>NC_083226.1:171854707-172154707 GCF_032191835.1 Heteronotia binoei | reverse complement strand
TTCTCTACCTTCTCCATCCCATGCATAATCTTGTAAACATCCACCATGTCACCCCGCAGTTGACGTTTCTCCAAGCTAAAGAGCCCCAAGCGTTTTAACCTTTCTTCACAGGGAAAGTGTTCCAACCCTTTAATCATTCTAGTTGCCCTTTTCTGCACGTTTTCCAATGCTATAATATCCTTTTTGAGGTGCGGTGACCAGAATTGGACACAGTATTCCAAATGAGACCGTACCATTGACTTATACAGGGACATTATGATACTGGCTAATTTGCTTTCAATTCCCTTCCTAATAATTCCCAGCATGGCCTTTTTTATTTACTGTCTCGACATTTTCAGTGAGTTATCTCATCATTGAATGGTGGTGATGATGATGATATTGGGTTTATATCTCACCCTTCACTCTGAATCTCAAGAGTCTCAGAGCGACCTACAATCTCCTTTATCTTCCTTCCCCACACCCTGTGAGGTGGGTGGGACAGAGAGCTCTGACAGAAGCTGCCCTTTCAAAGACAACTGTTATGAGAGCCATGGTTGACCCAAGGCCATTCCAGCAGGTGCAAGTGGAGGAGTGGGGAATCAAACCCGGTTCTCCCAGATAAGAGTCCGCACACTTAACCACTACACCAAACTAGTAGAGGGTGACTATGCAAGTTTGGGCCGCATCTAGCCATTGCAGTGTTGGAGGAAGAGCTGTCAAATTTGGGATTGAGGAAGTTCCAGTTGGAGGAGGTCAAAGGTTTGTAAAGATTCCTTGTCCATGCTGCACAAGGTCTTCCAGTTTTCTTGGGATCCACTCAGTGATTTAGAGCAGAGCCAAGACAAACATGACCGAGATCTTTGGTATCTGTCTTTAAAAGGCCTTTTAAAAAAGGTAAAGGTAGTTCCCTGTGCAAGTACCAGTCACTTCCAACTCTGGGGTGATGTTGCTTTCACGACATTTTCACAGCAGACTTTTTACGGGGTGGTTTGCCATTGCCTTCCCCAGTCATCTACCCTTTCCCCCCAGCAAGCTGGGGACTCATTTTACCGACCTTGGAAGGATGGAAGGCTGAGTCAACCTTGAGCCGGCTACCTGAACCCAGCTTCTTCCGGGATCGAACTCCAGCCGTGAGCAGAGAGCTTGGACTGCAGTACTGCAGCTTTACGACTCTGCGCCACGGGGCTCCTTTTAAAAGGCCTAATGTCCTGCATATAACCCTAGTTTGGAATGAGACCCTACCTGCTTTGAGTCAGCTTGTACTATTGTTAGCATTTAAAGAAATAGAAAAAAAGAAAGGCCATGTCCTTTAAAAACCCATCTCGCTTCTTTTAAAGTGCTAACAGCAAAAACATGGAGCGCTCAGTTCAGATTTGTGAAACTGAACAGGAGTTGACAAGCAAAAACTCCTCTCTCCTGTCCCTCTGGGGCCCTGATCCAAATCACTGCTCCACACATCCACAGTTTACCAGTGCTGCTAAGAGGGATAGGTATTGGGGGACTACAATGTTCTCCCAGGTCCAGAAGTCTGGCCTTTCTTCCAGCTCATTTATGCAGAGCAAGGAATTCTGCTAGATTCCATGGGGCTGGGTTTTCCAGTGAAACAAAGGTTAAAGTGAGGGAGTCTGAAATCCTAGAGAGGCCTTTCTGCCCTCCCTTGTGCCTTAAAGACAGTTGAAACGTGAGTGGGTGTGGCTTGCCCTGTGGAGAGGAAGTGATCTAAGAGGGCAGCAGCAGAGTTTATTTCATCACTTCCTTTTTCTTTCCCCTTTGCTTTTGTCTGCTTCTCTCCGTGCGTAGAGGTGGAGGAAGATCTTTCTCCAAGGCCCGTGGTGGCTCTCAGCATCTCTGTGATCTTTATCTGGTCTCCTTGGCTCTTCTTTGCCTGGACTTAAAATAAGCAAAATGAAAGCTTGGGCATTTGAACACATCCGCATAAATATTTTGCCATCTCGACTAAAAACTGTGCTCTCTCCTTATCTGTACAGCTGGACGGGCAGAGCTTGTTCCGTCGGATGGCGTTCATTTATATTTATTTTTTGCATCAGGAAAGAGAGAGAGAGAGAGACCATTAGATTGAGCCTCTCTTCTTTGCAATTTGAGCTGAGTCTTGTCCTGGCTCGGCGGAACAGGCAATAGCTTCTAAAGAGGGCTGAAAGCGATATGATAGAGACACGGCGACAGTCCTTTCTCTTTTTTGCCCCTTGGTCAGCTCTGCTCAAACAGGTTTGGCGGATTTTTTTTTTTTTTAAGCTCGACAAAAAGCGCCACGAACCCCGTGAATGGGGACGATAATAGGAAGAGACAGCGGGGTCTGTATCGTGCCACCGTCGAGTCTCCGGGGGAGGGAGGTGCCCGGGTCCTTCTGTTGTATCGGTGTGAGCTCATTTCACCTTTGCTTCTGCCCCCTTTTTGGCTCTCTCTCTTTAAGGTCACAACCGGAGGTGAGGGGGGACCGCCGAAAGGACCTGCCTCCTTTTCATCGGATGGCCTCTGAGACCGGTTTCGGTTGCTTTTCCGTCCTCCTCTGAACATCGCCTTTGTTCTGTTTGGTTTCTTATCGGTGTTCTGGGAGCGGCCGTCATCTCTCTCCAGCCGTTTATTCGGGTGAAGCGAACCTCAGGAATTCGTTCTCCATTTGGAATTTCGTCTCTGCTGCGGTTCTCGGGTCCCCAATCCCGCCCTCTTGGCGCTCTTCAAACCTTTGTTTCTTTTTTAAACGTGCACCCGCAGACAATAAGCCCTTGTTTCTGGGGCAACTGGGAAAATGTTGGAGAGTTGGGTTTAACACCTTCATGTAGAGTTGCCAGCTTCAAGTTGGGAAATTCCTGGAAATTTGGGGGGTGGAGTCTGGGGGAGGGCAGGATCTTCAGCAGGGTATAATGCCTCCAAGGCAGCCCTTTTCTCTGGAGGAAATGATCTCTGTCGCCCGGACATTGGTTGTGATCCCAGGGGATCCTCAGCCACTACCTGGGAGTTAAGATCCCAGAGGTCTTAACAATTGTATCAATTTTGTGTGTGTCTGTGTGTATTCGATTTTTAGCGCCCCGCCCCCCCTTCCTGTAGAAGAGGCTCATAAAAAATAGTCAACAGTAAAAACAGAGGCTCATAAAAATAGTCAACAGTAAAAACAGTGAAAGACCAATTTAAAATGTATTCAAAGACTAAGATGACAGATTCCGTCTCACAGATGTGGCCTATTCTCCAGGTCTTGTGGCTCTGGGATGGAATGGGAGGGGGGAAGCCAGTAACAAGTGATGCACACTTGTTGAAAGCCTGGCTATATATATATTTGGGGGGTGGAGTCTGGGGGAGGGCAGGATCTTCAGCAGGGTATAATGCCTCCAAGACAGCCCTTTTCTCTGGATATATATATATGGCTTGTTTTGTAGAAAGGGCTCAGCCGAAACTCATTTGCATATTAGGCCACACACCCTGACATAACCATTGTTTCACAAAGGCCTTTCTTGTAGAAAAGGCCCAGCAGGAACTCATTTGCATATTAGGCCGCACCCCCTGTCACCAAGCCAGCCGGAACGGAATCAGCGGTGACCAAACTTGCTTAACGTAAGAGCCGTGTAGAATAAACGTCAGATGTTTGAGAGCTGTAAGACGTGAACGTCGGATGTTTGAGACCCTTAAGACAGACAGGAAGGAAGGGAGTGAGGGGAGGGGTAAGGTAGAAAGAAAGCAACTTTAACTTTAAAGCCATCCATTTTATTAAACAGGTTACCATCTAAAGATCAGTAGTACCTGGAGCGTTTTTAATCTTTTTATGGTTTTACATTTTTATGTCTTAATTGTATTTTGTGTGTCATGTCTATACATGAATATGTAAGCCGCCCTGAGCCTGCTTTGGCAGGGAGGGCGGGATATAAATAGAAACAAACAAACAAACAAATGCATTCTCCAGTCTGGTGTAGTGAGCCAGTTTGGTGTAGTGGTTAAGTGTGCAGACTCTTATCTGGGAGAACTGGGTTTGATTCCCCACTCCTCCACTTGCACCTGCTGGAATGGCCTTGGGTCAGCCATAGCTCTGGCAGAGGTTGTCCTTGAAAGGGCAGCTGCTGTGAGAGCCCTCTCCAGCCCCACCCACCTCACAGGGTGTCTGTTGTGGGGGAGGAAGGGAAAGGAGATTGTGAGCCGCTCTGAGACTCTTCAGAGTGGAGGGCGGGATATCAATCCAATATCTTCATCTACCTCACAGGGTGTCTGTTGTGGGGGAGGAAGGGAAAGGAGATTGTGAGCCGCTCTGAGACTGAGGTGGCTGAATAGAGCATGCCCTTGTCCTTCTGACTGCTGGTATTTCAAGGAGGTCTTCCATCCGAGCACTTGCCAGAGTCAACCCCGCTTAGCTTCCGAGATCTGACAAGATCAAGCTTGCCTGGGACTTTTGAGGTCAGGGCGTTGGAAGGACTACGCCTTGATGCAGGGGTGGCCAACGGTAGCTCTCCAGACGTTTTTTTTTTTTTTGCCTACAACTCTCATCAGCCCCAGCCATTGGCCATGCTGGCTGGGGCTGATGGGAGTTGTAAGCAAAAAAAAACATCTGGAGAGCTACCGTTGCCCACCTCTGCCTTGATGGATGTCCAGCACAGTCTTCGACAGAGTAAGCCCATTTACTTCGGTGGACTTAAGAAGGCGGTAGCTCCGCTTAGAACTGCAGTGTTCTTCTCACAACACTTTGTATGATCGTGTGTGTGTGTGTGTGTGCAGAGTATTGAATGCATGCGTCTGTGTACAGAGTACTGAACTCTGCATCCATTAGTGGGATTCTGTGGTTTCCCATCTGGATGGTTTGTTTACAGTGATTCCGATCTCAGTGTATTTACCCTGAAATAAGAAGCTGTGTCTGTATCCGACTCTACTTAGCGTCTACCATAAATAAAGAACGTTATTGATGATATATTATGGTTTATCCCAGGGTGGAAGAGCAATCATTTTCATTAAAAATCCTACGTTGCACTGAGTTTTCAGCTTCTAATTAATAAGCATAGTCAATAAGATTAATTTTTATTTTGATAGTGTTCCCTTCGTTCGATCCCGGCGGAAGCCGGGGTCAGGTAGTTGGCTCAATGTTGACTCAGCCTTCTGTCCTTCTGTAGTTGGTGAAATGAGTGCCAGGCTTGCTCGGGGTAAAGTGTAGATGACTGGGGAAGGCAATGACAAACCACCCGTGACAAAAAGTCTGCCAAGAAAACAGCGTGATATGATGTCACATCATGGGTCGGTAACATAACAGAAGCCATGTTGGATCATGCCAACGGCCCATCCCGTCCAACACTCTGTGTCACACAGTGGCAAAAAATTTTATATATACACACACACTGTGGCTAATAGCCACTGATGGACCTCTGCTCCATATTTTTATCTAAACCCCTCTTGAAGGTGGCTATACTTGTGGCCGCCACCACCTCCTGTGGCAGTGAATTCCACATGTTAATCACCCTTTGGGTGAAGAAGTAACGACTCAGTGCTTGCACAGGGGACTACCTTTACCTTTAGTGCCCCCCCCCCCCGCACCAAGAAAGAGTTTCCTATAAACCTGATCAGTTAGTTTTGGTAGACCCACTGGGAATCCATTCATAAATCTCATCTGCGAGTTGGGCTTTTCAAAATTTATGTGATTCAAAAGCCAGGAGTTTTTAAAATCATATCATACATGACACAAAAGGTGGTTGTCTTTCCATGACCACAATTATGAAACATAATAATAATAATATTTTATTTTTATATCCCGCCCTCCCCGCCAGGCGGGCTCAGGGCGGCTAACAGACATGGGAGTCCCATGATTCACATAAAACAACATAACAGTTTAAATATCAGTTACAAATAAGTTATTTAAATAGATAAAACATATAAAATAGGTGCTAAAATGTTGTAATCCTGATGTACATAAGATGGCTAAGTGTCTGTTCGTTAGTTAATCAGGTTCTGTCTCGAATGCCAACTGAAAAAGAAATGTTTTGCAAGCCCTGCGGAATTGGTTCAGGTCCCGCAGGGCTCGCACCATCTCTGGAAGGTCGTTCCACCAACGAGGGGCTATCACCGAGAAGGCCTGCTCCCTAGTAGCCCTCAACCTAGCTTCTCTTGGCCCAGGGATTGTTAGTAAGTTCTGGGAACCAGACCTCAGTGCTCTCCGGGGTACATATGGGGAGAGGCGGTCCTTTAGGTAGGCAGGTCCTCGGCCATATAGGGCTTTAAAGGTGATAACCAGCACCTTATAGCGAACACGGTAGACAACCGGCAGCCAATGCAGATTCCGCAGCCCAGGCCGTGCAGGTTCCCACCATGACTTATGTTCTTATGTACCTGAAAACCTCTCCTATCAGAGAGCAAGCTAACTCCCAAGACTTCTCTGTGACCTATAAGCCACATAATGTAGTACAGTTTTCAGGCTGTGAAAGGAGAGACTTCCAAGTCATCAAGCCACGACGTAGCATCTCACGCGAGGATCTGTGTTGATAGGACTCTTCCTTCTTCCAGAATCGAACGTTCAAACTGGCTTCAGAGAAGACAGGAGTTAAGTGAGACATCACTGGAAACTGGAAACCCATCGCTCGCTTTGAGGGTTGCAGTTTTGCCAGTAATAGCTTTTCACTCCAGGGAAACTGGGAAGTTGATACTATCCGAGGAACATTATGACATCTCACAGAGGGTCTTTATCTTGCAGTACAAAGTGGAGGGCTGGCTGCTCGTTTCACAGCGGGGAGACATTCCTCACAATGGCACCCAACTGGGAGCTCAAATGTGTCCTTGTGTAGTCTGTCCTGACTTCAGATGTGTCTAGTAAAGGGACGTTAGAAGGCAATGGTCTACTTATGCTAGAGGGTTGTCCCGTATTACAGAAAATCGCTCTTCTGTAGACTTGAATTTCTTCTAAAGACTTCTTTGCTCGTCATACTTATATGGCACACCCCTGTTCTACTTATGGCTCGCCATGGCTTGGATTATACTTATCCACAGAATGTCACCGGGATTGTTGACAGCTCCGGTTTCTCTTAAAGGGTTCATCTAAAATGGTCTGGTTACCTGGCACAACAGGATCACAGAGAACTCTGAATCAAGGTTTGGGACTTGTCTGGGAAAAGATAATGATTTAAGACACTGTCCATTTTTTTTCCTTTTGTTTCAGTCAGCGAGTTAAGCCTTATCTTGAGGCCTAGGGAGAGCCGATCCACTCCCACTGGCTAATTTTTGGTGGGTGTTAAGGGGGTTATTTAATTAATGATCCTCAGGGCTTTTTTGTGGTAGGAACTCCTTTGCTTATTAGGCCACACACCCCTGATGTAGCCTATCCTCCAAGAACTTAAAAAAGGTTAAAAAAAAAAAAGGTAAAGGTAGTTCCTTGTGCAAGCACCAGTCATTTCCAACTCAGAAGGTGGCGGCGGCTGCAAGCATAGCCAGCTTCAAGAGGGGGTTAGATAAAAATATGGAGCAGAGGTCCATCAGTGGATATTAGCCACAGTGTATATATATAATTTTTTTGGCCATTGTGTGACACAGAGTGTTGGACTGGATGGGCCATTGGCCTGATCCAACATGGCTTCTCTTATGTTCTTATGGGGTGACATTGCTTTCACAACGTTTTCACCGCAGACTCTTTATGGGGTGGTTTGCCATTGCCTTCCCCAGTCATCTACACTTTCCCCCCAGCAAGCTGGGTACTCATTTTACTGACCTCGGAAGGATGGAAAGCTGAGTCAACCTCAAGCCGGCTACTTGAAAACCCAGCTTCCATCGCGGATCGAACTCAGGTCGTGAGCAGAGCTTGGGACTGCAGTACTGCAGCTTTAACACTCTGCGCCGTGGGGCTCTTCTTCAATCAACAAGTTAGGCCTTATCTTGACGCCTGGGGAGAGCCGATCTACTCCCGATGGCTAATTTTTGGTGGGTGTTAAGGGGGTTATTTAATTAATGATCCTCAGGGCTTTTTTTGTAGCAGGAACTCCTTTGCATATTGGGCCACACACCCCTGATGTGGCCAATCCTCCAAGGCTTACAGGGCTTTTAATACGGGGCCTATTGTAAGCTCCATGAAGATTGGCTACATCACGGGGGTGTGGCCTAATATACAGAGGGAGTTCCTGCTACAAAAAAAAAGCTCTGATGAGCCTATTTTTTCCACTATATATGCTGTGCTGTTTGGATTTTCTTCTTCAGGCAGCAGAATATTTTGAAGCCATCTCTGTTCATTCCGTTGAAGGAAAGAAATACCGGGCTTTTATAGCGACACCTTGCGCGACAAGGTTCATTTTGCGCTGTTGCTGTGGGCATTTTTTTTACAGGTCTTCTAAGCTGTAGGTTTATGATGGCTATAATTAAATGGACAGTCTTTTCCAAGTAAACCCAATCAGCTGACACGAGGTGGCAGCCATCTTGCAAGAATCTGGTCATAAGATAATGTAAGATGAATGATGTCAGCAGTGGGCTTACATTTTCCCCCTCGGCCCCCAGCTATTTGTGTCAAGTTAGATTTCATGTCAAGTTAGATTTTTTTTTTTTATGCTGTTATCTGGACCCTTTGGGATATGGCAGAAATTTCTCCTGATTAATAGTATAACGAAGCTTCAGTCTGAATTTCAGATGTTGAAACTTGTGTGCACTTTGCTTGTTGTCCCTGCTTTGTCTCAAAATGTCTAATTATTATGTATATGAAGCTGCCTTCTACTGAATCCGACCCTTGGTCCATCAAAGTCCTTATAGTCTACTCAGACTGGCAGCGCTCTCCAGGGTCTCAAGGTGAGGTGTTTCACATCTACTTGCTTGGACCCTGTTTAGTTGGAGATGCCGAAGATTGAACCTGGGACCTTCTGCTTCCCAAGCAGATGCTCTACCACTGAGCCACCGTCCCTCCCCCATCATGTTATGCTGTTGTTGATGGGTTTTTTCCCTTCTGAACCCTGTCTACACCAGTTCATTGTATCTGAAGAAGTGTGTGTACACACAAAAAAAAGTTTATACCGTGAATAAAACTTTGTTGGTCTTAAAGGTGCTACTGGTCTCTAACTTTATGCTGTTCTTCAGACCAACATGGCTCCCCCCTCCCTCCCCCCTCTCTTATCTATCTGTCTGTCTGTCTATCATCTATCTATCATATCTCTCTCTCTCTCTCTCTCTCTCTCTCTCTCTCTCTCTCTCTCTCTCTCTATCTATCTATCTATCTATCTATCTCTCTCTCGATAGATCATCTATCTATCTCTATCTATCTATTGATCTATCTATCTATCATCTACCTATCTCTCTCTCTCTCTATCTCTCTCTCTCTATCTCTCTCTCTCTCTCTATCTCTCTCTCTCTCTATCTATCTATCTCTTGATCTATCTATCTATCATCTATCTCTCGATCTATCATCTATCTATCTCTCGATCTATCTATCTATCTCTCGATCTATCTCTCTATCTCTCTATCTATCTCTCGATCTATCATCTATCTATCTATCTATCTATCTATCTATCTCTCGATCTATCTATCTATCTCTCGATCTATCTATCTATCTCTCGATCTATCTCTCTATCTCTCGATCTATCTCTCGATCTATCATCTATCTATCTATCTATCTATCTATCTATCTATCTATCTATCTCTATCTATCTATCTATCTATCTATCTATCTATCTATCTATCTATCTCTTGATCTATCTATCATCCATCTATCTATCTATCTATCTATCTATCTATCTATCTATCTATCTATCTATCTATCTATCTATCTATCTATCTATCATCTATCTATCTATCTCTATCTATCTATCTCTCTCTTGATCTATCTATCATCCATCTATCGATCTATCTATCTATCTATCTATCTATCTATCTATCTATCTATCTCTCGATCTATCTCTTGATCTATCTATCTATCATCTATCTATCTATCTATCTATCTATCTATCTCTCTCTCTCTCTCTCTCTCTCTCTCTCTCTCTCTCTCTCTCTCTCTCTCTCTCTCTCTCTGTCTGTCTGTCTGTCTGTCTGTCTGTCTGTCTATCTATCTATCTATCTATCTCTTTCTCTATCTATCTATCTATCTATCTATCTATCTATCTATCTATCTATCTATCTATCTATCTATCTATCTATCTATCTATCGTCCGTCTGTCTGTCATCTCTCTCTCTCTCTCTATATCTATCTCTATCTCTATCATCTCTCTATCATCTATCTATCTATCATTTTTATGCTCAAAGCAAATGGGAAGCCAGTGGGGATGGAACGAAACTGGAGTTAGATGGTCCTTACAACTAGAGTGATATGGTCCCTAAGTTAACATGATAAACTACTTCTCATTGCCCCCCTTTCCTATCCAGTTGTTATTTTATTTCCAAACCCTGAAAGCTGAAGAAGCAAAGGCGTTAACGCAGGGGTATCAGACATGTGGCCAAGGGGCTGAATCAGGCCCCCAGAAGGCTCCTCTCAGGCCCCCAAGCAACTGGTTGTCATCTGCTTCCTTCTCCCTCTCTCCTGCTTCCTTCTGCATCACAGCTTACTTTTCCAGGTTTGCTCAATTGCACAGGAGCTACAGAGCAGAGCCTCTCTTTTCTCTGTGGGCTGAGGCTCCTCCCTTGGGGAGGAAGGGGGCAAGGTACAGCTTGCTTTTTCCAGGCTCTCTCGATCACACAGCAGAGCTACTGAGCCAAGCCTCTCTTCCTTCTATTGGCTGAGGATCCTCGCCCTCCCCCCAGTTCCCTGGGGAAGAAAGGAAAGAGCCAGAGTTTCCTTTGCCTAGATCACATGGGAGAGATACAAAGAAAGCACCTTTAAGATCAATGAATGCTAATGTTTTAAGTTTTTAAAAATCTTTAACTGTTTGTCTGTGTCCTTTATAAAGTTTATATCTCTGCTATCTGGCGCTACACTTTAGGACACACGTGGCCCAGCCCGACAAGGTCTCATTTATATCTGGCCCTCATAACAAATGAGTTTGGCACCCCTGAGTTAATGTGTCCTGTTTACTTTGGTCACCCTCATTTCTAACCAGAGATTTTTTTCAGGTATACGCACACCAGTTTGGTGTAATCGTTAAGTGTTTGGACTCTTATTTGGGAGAACCGGGTTTGATTCCCCACTCCTCTGCTTGCAGCTGCTGGAATGGCCTTGGGTCAGCCATAGCTGTCCTTGAAAGGGCAGCTTCTGTGAGAGCTCTCTCAGCCCCACCTGCCTCACGGGGTGTCTGTTGTGGGGGAAGAAAGTAAAGGAGATTGTGAGCCACTCTGAAACTCTGAGATTTGGAGTGGAGGGCAGGATATAAATCCAGTATCATCTTCTTGAGATCCAGTGGTTAAGTGTGTGGACTCTTATCTGGGAGAACCGGGTTTGATTCCCCACTCCTCCACTTACAGCTGCTGGGATGACCTTGGGTCAGCCATAGCTCTGGCAGAGGTTGTCCTTGAAAGTACAGCTGCTGTGAGAGCCTCCTCAGCCCCATCCACCTCACAGGGTGTCTGTTGTGGGAGAAGGAGATAAAGGAGATTGTAAGCCGCTCTGAGTCTCTGATTCAGATGAAGAAGATATTGAGAGAAGAGCGGGGTATAAATCTGCACTCTTCTTCTCCTGCATCTTAAATTTGTTTTTGTTTTTTTTTTTAAAAAAAACTTCTTTAGAGGAAGGGAAAAAAGCAAAGAAAGGAAGTGTCTTTCCATCTTTGGGCCTGAGATGTACTGTCCTAGAGAGACTGCAATGTGAAATAAGAAAGTCTCTGACAGTCAGCAGTAGTGGAAAGGAAAGTGTAATCCATCATTCAAAGTTATTTTGGAGGAAGGGGCAGAGAGCAAAAGAGAAGGGGGTTAGGCCAAGAGCGGAAGAATTTCTCTCTCTCTCTCCTCGTTGTCTTTGTTGAAGGGAGGCCGTACCCTCCCCCTCCCCCTTCCTTTTACTTTTTTGGACATCTGCCCAGACACATACAGATTAAAGAAACCCGAATAAATTTCTAGAAGAAAGAAATGAGAGAGAGGGTTGTGGGGGGGAGATTATGCAAAGAATGAAGGGCTGTACTGGGGAGGTGGGAGAGTGCAACCGGAGAGACAAAGAAAGGCTGAGGAGGGAGCAAATCACAGCTCTGTTGCCTGTCCCCCCCCCCCCCACCTTCACACACGCACCCCCTCTTACTAGGGCATGTGCTCTTCTCAGGCCCATGTCAGCCTTCAGATTCGGGCCTGCATCTTTGTGTGATGATTTTGGAGAAGGGAATTGTATTAGAGGCTCCCTGGGTCTGCTTACATTTTTATTTCACCTTTCCCCCCCCCCCCCCCTCACATCCAGTGTTCCCTCTAAGTTCTGGAATCTTGTGAGCGAAAGTTCTACTTCGTGAGCTACTGACGTTGAAAGTTGTGAGCTGCTGACGTTAAAAGTTGTCAGTTACCGCTAACTGTCAGAGACTTTCTTATTTCACATTAAAAGGGGAGGGATGATGGCTCAGAGGTAGAGCATCTGCTTGGTAAGCAGAAAGTCCAGGTTCAATCCCTGGCATCTCCAAAAAAGGGTCCAGGCAAATAGGTGTGAAAAACCTCAGCTTGAGACCCTGGAGAGCCGCTGCCAGCCTGAGAAGACAATACTGACTTCGATGGACCAAGAGTCTGATTCAGTATAAGGCAGCTTCATATGTTCATATATATATATATGTTGTGAGCAACTGACGTTAAAAGTTGTGAGTTGCTGATGTTAAAGTTGTGAGCTGCTGGCGTTAAAGTTGTGAGCTACTGACGTTAAAAGTTGTGAGCGACTGACGTTAAAAGTTGTGAGCTACTGACGTTAAAAGTTGTGAGCTGCTGACATTAAAAGTTGTGAGCGACTGGCGTTAAAGTTGTGAGCTGCTGACGTTAAAAGTTGTGAGCTGCTGACGTTAAAAGTTGTGAGCTGCTGACGTTAAAGTTGTGAGCTGCTGACATTAAAGTTGTGAGCTACTGACCTTAAAGTTGTGAGCAACTGACGTTAAAAGTTGTGAACGACTGACATTAAAAGTTGTGAGCTGCTGACGGTAAAGTTTTGTTCAGCCTTGTGATGTAGGTTTAGACCAGGGGTCCTCAACCTTTTTAAATAGGGGGCCAGTTCACTGTCCCTCAGACTGTTGGAGGGCCGGACTGCCGTTACTGTACAAGGCCGCGGGCCGTCAGTTCTCCGTCTTCTGCATCTCTCTCCCTTCCCCACACCACACACCCCGGCCTGGGAACTCACCTCACCTCGGTATCACCTCACACTCTGTCTCCGCCACCTCAGCCCAGTGCCGGAAGTGTGCGTTGCTAACGCAAGTTTAGGTCGAACGTCACTTCCGGTCTGATAACCCGGCGGGCCGCATAAACATCCTCAGCGGGCCGCATCTGGCCCACGGGCCGTAGGTTGAGGACCCCTGGTTTAGACTAAGGTTAATGTGACTGTTCTAAAGTCACCCAGGAAGTTTCTAGGTGGGAATTTGAACCTGGGTCTCTCAGCTGCTAGTCTGACACTTCTTTTATTTGTGGCTCACTTATGGTGGCCCTAGGAATTCAGTCCCCTGGTCCAGGCAGAGGATCCCCCAATTTGGGGAGCTTCTTGGGGGAAGCCCCATCCTGAACAGCTGACCACATCCCTGCATGTTGTCCTCAACAGTGAAGTCATGTGGAAGTGACATCACAACGGCAGTGTCGCATGGCGACACTCTGCCTTTTGGGCAAAACTCTGTGGTTTGAGGCAATTTTACTATAGACATCCCCCAGAAGTAGTGTCACTGCTGTGAAAATGTCACTTCCCCATGATGTCATCACATCTGGGATGTCCCCAGCCTACCCCCAGAATACCCGTCAGATCAACACTCCAAGGGGACCTGGCAACTCTACCTAGCAAGGGTCTTTCAAAGCAAGTAAGAAGCAGAGGTGGCTTGCCATTGCTTTCCTTTGTACTGTGTTCCTTGATGTTCTCTCATCCAAGAAGATATAGGAGATTGTGAGAGCTGGACCATAAGGAAGGCCGAGTGCAGAAGAATAGATGCTTTTGAGCTGTGATGCTGGAGAAGACTTGGTCTGCAAGAAGATCCAATCAGTCAGTCCTAAGGGAAATCAACCCAGACTGTTCCCTGGAAGGTCAGATGCTGAAGCTCAAATCCTTTGGCCACCCAATGAGAAAGGAGCATTCACTGTAGAAGACCCTGATGCTGGGAAAGACAGAAGGCAAAAGAAGAAGGGGAGGGCAAAAGAGGAGATGGCTGGGCAGTGTTACTGATGTCACAAACACAAATTTGAGTAGACTTCGGAGGATGGTGGAAGAAAAGAGGGCCTGGTGTGACCTTGTCCATGGGGTCGCAAAGAGTCGGACTCGACTGTGCGAGTGAACAATAACAAAAAAGCCGCTCTGAGACTCTGATTCAGAGAGAAAGGCGGGGTATAAATCGGCGTTCTTCTTCCTCTTCGCCTTCCTCTTCCCCTTCTCCTTTCCTGCGTAGCTTCCAAGCTTTGATAGGATACCATTCCACATCCCCTAATCTCTATACCACAACTGTTTCTTGGGCAAATATTTCTCATTCCTTTCTGTAGACTCTAGAAAGCCAGTCTCCGCCTGAGTAGACAATATTGACCTTGATGGACCCACAGTCTGATTTAGTATAAGGCAGTTCCGAGGTAGTGATGTTGCATCGGGTTGTCTATTCCAGGTTGTTGGGGGAAGCTGGGGGATTGTATTTGTATTGGTTCACACATGTTGTGTGTTTTGACACATGCATATTTGATATGTGTTACAATCCGTGGCTTGGATCCTGTGGAAGGGTTCTGTATGAGCAAGACGGCCTCTGCCATGGAGCGTGCTTCCTCTTCCGTTTCTGTTTTTGCATGCTCTGTGCTTTTCCTTGAGTGCTCTAACATGACCTGGAGTGCTAGTGAAAGAGGAAGAACACCAATTGACAAACCAATTGACCTCTCACCACACCCCCTCCAGCCTAGAAATAGCAGCTCTCCAGCAGCCCTGGCCTCACTCAATGCACAGCAGCCAAGAAGGTCAGAACGCCTGCTCCGGCTGCAACGCCACTGAGGATGTTCTCCGCAGCTGAGAACGAAACGTCTGGTAGAAAAACTTTCTCCAGTAGAACACGGCACTTGAGCCCGAAAGATTCTACAAACCCTAAGGAAGAACACCTTTTGTAGCAGGGAACGCCTTTGCATATTAGGCTACACCCCCCTGATGTAGCCAATCCTCCAAGAGCTTCCAGCAGGCCCTGTAAGAAGAGCCCTGTAAAGTCTTCTTCACGTACTTGAAGGGCTGTCACCTAAAGAACGGTGTGGAATTGTTTTCTGTGGCTCCAGAAGGTAGGACCAGAGCCAGTGGGTTGAAACTTAATCAAAAGAGTTTCCTGCTCAACATTGGAAAGGACTTCCTGACAGAGCAGTTGGAGAGGTTTAAACACAGGCTAGATGGCCATCTGACAGCGATGAAGATCCTGTGAATTTAGGGGGAGGTATTTTGTGAGTTTCCAGCATTGTGCAGGGGGTTGGACTAGATGACCCTTGAGGTCTGTCTGAACTCTTATGATTCTATGATTGGCTACATCAGAGGAGTGTGGCCTAACATGCAAAGGTGTTCCTGTTACGAAAAACTGCTTTTGGCAGAGGCTTGTAGTACACATGGAATTTGCCCATAAGAACATGGGATGGCCTTGGGTCAGCCGTGGCTCTCGCAGGAGTTGTCCTTGAAAAGGCAGCTTCTGGGAGAGCCCTCTCAGCCCTACCCACTGCGCAGGATGTCTGTTGTGGGGGGAGAGGATATAGGAGATTGTAAGCCGTTCTGAGTCTCTGATTCAGAGAGAAGGGTGGGGTATAAATTTGCAGTCTTCTTCTTAAACAAAATCTATGTCAGCATGGTTTCTAGAATAATATCAGCACAGAAAAAGGTGGTGGTGGGGAGTTATTGTTCAAAGAAGTTTGACATTTTGCATAGACCGCCAACAAAGAGTAAGGGGAACCGCTACCAAAATGAGAGACTTGCGTGTCGAACCATACATTTGGGCATAGGGAAAAGAGAGACCAGTTTGGTGTAGTGGTGAAGTGCGTGGACTCTTATCTGGGAGAACCGGGTTTGATTCCCCACTCTTCCACTTGCACCTGCTGGCATGGCCTTGGGTCAGCCATAGCTCTGGCAGAGGTTGTCCTTGAAAGGGCAGCTGCTGTGAGAGCCCTCTCCAGCCCCACCCACCTCACAGGGTGTCTGTTGTGGGGGGAGAAGATATGGGAGATTGTAAGCCGTTCTGAGTCTCGGATTCAGAGAGAAGGGTGAGGTATAAATCCGCGGTCGTCTTCTTAAACAAACTCTATGTCAGCCTGGTTTCTAGAATAATATCAGCACAGAAAAAGGTGGGGGGAGTTATTGTTCAGAGAAGTTTGACATTTTGCATAGACCGCCAACAAAGAGTAAGGGGAACCGCTACCAAAATGAGAGACTTGCGTGTTGAACCACACACTTGAACATGGGGAGAGAGAGACCAGTTTGGTGTTTAGCTTAGCAGTTTGCATGGCCTTCCTTAAGAAAGCAGGGAGTTGACTTTGCAGACCCTCAGGGGCCTGGCCTGTCAGTATCCTTTGCAGAGCTTCAATTACAGCCCTGCCTGCCAACCTGATGTTGTGTTTGGCTCTCGGTCCCTCCTGATTTCTTTCTCGGCAAATGCCGAAGACCAAAATGAGAAACATCTGGTTGACTCTCAGGCTGGATACACAAATGCATGATGTTATGCAAGCCAAGCTTTACTCTGCGTCCTGTTTCTTTCCCCCTTTTGGGGCGGGCGTTGCACTTGTTTGTTTTATAATCACATCAGTCAGTGCTTTTCCGTGCAGGGTGCTGCAGGAGGAGTTCCTGTTTCTTTCCCCCTTTTGGGGCGGGCGTTGCACTTGTTTGTTTTATAATCACATCAGTCAGTGCTTTTCCGTGCAGGGTGCTGCAGGAGGAGTTCCTGTTTCTTTCCCCCTTTTGGGGCGGGCGTTGCACTTGTTTGTTTTATAAACACATCAGTCAGTGCTTTTCCGTGCAGGGTGCTGCAGGAGGAGTTCCGGGTGCTTCTTTCCAGAGCATCGTCGTGAGCGGCACGTGACCCACTAACCGCCAGCCGGTTTGGTGTAGTGGTGAAGCATGCGGATTCTTATCTGGGAGTACCGGGGTCGATTCCCCACTCCTCCGCTTGCAGCTGCTGGAATGGCCTTGGGTCAGCAATAGCTCTTGAAGGAGTTGTCCTTGAATGGGCAGCTGCTGTAAGAGCTCTCTCAGCCCCGTCTAGCTCACAGGGTGTCTGTTGTCGAGGAGGAAGGTAAGGGAGATTGTGACTGTTCTGAGACTCTGAGATTCAGAGTATAGAGCGGGATATAAATTCAGTATCATCATCTTCTTCTTCTTCCTCTTCTCCTCCTCCCCCCCCCCCCATGAAAGATAGGTATTTGCAACATTGCTTTAAAGCTATCCTTTCCCCTAGAATCTCCTGCATCTTCTTGCAATGGGGGATAACTCTGAGCTATTAGCAAAATTGGTCTTTGAGATCCAACCCTATGTGCTTAAGTATTTTTACCTCCACCATTCAACCAACCAACAGCTTCTTGAGATGGATCCCAACAACCCATAACATCATCATAATGCTACACTGATTTTAAAAAGAGACCAATAATAAGAAATGCGAAGGTAGAGCCACCCTTCCAGAACTTTCAAGGAAGTTGCTAATCAGTTCAAAGAAAAATTCCCTTCCACACACACACACACACACATTTTATTCATATCTATAGTTTTCAAACAGCACATTACAAGCAAAAGACAAAGCTTACCCACCATGAAAGCAAAACAAATAAATAAATACATAAGTGTGTCTTTTTTTAAAAAAGAAAAGAAAATCACAGTGTGCCCCCCCCCTCATGCTGAGTAACAATTTAACCAAAAGATGAATGCAATTACAATCATACAAGGGGGGAAATGGAAATGGATGTAATCAACCTAATAAGAATAATATTATAAAATTGTTGGCGATCATTAACCTCACAACAAACAGTGTTTGGCAAGGTTGCAGAGTGTGAATCTGCATAATCTAAAAATCAGAATCAAAGTCCTGTCGGTGTTTATGGCTCACATTTATAAATCTTGGATGGATGGATGGGTGGATGGATGGATGGATGGATGGATGGATGGATGGATGGATGGATGGATGGATGGATGGATGGATGGATGGGTGGGTGGGTGGGTGGATGGATGGGTGGATGGATGGATGGATGGATGGGTGGGTGGGAGGGTGGGTGGGAGGGTGGGTGGATGGATGGATGGATAAGTGGATGGATGGACAGGTGGATGGACGGACGGATGGATGGGTGGACGGATGGATGGGTGGACGGATGGATAGGTGGATGGATGGATGGATGGATGGATGGGTGGGTGGGTGGGTGGATGGATGGACAGGTGGATGGATGGATGGATAGGTGGATGGGTGGGTGGATGGATGGATGGATGGATGGATAAGTGGATGGATAAGTGGATGGATGGACAGGTGGATGGACGGACGGATGGATGGGTGGACGGATGGATGGGTGGACGGATGGATGGGTGGACGGATGGATGGGTGGACGGATGGATAGGTGGATGGATGGATGGATAGGTGGATGGATGGATTGATAGGTGGATGAACATATGGAGCTGTCTTCTACTGAATCAGACCCCCCCCCCCTCGGTCCATCAAAGTCAGTATTGTCTTCTCAGACTGGCAGCGGCTCTCCAGGGTCTCAAGCTGAGGTTTTTCACACCTATTTGCCTGGACCCTTTTTAGTTGGAGATGTCAGGGATTGAACCTGGGACCTTCTGCTTACCAAGCAGATGCTCTACCACTGAGCCACCATCCCTCCCACATAATGGATGGATGGATGGACGGACGGACTGCAACCAAAAGCACTTTTGTGAGAGTTTTAGGGACATACTTCCAAGTTATGTTAATAGGACATACTTCTGAGTAGACCTAGTTAGGCTTGCTCCCTGAGCTTCAGAAAGGATATTATACCAGCTAAGATATTTTTTTTTTTTTGCAGACTTCAAGGTTTCTTCCATCAGCCAGAATTGAACATTTTCAAAATTATTTAACAGGAGTGCTGGTGGGTCCTCTGAGATATGAAAATCTAATTTCATTGATTCCTTTTGAAACGAGATGCCAGAACTCCTGGCACGCTCCCCCGCCCCCACTTCTGTAATCAGCGGCACCGTGGGATGCATATTCTAGCACATTTCTGACCCCTTCTTTTTTTAAAAAAAAGTGGCTAAATGACTTTTATGAAAAATCAGTTTATGACTTTGGATTGCAGCACTCGTAAGATTTAGAGAAATGGACTTAAAAGGTTAAAATGGGTTTCCACTGAATCAGGTGCGCTCTTTTAATCCCAGATCAATAATTCCAGAGGGGTTGCCTGTTAACAGCAATAAATAAATAGAAATAAGTCTTCTGTCACTTTTAAGATTTCATATGTTCTTATTCTAACATGGGGTTTGTGGGCTGGAAGCACACATGGACACAGAGTGGACTCTACTCCTTGTAAGCCTCTGGTACTATAAAACTCTTGAGTTTTTAAAGGTGGCACAAGACTGTTTTTCATGAGGGTGATGACGATGACGGCCATAATGCTGATTAAATTTTTAAAAAGAAACGAATAACTAAAAGCCTGGGAAAGGTGCAAGAATCTTGCTGGATCCTACCAGTGGTCCGTCTAGTCCAACATTTTACCTCACACAGTCTCTAACAACAGGGCATGCAGGCTGAGGCCTTCGTAAGAACATAAGAAGAGACTTGCTGGATCAGACCAGTGGTCCATCTAGTCCAACATTTTACCTCACACAGTCTCTAACAACAGGGCATGCAGGCTGAGGCCTTCGTAAGAACATAAGAAGAGACTTGCTGGATCAGACCGGTGGTCCATCTAGTCCAACATTTTACCTCACACAGTCTCTAACAACAGGGCATGCAGGCTGAGGCCTTCGTAAGAACATAAGAAGAGACTTGCTGGATCAGACCAGTGGTCCATCTAGTCCAACATTTTACCTCACACAGTCTCTAACAACAGGGCATGCAGGCTGAGGCCTTCGTAAGAACATAAGAAGAGACTTGCTGGATCAGACCAGTGGTCCATCTAGTCCAACATTTTACCTCACACAGTCTCTAACAACAGGGCATGCAGGCTGAGGCCTTCGTAAGAACATAAGAAGAGACTTGCTGGATCAGACCAGTGGTCCATCTAGTCCAACATTTTACCTCACACAGTCTCTAACAACAGGGCATGCAGGCTGAGGCCTTCGTAAGAACATAAGAAGAGACTTGCTGGATCAGACCAGTGGTCCATCTAGTCCAGCATCCTGTCTCACGCAGTGGCCAACCAGTTCCTCTGGAGGGTCAACAACAGGGCAGAGAGGTCGAGGGTCTTCATAAGAAGCCTGCTGGAACAGATCAGTGGTCCATCCAGTCCAGCATCCTGTCTCACACAGTGACCAACCAGTTCCTCTGGAGGGCCAGCAATAGTGCAAAGAAGCCAAGGCCTTCATAAGAACACCAGAAGAGCCCTGCTGGATCAGACCAGTGGTCCATCTATTCCAGCATCCTCTAGCACACAGTGGCCAGGCAGTTTCTCTGGAGGGCCATCAACAGGGCAGAGAGGCTGAGGCCTTCACAAGAATCTAAAAAGAACCCTGCAGGATCAGACCAGTGGTCCATCTAGTCCAGCATTTGTCTCACACAATGGCCAACCAGTTCCTCTGGAGGGCCAACAACAGGGCAGAGAGGCTGAGGCCTTCATAAGAACCTCAGAAAAGCCCTGTTGGATCAGACCAGTGGTCTATCTAGTCCAGCATCTTGTCTCATACTAAAGCCAACCAGTTCCTCTGGAGGACCAACAACAGGGAAGAGAGGCCAAGGTTATTCTCTGGAAGTTGGCTCGGTGACCTTGGGCAGATCATACGCTCTCAGCCTGACGTATCTCATAGGGTCATTATAAGGATAAAATGTAGTAGAAGAGAATGATGTAAGGTGTAATACATTTGTACTTTCGGGTATTATTACAGCTGCTGAATTTTGAATGCTCCCGTCTGTATCCAGTCCTAATATTAGGCATATGGTTGTGAATGGCTACCTCCATGGTGAGAGAAGGGTGGTACCTAGATGTGGAAGTCACGTACATCCTATTGTTCCTAAGCTGTCTGAGATCTTCTCCCCAGCTTCCATTGACCGACGCTGACAGCAGCAGCTGGTACAGAATTCCTCTTAATATGTCAAATCGGAAGCCAGCGACGGGCCTGATTAGCGCTTGCTATCTCTGCATCTCATGCTGCTCCCCTATTGTCCAGCGGGTTAAGTCCTTCGTAGAGAATTCCCTTTTATCCCGTTTCCCATAATCCTTGGCCCTACCAGCCGAGGAGAAGGAGCTTCTCCTTTAATTTGTTTGGAAGCCGGCCAGCCTCTGGAATTCGGTTCGCTTGTAACCGAGGGCGGTCTTTTTTTGTTTGTTTGTTTCGTTATTTTAAATCTTTTGGAAAATGTCAAATTTTCTAGCGTTTTCCAGAGGGTTGGGTCAGAAACCCAGGCATTTTCAGCTTAGCCTCCGAGAGTCCACAAGACTCCTTTTTTGTTTGGAATTTGTTGACACCCCCCCCCCCCCCCCAGTGTTTTCTTGCTAGAGCCCACGCCGGTTAGCTGACTGGCCGCTTCCCATGTCCACCCTAGTCCTTAGGAAATTCTGGGTTCCCTTGCCGTCAGTAAGGCTCATGTTTGCTGGCGAATATGCCCAAAGGGGGACTAGCAAATAATATTATTTTTTTCCTTTGGCTTCCTCCTGAGACTTCTGTCTAGACTGATAGCGTCTCTGTATGCCAGCGAGATTTACTCTAGCTTCGCTTAGAGTGAGGACGTTTAACCCTTACATCTGTGAGTCAGACTTGGTCCCTCGTGGAAAGCCGCGTTTGATTTCATTGTTCGGTTGGCAGTGAAGGGGAGAAGAAGAAGATGTTGCATTTATATCCTGCCCTATACGCTGAAACGCAGCGTCTCAGAGCGGCTTACAATCCCCTTTTACCTCCCCCACCCCACGACGGACACCGTGTGAGGTAGGTGGGCCTGAGAGAGCTCTCGTAGCAGCTGCCCTTTCAAGGACAACGCCTACGAGAGCTCTGGCTGACCCAAGGCCATTCCAGCAGCTGCAAGTGGAGGAGTGGAGAATGAAACCCGGTTCTCCCAGATAAGAGAGCTATGGCTGACCCAAGGCCATTCCAGCAGCTGCAAGTGGAGGAGTGGGGAATCAAACCCGGTTCTCCCAGACAAGAGAGCTATGGCTGACCCAAGGCCATTCCAGCAGCTGCAAGTGGAGGAGTGGAGAATCAAACTCGGTTCTCCCAGATAAGAGTCCGCGCACGCAGGCCTCAGATTTAGCAGGAGCTCACAGGAGCACAGTTCCTGAACCTTTCTAATGGGTCCCCCTCTTCCTTCCCACCTACCTTGTCCGTTGAATAGGAGATGCAGCTGCAAAACAATCCCTGGATTAGGAGAGCGGTCAGCCAGCCAGCCACCAGGAACTTTGCCATGTCCCCCAGCAGCCCTCATCAACCCCTGGAGAAGCCTATGCCACCCTTTCTCCACTTCTTATGTGATTTTGGGCAGCAAGTGGCTTGCTGGCCTTTTGACTGGAGGGGGGGGGCAGCCCAGGAGAGCCCCAGGTGAGCGAGGCCTGCTTGGGCTGGCTGGATGTCTCTCCAGTCCAAGCAGGCCTCGCTTACCCAGGGCTTTTGGCTGGGGGTGGCGGCATACGTAAACGAGTTATGCTGACAAGCGCTGCCGCCTGTTTCTCTACAAAGCGACCCCTGCGCGCACATAACCGCTCCACCAAACTGGCTCTCAGCTGTTTCAGGGAAGGGTGGGGGCAGGCAGACTGTGAAAGGAAGTAGCGAACGGAGAACAAGTAAGGTGGGGTTTGCGAAGGGCCTTGCTAGGATTTTGCTTCTGACCAAAAAAAAAAAAAATCACTATCTTCCTTTCTGGGAAGCCAGCATAACTAATCCCCCTCTCTTTGCCCTGAGCCCGTGAAATCGTCACCACAGCACAGCGGCTCCCGGGAGGCACGATGAAGCAGGCGATGGTGGGAAGGGTGCATGGGCTGTAGGGTTCAACACGCCTTTGTGAACATAATGAAAAACCAAGCCCTGTAGCTCAGTGGAAGAACCTTTGCTTTGCACGCTGAAGGTCCCCGGTTCAATCCCTGATGTTTCCAGTTAAGGAACTGGCAAGTTGGTGACGGGAAAGACCTCTGCTGGAGACCCCGGAGAGCCAGGGCTAGTCTGAGTAGGAAATAGCTGGAAAGGCCTTGGGTCAGCCATAGCTCTCGTAGGAGTTGTCCTTGAAAGGGCAGCTTGGTGTAGTGGTTAAGTGTGCGGACTCTTATCGGGGAGAACTGGGTTTGATTCCCCACTCCTCCACTTGCAACTGCTGGAATGGCCTTGGGTCAGCCATAGCTCTCTTATCTTAGAGAACCGGGTTTGATTCCCCACTCCTCCATTTGCAACTACTGGAATGGCCTTGGGTCAGCCATAGCTCTCTTATCTGAGAGAACCGGGTTTGATTCCCCACTCCTCCACTTGCCACCTGCTGGAATGGCCTTGGGTCAGCCATAGCTCTCTTATGTTAGAGAACCGGGTTTGATTCCCCACTCCTCCACTTGCAACTACTGGAATGGCCTTGGGTCAGCCATAGCTCTCTTATCTGAGAGAACCGGGTTTGATTCCCCACTCCTCCACTTGCAACTACTGGAATGGCCTTGGGTCAGCCATAGCTCTCTTATCTGAGAGAACTGGGTTTGATTCCCCACTCCTCCACTTGCCACCTGCTGGAATGGCCTTGGGTCAGCCATAGCTATCGCAAAGGTTGTCCTTGAAAGGGCAGCTGCTGTGGGAGTCCTCTCAGCCCCACCCACTTCACATGGTCTCTGTTGTGGGGGAAGAAGATAAAGGAGATTGTGAGCCATTCTGAGATTCGGAGTGGATGGCAGGATATAAATCCAATATCTTCTTCTTGATGTCTCCTAGCTACACTATCTTGTTCAGCCAATAGTTCTCTTGACTGGTTATCCCTTTGTCCTCAAAGGACCTTCATTTTCTTTTGGCTACAGAAGGACGAGAGCTCCATTATGCAGTTCGGCTTCCTCCAGATTTCCCCTATGATGTTTATTAACAGTAAGGGAAGTTTTTCAGCCAGCTCCCTGAACGTTGAGTAGAAAAAAAAGGCCATGCGTCTCCCTCATGCCTTCTGCTTCTGGGACTTAGCCTCAGGGCTTCCCCAGCCATGCTGATAGACTGTTGGGAAATAACATTTTCCGTTCGGTTCAGCCCCAGCAAAGGGACCATGAGGGTGGAGAGGCAAAATACCCTTTTGGTGCGCAAGCTGCGCTTCCATGTGTGCGCGCTCATCCTTCTGCTGCTGCGTTTCTTTGAATCCAATTGGGGAAAGAAATGGCTCTTAATTAATTGCCTTCTCCAGGCTCAAAAGGGAAAGCCCACTTCGGAATGAATTAATGCACGGGAGACCTGCAGGTTGTACAACTTCTGGCAGTGATCCCTGCTAGCGAGTAAGAGTGTGTGTGTTTCTAGCTTTTGGAAAGTGCTTAGAGCGGGAGTAGCCGGGGGTGGAATTCTAACAGGAGCTCCTTTGCATTTTAGGCCTATAATATAGTGGATTCAGTGCAAGGAAGAGACACTGTTGCTGTGATCCTAGCTCTTTTATTAAGTAAGGCACGGTTAAGGCTGAACTCTTAAGACTAAAGAACTGGGCCAACGGGTCCGACTATATACACTTCAGGCTTCCGTGATTGGTGCAGGGCAGTAGGGATTTGGATCCTACTGTCCCTTGTTCATCTATGAACATATGAAGCTGCCTTCTACTGAATCAGACCCTGGGTCCATCAAAGTCAGTATTGTCTTCTCAGACTTGCAGCAGCTCTCCAGGGTCTCAAGCTGAGGATTTTCATGCCTACTTGCCTGGTCCCTTTTTGGAGATGCCAGGGATTGAACCTGGGACCTTCTGCTTACCAAGCAAATGCTCTACCACTGAGCCACAGCCCCATTCATGGTTCTCCAGGGTCTCAAGCTGAGGTTTTGCTCGCCTATTTGCCTGCACCCTTTTTAGTTGGAGATGCCGGGGATTGAACCTGGGACCTTCTGCTTACCAAGCAGATGCTCTACCACTGAGCCACCGTCCCTCACCGTTCCTGAGCCCCCAAGGAGCCAGGCAGGAACATTATTCATGATACACAACCGCAGTCCACATAAAGAGCCCCGCGGCGCAGAGCGGTAAAGCTGCAGTGCTGCAGTCGGAGCCCTCTGCTCAAGACCTGAGTTCGATCCCGGCGGAAGCTGGTTCAGGTAGCCGGCTCCAGGTTGACTCAGCCTTCCATCTTTCCGAGGTCGGTCAAATGAGTACCCAGCTTGCTGGGGGGAAAGCGTAGATGACTGGGGAAGGCAATGGCAAACCACCCCGTAAAAAGTCTGCCATGAAAACGTTGTGAAAGCAACATCACCCCAGAGTCAGAATCGACTGGTGCTTGCACAGGGGACTACCTTTTCCTTTACCTAGTCCACATACACAACAAGGCCACACACCCCTGATGTAGCCAATCCTCCAAGAGCTTGCAAGGCTCTTTAAACTCTTGGTGGATGGGCTACATCGGGTGTGTGGCCTAATATGCAAAGGAGCTCCTGCTACAGAAAAAGCCCCACTGGCAGCTGTTTAACATTGATGAGAATGGAAGTAACTGAGGCCCAGCAAGCTTTGCAGCAAGGTAAGGACTGAAATTGCAAGTCTCCCAGAGTCTTTGCTGTTATGCGTGATGTAGCATGTGGTGCAGTGGTTAAGAGTTTTGGACTAGTATCTGGGAGAATCGGGTTCGAATTCCTGCTCAAGCCAATCAACCTTGGGCCAGTCACATTCTCTCAGCCTAACCTACCTTACAGGGTTGTTGTGAGGACAGAATGGAGGAGAGGAGAACAATATAAGCTGCTCGGGGCACCGCTGGGGAGAAAGGTGGTGGGTACAAAGTAATAATCAATATACAGAGTGGTGGACTGGATGGGCCATTGGTCTGATCCGACATGGCTTCTCTTATGTTCTTATGAGACACAGAGTGTTGGACTGGATGAGCCATTGGCCTGATCCAACATGGCTTCTCTTATGTTCTTATGTGACACAGAGTGTTGGACTGGATGAGCCATTGGCCTGATCCAACAGGGCTTCTCTTATGTTCTTACGTGACACAGAGTGTTGGACTGGATGGGCCATTGGCCTCATCCAACATGGCTTCTCTTATGTTCTTATGTGACACAGAGTGTTGGACTGGATGGGCCATTGGCCTGATCCAACATGGCTTCTCTTATGTTCTTATGTGACACAGAGTGTTGGACTGGATGAGCCATTGGCCTGATCCAACATGGCTTCTCTTATGTTCTTATGTGACACAGAGTGTTGGACTGGATGAGCCATTGGCCTGATCCGACATGGCTTCTCTTACGTCCTTAAAGAATTGTGTGGAATTGAACGTTGTGTGCTGAAATTTTGTCTATGAAAGATTGCAGATGGAATAGATGATAAATCAAACATAAAATGGAATTAAGGGTTGGGGGAATTGTGTGTGTGTGTGTGTGTGTTAAAGCCTTGTCTACAGGGGATCAGGGCAGACAATTATTTTCTGCTGGGATGATTGATTTATGTCCATTAGCCTTTTACAAATACCCTCCCCCTGGAAATAAATGAATCTCTGTTTCCCTCGCATGTGCGGCCATCCAACTGCGTGGCTTCCCTTTGAGCGGCGTGAGCCTTTCTCCCTTCTTCCTTCAGAGACCACGACACTGTTTTCTGCCAGCGCATAATCAACAAGCTGGTTCGAGGGTCCGTCATTAAGCAACGCTCTGATTATTCTGGCAGCCGTGCTACTTTGAGTCCCCACGGACTGCAACGAACACGGAGAGAATTGTGTTACGCCAAGGACGGGGCGAAAGGTCAGCGCATACAGTGGACAGCTTTGTCTAGTCAAATCGAAGCGCCGTTTCTCTCAACCGTTACCGACGGGCTCGCCGATAGGTCTTTGTCAGCTTATTTACACTCATCGCCTGTTGCAATTTAAACCGAAGATTCGGGGGGGGGGGAGGGTTTTAATAAGAGGAGGGAAATGCTCCTTCCCACTGAATGGCAGCTGTTTGTTTCTTCAGCTGCACTGATGGTTGCAGAATACGGTTGGAGGTTGGTGACTTTCCAGAACTAATGAGTCAGTATCACCTGGCCACGATTCCCATGGTCACTGGGCTTCCTCTGCCAGCCATACCAATCCGAGAAGCAATTCTCCTTAAAGCCTAGAGCAGTGTTTCCCATTTGCGAGGTCATGACTCGGTACCGGGCCACGGAAACCTCACTACCGGGTCACGAGAAAAGCCAAAGCTAGCCCTGCCCCCAGCAAAGCATGACCTCTGCTCTGCTTCCTTCCTCCCCCCGTCTCTCTGTTGTGCAGAGAAAAGCTAGCCTTGAAGACTGACACAGGCTGCAAAGCCTGAGCTCTGTTTGGCTTCCTTCTCTGTGTTGTGCAGAGAGGAGCTGGGCTTCCTCTCCTTCCTTCTCCCCCCTTCCAGTGTTTAAGAGGAAAGCTGGAGTCCACTGGCACTTTAGACCCATGAAGTGTTCTTCAGGGTATGAGCTTTCATGTGCCTTGCAGTAAGCTCTTTTGGGGAGATTTCCCCGGGAGACCTGGGTGGCAAAGAAGGGTGTGTGTGTTTTTTTCAGCCGGGGGTGGGCATTCCAGTAGCTATTTTTTTCCCCCGAAACGACCCCTGGGCAGAATTGTTGCTGGCTGGGGTCATCTGATGGTGACAAAGGCTCCCCCCCCCCCTTTCTTTCTTTCTCTGCAAGTGTTGCTCTGTCTGTATTCTTGGTGCTGGGAGGGGGGAAGCAACAGTGGGAGGGCTTCTAGTGCCCTGGCCTCACTGGTGGACATTCTGGTGCTTTTTGAGCATTGTATGAGAGAATTTTGGACTGGATAGTCCACTGGCCTGATCCAACATAGCTCCTCTTATGTTCTTTCTTTTCATGTCTTTCTTTTCCTCTCCTTCCATTTCATTCTTTCCCTTTCTCTTTCTTTCCTTCCATTTTTGCTGAATGAAACTTTTCTGTTCATCATACTGTTGTTGCAGACATAGGAGCTCTGCCAATGAAAAGTTGGCACCCTCAGTTGTAGCCAGCTGGCCTTTCTATGAGATTTCTGTGTGAGTGAGTGAGAGTGAGAGGTGTGGGGTGGAAAGAGATTATTGGAGATTACTGCAGTATATCTCAACAGCACTGGAAGTGATGGTACTATGAACTTGTCACAATTTTACTGGTCCTGCTTTTAACAGCTGTCTGACACCAAAATTAAACTCCCCCTGTAGATATTAAAAAGGATGAAAGAAGTTCACTGGCTAAATATCTGCAAAACAGGTTGCTTTTAAAGGCATAGGAAACACAGCCAGTAAAAAGCTGCAAGCCCCTCATAAATATCATTTTTGGGATAACTGCATAAAAACTTGTGTGAACTTCATATAACTTTAAATTAATTCATTAATTGCAGTACAATTCTCTGCTACCTTTCACAGCAATTTCCCAGTGTTTCAGCCAAAGAAAAGTATGAAAAATAGCTGTCAAAAGATTTTCTTGAAACCAAGCAAGCTTGGTCATAACTTGAGTCAGGGTTCCAGTAGTAGCAGCTGAAGGAAGGGCCTACTAAATGTTTCAGCATATTTTGAGGTAGAGCAGCTGCCAGGGCCCAGTGTGGGTGATACACAGTCATTCCTGATGGCAATTGCAACAGCACTCCCAACTGCATACACCGGCCAGTGCTATTGAGGAAGGGGTGTGTAGGTGGTGCAGGCAATTGAACATGGGCATTAGGAGTGCTTGCAAGCTGGAGAAGAATACACAAACAGGTGCATGCAGGTGTGGGGGTGGAAAGAGAGGACCGCCCACTTTCCACCCCCATTTTGGCTCAGCATGAGTTTCAGAGAGATTTTTCTGAAAATGAATTTACTTCCGAAGAAGAGGCAGGTTTGGGGGAGTGCCCTGGAAGTGACATCACAAGAAAAGGTGGAGTTTTGGTTCAGTGTGCCCCGGAAGTGACATCACTTGGTCCTTGACATCACAGGAAATGACATAATTCCTGTCTCCCGGCTCCACTCCCAAAATCTCTTGGCTCCACCCCCAAATTTTAGTGGGGTATGAAGGAGAAGTGTCAAAATAACTGGGCCACAGGAAAGAAAAGTTTGGGAAACTCTGACCTAGAGACCAACCTGTCCTTCCAAAAACCATTTCAGCTCTTCAGATTTAGTCACTTCCAACATCTTTGCTACCTCTGCTGCTCAGGCTCATGGTGTGTTACAGCACTTGGTCACACCGACAGACCAGAATGAAATGCCCCTTGGAAATAGTGTCCTGTAAAAGATAGCCCAGTGTAGTGTGGTGGTTAGAGCAGGGGTATCAAACATGCGGCCTGGGGGCCGAATCAGGCCCCCAGAGGGCTTCTATAAGGTCCCTGAGCAACTGGCTGCCATCTGCTTCCTTCTCCCTATCTCTTGCTTCCTTCTGCATAACAGCTTACTTTTGCAAGACTTGCTCGATCGCACAGGAGCTACAGAGCAAAATCTCTATTTTATCCATTGGCTGAGGCTCCTCCCTTGGGGAGGAAGCAGGGAAGTCAGAGCTTGTTTTTCCGGGTTCTCTCAATTGCACAGCAGAGTTACTGAGCCAAACCTCTCTTTCTTCTGTTGGCTGAGGGTCCAGCTTTCTTTGCCCCGTTTCCTGGATCCCATGGGAGAAATACAAAGAAAGCTCCTTTAAGACCAATGAGCGCTAACTTTTTAAGCATGTTTTAAGTTGTTGTTTTTTAAATCTCTAGTTGTGTTTGTCTATGTCCTTTATAAATTTATATATCTGTTACCTAATCTTAAATAGGTATACACATGGCCTGGCCAGACATGACCCGGCCCAACCTACCATGGCCCGGCCCAACAAGGTCTCATTCATATTAGATCCGGCCCTCATAACAAATGAGTTCAACACCTCTAGGTTAGAGGAGAGCCAGTTTGGTGTAGTGGTTAAGTGTGCGGACTCTTATCTGGGAGAACCGGGTTTGATTCCCCACTCCTCCACTTGCACCTGCTGGAATGGCCTTGGGTCAGCCATAGCTCTGGCAGAGGTTGTCCTTGAAAGGCCAGCTTCTGGGAGAGCCCTCTCAGCCCCACCCACCTCACAGGGTGCCTGTTGTGGGGGAGGAAGGTTGTGAGATTATGAGTCGCTCTGAGACTCTTCGGAGTGGAGGGCGGGATATAAAGCCAATATCTTCAACTACCTCACAGGGTGTCTGTTGTGGGGGAGGAAGGGAAAGGAGATTGTGAGCCGCTCTGAGACTCTTCGGAGTGGAGGGCGGGATATAAATCCAATATCTTCATCTACCTCACAGGGTGTCTGTTGTAGGGGAGGAAGGGAAAGGAGATTGTGAGCCGCTCTGAGACTCTTCGGAGTGGAGGGCGGGATATAAATCCAATATCTTCATTTACCTCACAGGGTGGCTGTTGTGGGGGAGGAAGGGAAAGGCGATTGTGAGCCGCTCTGAGACTCTTCAGAGTGGAGGGCGGGATATAAATCCAATATCTTCATCTTCTTCTTCTTGAAAACCTGGAAGTGACCAGTCCTCTCTAGGAGTCGCCAGAAACTGTGGTTTTGCCATAAAGTTTTTGGCCGTTCCTAGAGAGGCAGTGTTACTGACGGAACAACACGAATTTGAGCAGACTTCGGAAGATGGTGGAAGACAGGAGGGCCTGGCGTGACTTTGTCCACAGGGTCACAACGCGTCGGACTCGACTGTGCGACTGAACAACAAAAGAGAGGCATGAGCCCTGCCTGCATTGTCCATGCTAGTTGGATCGCATCAGATCCTGGAAGCTAAGCAGGATTGATCCCGGCAAGTAGTTGGATGGGATACCAGGATCGTGACATGGAGCCAAACTATGGCAAAACACTTCTGAACATTTCTTGCCTCGAAAACCCTATGGGGTCGCCATAAGTCAGCTGGAGTGGTTGGAGAGAGCTTTCCTGGAAGTGATGTCACATCATCCCTGATGACCAACCTAAGAGCCAGTTTGGTGTAGTGGTTAAGTGTGCGGACTCTTCTCTGGCAGAACTGGGTTTGATTCCCCACTCCTCCACTTGCAGATTCTGAAATGGCCTCGAGTCAGCCATCACTCTCGCAGGAGTTGTCCTTGACGGAGCGGCTTGTGGGAGAGCTCTTTCAGCCCCACCCACCTCACAGGGTGTCTGTTGTGAGGGAGGGAGATAAAGGAGAGTGTGAGCCGCTCTGAGACTCTTCGGAGTGGAGGGCGGGATATAAATCCAATGTCGCCGTCTCCTTCTTCCTCCCTTTCAGGGCAACCTTACCTGTGTTACAGGTGGCACCCGTTCCATGAATGATTCACAAATTTGAAGTGCAGCAGGTAGATGCAAGGCTGCTCAGGTTGCAGCTGACCCCAGATATTTCCAACCCTCATTTTTAAGTAAATGTATTCACTTCTGTTCTTTTTTTGCTGGGGATACAAGTAGCATAGATTGAGGCCTAGTGAAGGGGGCAGGGTTCCAGTGTGCGTTTGTGTGTGCGTATGCACGCGCAGGGCTTTTTTTGTTGCAAGAACTCCTTTGCATATTAGGCCAAGCCCCCCTGATGTAGCCAATCCTCCTGGAGCTTACAGTAGGCCCTGCACGAAGAGCCCTGTAAGGAATTCTAGCAGGACCTCCTTTGCCTATTAGGCCACACACCCCTGATGTAGCCACTTCTCCTGGAGCTTCAAGCAGGCCCTGTGAGAAGAGCCCTGTAAGGAATTCTAGCAGGACCTCCTTTGCCTATTAGGCCACACACCCCTGATGTAGCCAATCCTCCTGGAGCTTACAGTAGGCTTTGTACTAAGAGTCCTGTTCTAGCAGGACCTCCTTTGCATATTAGGCCAAGCCCCCCTGATGTAGCCAATCCTCCTGGAGCTTACAGTAGGCCCTGTACGAAGAGCCCTGTAAGCTCTTGGATGACTGGCTGCATCAGGGGTGTGTGGCCTAATATGCAAAGGAGTTCCTGCTACAAAGAAAGGCCTGGGTGCGCGTGTGTTTGCTCTGACCCATGCCTGAAGCCTGCATGCAAATAGAAAGCCTCTCTGGTGCGGCCGACAGTCCTTGTGTCAGTTGTTTTGGCAGTTAAATTAATGCCTTTTTAATTGGGGAGCTGTTTGCTTTTCAGCCTGACTGTGGATTTGCTCTCCAGCCTCAATGGGAAATCTGACATAAGTTTGGGAAGGAGTGGCCATCTGTGCAAACGGGGGCCACATTGCGAAAATCTATAGCAGAGCATCGCGCCCTGTGGGTAATCTTGGGCCAGCCAACAGCGATTCTGTAGGCATGGCGAAGCGGGCTGTAGCAAGCTGGGGCCGTCTTGGAGATTGGATGTCAAAGAGACAGGGTCAGTGCCGCTCATTTCTAATAGCTTCCTTGGCAGGGAAAATGTTATGTTGACCTCTCGTCCCTCTTTCCGACACGGAACACGGCTGTGGCATACAAGCGCCGCACCTGTGCTGAGTGATCTTCTAAATCGGGGGTTGTCGAACGTATTTGTTATGAGGGCCAGATCTGACGTAAATGAGACCTTGTTGGGCCGGGCCATGTTGGGTTGAGCTGGGCCGTGTCTGGCCAGGCAACATGTATGCCTATTTTAGATTCTCTCTCTCTCTCTCGGCTTGACTTCGCGAACGAAGATTTAAGAAGGGTGCAGTAGTCCACGTCTGCTGCAGGCTCGCTGGTGGCTGACAAGACCAATGCGGGACAGGCAGATCCGGCCACAGTGGCTGCAGGGAAAAGTCTGATTTGGGGTTGGTGCTGTAGCAGTGCGATTCTTTTCTCGATCTCCTTTTGTCCTCAAGACCAGCTGTGCGTGCATTCTCAAAGGAAGAGACAGCCTGGTGGATGGTGTGCCTCCATGCTTTGCGATCTGAGGCTAGGTCAGACCACTGGTGATGGTTGATACGACAGGTGCCAAGGGATTTCTTCAAAGAGTCCTTGTACCTCTTCTTTGGTGCCCCTCTATTTCGATGGCCGGTGGAAAGTTCGCCATACAGGGCAATCTTGGGAAGGCGGTGGTTTTCCATACTGGAGATATGCCCTGCCCAGCGCAGCTGCGTCTTCAACAGCAGTGCCTCGATGCTTGTAACCTCCGCCCGCTTGAGGACTTACTTCAGTGTTGGTCACAAAGTCACTCCAGTGGATGTTGAGGATGGTGCGAAGGCAGCGCTGATGAAAGTCAAGGAGATTAGATAGCAGCGATACAGACAATTAAGTTTTTTTTTTAAAAAAAAAACCCTTAAAAACACGCTTAAAATGTTAGCACTCATGTCTTAGAGGTGCTTCCTTTGTGTTTCTCCCATGGGATCCAGGGAACTGGGCAAAGGAAGCTCTGGCTCTTTCCTTCCTTCCCCAGGGGACTGAGTGGAGGGAGGAGCCTCAGCTAATAGAAGGAAGAGCTCTGCTGTGCTATTGAGATAACCAACAACAAAAAAACCTGGTGGGAAAATAACGAAAAATTAATGAAGGAGCCTCAGCCTTTGGAGCAAATAGAGGTTGCGCTCTGTAGCGCCTGTGCGATTGAGCAAGCCTTGCAAAGCAAGCTGTGATGCAGAAGGAAGCAAGAAAGAGGGAGAAGGAAGCAGATAACAGCCAGTTGCTCAAGGGCCCGATAGGAGGAGAAGAATTGCAGATTCATACCCCGCCCTTCTCTCTGAATCAGAGACTCAGAGCGGATTACAATCTCCTTTATCTTCCTCCCCCACAACAGACACCCTGTGAGGTGGGCAGGGCTGAGAGGGCTCTCACAGCAGCTGCCCTTTCAAGGACAACCTCTGCCAGAGCTATGGCTGACCCAAGGCCATTCCAGCAGGTGCAAGTGGAGGAGTGGGGAATCAAACCCGGTTCTCCCAGATAAGAGTCCACGCACTTAACCACTACACCAAACTGACAGGTTTAGATAAGGTTACTTCTACCGGGACTTACATCTAAAACAAAGCATTGAGCTGTGTACAGTTTCCCCAGCGTAGGCGTGATGCCTACAGACTCATTCCTGTCTGTTTTTTTTTTTTTTAAGATATTATTAAACTTGTGAGACAGTATATACACTTTCTAAATGAGAAATACACACAGTCCGTTCTTCAGCACCTCTCTAAACAGCCTGAAGCGGGTTTGGCATTTGAACAAAAAAAACAGCTCAGAGACAAAAACAAACGGAAAGAGGATTTAGTGGCAGTGTGGAATTGCGGAACAAGCTAAAGAGTTCCGTTTTGGGCACCACATTTTAAAAAAGGATATAGACAAGCTGGAAGGGGTCCAGAGGAGGGCGACGAAGGTGGTGAGGGGTCTGGAGACCAAGTCCTGTGAGAAAAAGTTGAAGGAGCTGGGGATGTTTAGCCTGGAGAGGAAGCGGCTGAGAGGTGATAGGATCACCACCTTCAAGTACTTGAAGGACTGTCCTGTAGAGGATGGTACGGAATTGTTTTCTGCGGCTCCAGAAGGCAAGACTTCTGGCTTAACATTAGGAAGAACTTCCTGAGAGTTGGAGCGGTTCCTCAGTGGAACAGGCTTCCTCGGGAGGGGGTGGGCTCTCCTTCCTTGAAGGTTTCTAAATAGGAGGTAGCTGGCCATCTGACAGCAATGCTGATCCTGTGAATTTAGGGGGAGGTATTTGTGAATTTCTTACATTGTGCGGGGGGTGGGGTTGGACTAAATCAGTGGCCCCCAGCCTTCTCGGTACTTGGGACCGGTTTTGTGGACCATGGACCGCTGGGGGTGTTGGGGTTTTTGCTGTCCCAAGCTGCCCCCGCCATGGGGATCTTTAAATGAGGAGTAGGTGAAGGTCTGTACTTCACTCTGCAGCCCACTTGCTAACAGGCTATGGACTGGTACTGGTCCGTGGCCCGGGGGTTGGGGACCCCTGGACTAGATGGCCCTGGAGGTCCCTTCCGATTCTATGATTCTGTGCTTCCCAAGTCTCTCGTGAGGGGTCCAGACCAAAATCTCCAGACCAAAATCTCCAGAAGTTCAGATCTGATTCACAAGTCATTATCCTTCCCTGCTTATTGTATTCTGCTCTTCTCTTTCAAACTTTCCAGATCCTTGAGAAGGGGTCATTGCTTACTGGCAGAGCCTCTGGTTTGCATGTAGAAGGTCTTATATTCAACCCATGGCAATAGGCGATGTGAAAGATCTCCACCCGAGATCCTGGGAGTCACTGCCAGTCCAAGTCGATGGTACTGACCAGGGCTTTTTTTGCAGCAGGAACTCCTTTGCATATTAGGCCACACACCCCTGATGTAGCCAACCCTCCAAGAGTTTAGAGGGCAATAAGTACAGGGCCTACTATAAGCTGCAAGAAGACAGAGATTGCTGCCCCATACGGAGTGTCCTATCTATACCTTGTGTCTATTAGCCACTGGTGGACCTCTGCTCCAGATATTTATCTAATTGCTGTCTATGACTATAGCCGTTACTACTTTTTGTGGCATAGAATTCCAGATATTAATTTTTTTTTTAAAGGTAAAGGTAGTCCCCTGTGCAAGCACCAGTCGTTTCCGACTCTGGGGTGACGTTGCTTCCACAACGTTTTCATGGCAGATTTTTTACGGGGTGGTTTGCCATTGCCTTCTTCCGAGGCCGGTAAAATGAGTACCCAGCTTGCTGGGGGGGGGGGGGGGGAAGCGTAGCTGACTGGGGATGGCAATGGCAAACCACCCTGTAAAAAAGTCTGCTGTAAAAACATTGTGAAAGCAACATCACCCCAGAGTCGGAAATGACTGGTGCTTGCGCAGGGGACCTTTCCTTTCCTTGCCATTGCCTTCCGCAGTCATCTACACTTTCCCCACAGCAAGCTGGGTATTCATTTGACCGACCTCGGAAGGATGGAAGGCTGAGTCAACCTCGAACCGGCTACCTGAACCAGCTTCCGCTGGGATCGAACTCAGGTCGCGAGCAAAGCTTAGGACTGCAGTACTGCAGCTTTACCACTCTGCACCACGGGGCTCTTAGATATTAATTAACAAAAAAAAAAACCCAACATCCTTGCTTTTCCCTCTTCCTAGAGAAGTGCTGGAGCTCTCTGATTTCCCACCTCAACAGGCTTCTTGGAATGAGCAGGAGGAAGTGTGGGTTGAGGTGAGAAGAAACTTCTCTTTGGGCAAAGGTAAGAGAACGAGAACAGAACAATGGGTCAGGAGGCAATCAGAAGAAGGTCGGGAACAGAGCCAGTGCCAGGAGCTTGCCAAGCTCTGCATGAAACCAAGCTGCCAAGGGTGGAACGTACGATCTTCACGCAGTTTCTGGTTTCCCTTATCTGGAAATACAGGTGTGAGAAGGTGCTTCATTGCCAAAAAAAAAAATAGCAAGACATCTCACAGAAGAGGAGTCACCATCCAACAGCCCCTTGGGTGCATTTGAACATGCATGCGCCGCAGCGGCGAATCGGTGGTACTCGTCTCGATCCTGGTACGTACGAGAACGAGCGCCGCATTCCAATATCGGGGAACGGATTGGGAGCAGCTGCGTCCCCTCGGCGCAGAGAGATGCCACCGTGCTGGCGTCTGCCGTGGCGCGTCTCAGACGAGAGGTGGCAGGTGGGGAAAACATTTTGGAGGACGGACGAGGTGCTCTGCTTGGCTTGAAAAATTTGGAAGAGCTCCCCCGGAAATGTCCGGTGGGGATTTGAGGATGGATTGCTGTTTATGGTGTGTTTCTTTTTCTTCTTCTTCTCGGAGAGTGTGGAGAAAAGAGGGGAGGGTTTGGGAATGGAGTACACCTCTAGTAGGACCGCTCAGGGTAGCTACCGCCCCTCCCTCCTTTCGTTTTCTGCTTTGGGAAGAGAAGGAAGAGGACAAACGAGCTGAACCGGTGCCAAAAGAAGAGAGCCGCAGCAATTCAGACATTGCATTCGCCGCAGCACTAATATCTCGAAGCAGGACTGTTCGGGAGAGAGCAACGAAAAACGTGCCAGGAATACAAACCGAACCGCGGAGGAGGCAGAGCTGCTAATGTCGTTGGGGGGGGGGGAGGGTATCACCTGCCGGGAGTAAAGATTTCACCGCCTGTCCCTCCTTTGCCTTTATTTCAACCCACTCCTCCGTCACCCCCAGCCTGCAAAATGCAGCCAACGTTTGGAGATTCTGCTCTGGAGGAGAGGCATTGTGTGTGACTTTAATGAACACCGAAGAGTCGCCCTCTGTAAATGCCAATTTCCCTCTGTCCTCTTGCGCCTAACCTCCTCCTAGCAGCCTGTTTACACAGCGGATGTTGGCGTTCAAAGCTTAATGGCCGCAGAAGATAAAGTGACTCAAGGATCTGTGTGTGTGTGTGTTTCAGGCTCCTTTCTTTCTACCTCCCTCCCTTCCACAATCTTCTCACCCTCCTTTTGGCTAATGCCTTTTATTCTCCTCCCCGTATCCTTGGATGGCAGATTGCTTTGTGTTTCTTGGTATCATGGAGGGTGCAAGCTGGACGGGCGTAAAAGTCTCTCCTGAATTGGATCCTCTCTCGGCGTTCTGCAGTCCTGCCATTTGCTTCTTTTTCAAAAACTTGAATGGAAACGGGATCTATTTTGATCCCTAGGAGGTCTCCTTGACGGTTTTTCTGTGTTCTCTTCCTCATCCTTGGTACCTGGCCAAGGCTGCTGCTGCTTCTCTCTGGTGTGACACAAGGTGACTTGGAGGACGGGCAGATTTCTGCAAGGTGCTTCCTGCATTCGCGTTCTTCTCCTCTCGTTCACAAAGGGGTGGGGTGGTCTGCAAGCGGAACGCTTTGGCACAGCGGTTTGACAGGGGAGTGTCTGAGCAAGGGGGGGGGGGGGGATGGAAAACTCCGCTGTGTCTCTTCAAGTGTATATAGCAGGGGTGGCCAAACTGTGGCTCAGGAGCCACATGTGGCTCTTTCACGCATATTGTGTGGATCTTGAAGCCCCCACCACCCTGTCAGTTGGTTTGAGAAACCACTTGTATCTTTACATCACTTATTCAAGCCATTTGGCAGCTTGAAGAATGCATTTACATTCTCCCTCCCTCCTTCCTTCCTTCCTTCCTTCCTTCCTTCCTTCCTTCCTTCCTTCCTTCCTTCCTTCCTTCCTTCCTTCCTTCCTTCCTTCCTTCCTTCCTTCCTTCCTTCCTTCCTTCCTTATGCATCCTTCCTAAAGACCAACATTACACCCTCTTTTGACCTTACATGACAGGTACCAAGTGATTGCTGCGAGGCAATCTGTCTTTGGGAGGTTTGCTATTCAGGAGATTTTGGGGAGCTGTATGCAGGGCTAGGCAAACTGGCTTGGGAGCTGGCTCTTTCATATATACCGTGTGGTCTTGAAGCCCCCACCGCCCTTTCGGCCAGCTTGGAGAATGCTTCTCTTTAATCACTTCTCCAAGCCAGCCAGCAACTTGGAGAATGCATTTAAAGTTAAAGTTGCTTTCTTTCCACCTCTCCCTCCCTCATTTCTCTCCATCTATTTGCCTTCCTCCCTCCTTCCTTCCTTCCTGCTTGTGAGCTCTTATCTGGGAAAATGGGGTTTGAATCTCCACTCCTCCACTTGTGGCTGCTGGAATGGCCTTAGGTCAGCCATAGCTCTCGCAGGAGTAGTCCTCGAAAGAGCAGCTGCTGTAAGAGCTCTCTCAGCCCCACCTACCTCAAAGGGTGCCTGTGGGGGGGTGGGGACGTAAAGGAGATTGTGACCGCTGTGAGATTCAGAGTATAGGGCGGGATACAAATCCAATATCATCATCATCTTCTTCTTCCTTCCTTCCTGTCTTGCAGCTCTCCTCTGATGTTCATGTCTTGTGTCTCTCAGACACCTGACATTTATTTTATGTGGCTCTTACATTAAGCAGTTTTGGCCATCCCTGCTCTAGGGTGGTTATGGGTGAGTTTGCTTTGTGGGGTGTTTTTTTTTCTCTCTCATTGTTTCCCAGGCACTGACAGTCAAAATCCCTATAATCTAAGGAAGCAAGTGTGCCACAGTCGTGGTCTGGTGAGTAGATAAATCTCAACCTCCCCACAGAGGTGGCGGTGGAAGGATTTGCTGTCGATTCCAGTGATGAAGAATTGGCCCGCCAATTATTTATCTTCGTTTCCATGGCTTCAGTTTAGATGTAGCCCCCCCCCCCCAATGAAACTCATGTGTAAAAGGAAACGGGGAAATGGCTCAGTCAGCCCTAAAATAGATAGACGAACACATGAAATATTTCACTCTTTTGTGCCAAAGGTTACAAGACGACAGGGAAGAGGAGGGAAGACCTGAATCCTTGTTGCTTGATGTTCTGAAGAGAAGGGTGAAATGGGCTTGCCCCAAACATCCCACTAAATCTCAGCAAACGGGTTTTGGCAGCCTTAGACAGGAGCTAATGCTTTTAATGAGACATTTGATTTGGCTTTTGGTTGCTTCTTTTCTGTACTTCAGAAGACGTTTTAGAAATAGGCCTCTCTGCAATCTCGGTTAAATTTTTGGGAGGAGAATTTTTATCAGGGGACTCAAAATCTCTCGTTTGGTTTTCTAACAATTTGTGTAAGGCTTAAGGCAGGGGTGTCAAACTCATTTGTTATGAGGGCCAGATCTGACATAAATGAGACCTTGTTGGGCCGGGCCATGTCGGGTTGGGCCAGGCCATGTGTGTACCTATTTAAGATTAGGTAGCAGAGATATAATTTTTATAAAGAACACAAACACAAATATATATATATTTAAAAAACTTAAAAACATGTTTAAAATGTTAGCATTCATTGGTTTTAAAGATGTTTTCTTCTCATGGGATCCAGGGAACTGGGCAAAGGAAGCTCCGTCTCTTTCCTTCCTTTCCCAGGGGACTGGGAGGGGGAGCCTCAGCCAATAGAAGGAAGAGAGTCTTGGCTCAATAGCTCTGCTGTGTGATTGAGAGAGCCTGGCAAAGCAAGTTCTGCCTCCCCCTTCTGCCTCCCCAAGCCTCAGCCAATGGAGAAAATAGAGGCTTTCCTCTGTAGCTCCTGTGCGATTGAGCAGGCCTTGCAAAGCAAGCTGTGATGCAGAAGGAAGCCCAGCTGGAACTAATTTGCATATCAGACCACACCCACTGACATCACCTCTGTTTCACAAGGGGCCTTTTTGTAGAAAAAGCCCATCAAGAACTTATTATTATTATTATTATTATTAATTGTATTTGATGAATCACCCTATCCTGGCTAGTGCCAGACTCTGGGCGCTGCACAACATGAAACAATGTATAGTTATAAAATCAGTTACATTAAAAAGATTACAAACCCTGATGGCATAAGAACGTAAGAGAAGCCATGTTAGATCAGGCCAATGGCCTATCCAGTCCAACACTCTGGGTCACACAGTTGCCAATAAAAAAATTATTTATACACACACACACACACACACACACACACATTGTGGCTAATAGCCACTGATGGACCTCTGCTCCATATTTTTATCTAACCCCCTCTTGAAGGTGGCTATGCTTGTGGCCGCCACCGCCTGTGGCAGTGAATTCCACATGTTAATTACCCTTTGAGTGAAGAAGTACTTCCTTCTATCCGACTGCTCAGCAATTTCATCGAATGCCCACGAGTTCTTGTATTGTGAGAAAGGGAGAAAAGGACTTCTTTCTCTACTTTCTCCATCCCATGCATTATCTTGTAAACCTCTATCGTGTCACCCCGCAGTCGACGTTTCTCCAAGCTAAAGAGCCCCAAGCGTTTTAACCTTTCTTCACAGGGAAAGTGTTCCAAACCTTTAATCATTCCAGTTGCCCTTTTCTGGACTTTCTCCAATGCTATAATATCCTTTTTGAGGTGCGGCGTCTTTAAAGTGCTCTTATTCAGTCATCACATCACATCAGGGGTGAGGGGGGATCCCCCCAAGAGGGGGTGGAGAGGAAAGGTGCCAGCACGGCAACCATCACTGTCTCTGCCTTACAGGCCCTGGGAACCTGTAAAAGATCTCGCAGGGCCCTGATGTCTTCTGGCAGAGCATTCCACCAAGTAGGGCCAGTACTGAAAAAGCCCTGGCCTTTGTTGAGGACAGCCGGACCTCTTTCGGGTCTGGAATCGCCAGCATATTAAGCCGCACCCCCTGACACCAAGCCAGCCGGAACTGCATTCCTGTGCGTTCCTGCTAAAAAACACCCCCCAAAAACGCCCTGCACATTTTATTCCAATCAGCGGTAGAGCAGAATATTGGCACAAACGTTAAAAAAAAAACGCCAAGCAAGCCAGATACTGGAAATCTGTCTCTTTCAGTTGACTGGAGTCTCTCCCTCCCCCCCCCCCCAAAAGTAGTAACATAGTGCTTTGTTTAAAAATGACATTGTTTATAAAGAGCAGCTACCCATTTGCAATGCATAAATTACAACATCTGGATGTCTGCACAGCTGGCTTTGAGATTTTTCAGCAGGCTTCGCCTTTGACATCCTTCATCCTGAGCAGACCACTCAAGGAGATAAGGGGACTTGTTGAGTTCTCGGCTGCATTTCTGGAAGCTCCTCTCCATGACAGGTCTCGGAGACGGTGCTGAGTGAGACAGATTTTAATAAAGACCACACCATCATCCTCTTAGCAAGCAGCTTGGGTGTGTTTTGTGGGAATGAGATCCTTTAGGTACATCTCAAAGCACTGGGAGGATCTAAGTAGCAATTGTTTATGTGGGAACTGGAAACACAGAAGATGGATGGATGGTTAGATGGATGGATCAGACAGAGAGAAAAAGAAAGAAAGAGGCCTCAGATTCAGTGGGAGCTCACAAGAGCGCACCTCCTGAACCTTTCTGAGAGTTCCAACTCCTTCTGAGAGTTCTACCTCCTTGCCCATTGAATAGTATGTGCAGCTGCATAACAATCCCTGGTCGAGCTCCACCACCTATTCTACAAAATGACCCCCGGATAGAACAAACATAGGAGAAGCCATGTTGGATCAGGCCAATGGCCCATCCAGTCCAACACTCTGTGTCACACAGTGGCCAAAAAACCCAAGCGCCATCAGGAGGTCCACCAGTGGGGCTAGAAGCCCTCCCACTGTGCCCCCCAAGCACCAAGTTTACAGAGATCACTGCCCCAGACAGAGAGTTCCAACAATATGCTGTGGCTAGTAGCCACTGATGGACCTCTGCTCCATATGCTTATCCAATCCCCTCTTGAAGCTGTCTATGACAGACAGACGATGGAGGGATAAAGGGATGGATGGATGGATGGATGGATAGATAGATAGATAGATAGATAGATAGATAGATAGATAGATAGATAGATAGATAGATAGATAGATAGATAGATAGATAGATAGATAGATAGATAGATAGATGGATGGATGGATGGATGGATGGAGTGAGTTTGAATTTATACCCCACTCTTCATTCGGAGTCTCAGAGTGGCTTACAGTCTCCTCCTCCTCTTCTCCCCCCAACAGACACCCTATGATCTAGGTGGGGCTGAGAGAGCTGCTCTGAGAGAATTGTGGCTGACACCCAAGGTCACCCAGAACTGTGACTGACTCACAAGGCCACACACTATGTGGGAAAGAGCCACATATGGCTCCTGAGCCACAGTTTGGCCACCCCCGTCCTAGACTCATTGGCTGGCTTCATTGAAGACCCAGGATAAGAGCTTTTTGTCTTTGTTCTTCAGCTTATGCCCACTAGCCCTCTTCCCAAACTTTATGTGGTACTGGAGACAGGAAGGGAAAAGCAGTCTTCACCTAAGATGTCACACAGCTCGTGATTGGCCTGTTTAATATGTCCGTCCCTTTCCCAGTAGTGACAAGGTACTCTTCCTGTACTACCAGAACCTACGACTTGACCCCAGCTTATTAAACACATGAGGGTGGTTATTTTCTATTCTCTTCTGTTTTCCCAGCGACTCAGTCACCAAAGAGTATCAATGTACCGGTGCATCTCCAAATGATCAATATCCTTGACAGATTGAGTGTGCCCTGGAAATAAGAGGTATCGCTGTTGCTATCGACCTGTACTGCTAAACAAAGCCGTCAGAAATTGAAGTTGGTACCTGTGAGGGCCTGTGTTGTTGTTTTGGTGTTTAAAGCTGACTCCTTCATGGTAGCTAAACGTGTGGTGCCCGCCAAGGTGTAATTGTTTCAGTCTCAAACACACAGACACATGTACCACATCACACAGGCAATTATTAGTAATGAAGGATTTTTCTGTCTGGAGGATGTTCCCTAGGGCTGAGGGCGCAAAAGCCGAAGCGGGCTTTACTAGGGGGCAGGGGTGGAATTCTAGCAGGAGCTCCTTTGCATATTAGGCCACACACCCCTGACGTAGCCAACCCTTCAAGAGCTTACAAAAAAGAGCCCTGTAAGCTCTTGGAGGATTGGCTACGTTAGGGGTGTGTGGCCTAATATGCAAAGGAGCTCCTGCTAGAATTCCACCTCTGCCCCCGAGTAACGCCTGCTTCGGCCTTCGCGCCCTCAGTATTTGCTTTCGTGAAGCATTTGTCTGGCCTCTGTTGAAAGCAGAATGCTGGGCTAGATGGGCACGTTCATCTGGTTCAGCGTGGTTCTCCTGGTGGATCTCCATGCCCAAGTTGATCATACTCAACACATTTTCAGGCTAGGCTATAGCTGTGTGTGTTAAGTGCCGTCAACCCTCTTCTGATTTATGGTGACTCTGTGACTTGATGAACTCCAAAGCATCTTCTCAGTAACAGTCTTTTTCATGTCTTACAAACTGAAGGCTGTGCCTTCCTTTTTTGAGTCAATCCATCTCAAGTTGGGTCTTTCCCTTTTGCTAGGGCCTTTAAGGGTCTTTCCCTTAAGTTTAGCTAGAGTTCGGACTTGACTTGATCTAGAACCCACTGATTTGTCTTTTTGGTGATCCATAAAACTGTCCTTCGAAAATACCTTTCCTCGAATTACACACACGCACAGAGTTTTTGAGGTGAGAGCTGAATTAAATTGGTTTAAATGACTAATGTAGACATGCCCACTGTTAATCATCTAGATTGGGGGTGTCCAACATGTGACCTGAGGGCCAAATCAGGCCCCCCAGAGGGCTACTATCAGGCCCCCAAGGAACTGGCTGTCATCTGCAACCTTCTCCCTCTCTCTTGCCTCCCTCTACATCACAGATTGCTTTGCCAGACTTGCTCAATCACACAGGAGTTACAGAGCAAAGCCTTTGTTTGCTCCATTGGCTGAGGTTCCTCCCTCGGGAAGAAAGAGGGGAGGAATAGCTTGCTTTGCTAGACTCTTTCAGTTGCACAGCAGAGCTACTGAGCCAAGCCTATCTTCCTTCTCTTGGCCAAGGCTCCTCCCCTTCCTGGTCCCCTGGGGAAAGAAGGAAAGAGCCAGAGCTTCCTTTGCCCAGTTCCCTGGATCACATGGGAGAGATACAAAGACAGCACCTTTAAGACCAACAAGTGCTAATGTTTTAAGCATGTTTCATTTTAAGCTTTTAAAAAATCTTTGTGTTTGTCTGTGTCCTTAATAAAGTTTGTATCTCTGCTATCTGGCATTACATTTTACGACACACACAGCCCGGCTCGACAAGGTCTCATTTGTGTCAGATCCGGCCCTCATAACCAATGAATTCGACGCTCCTGATCTAGATAGTAAGTATTCGACTCTTAGCCCACCCTGAGCCTGTCTTTTGGAAAGGGCGGGCTAAGAATCGAATAAGACGGACGGACAGACAGATGGACAGACAGACGGATGGACGGGCGGGCAGACAGACAGACAGACAGACAGACAGACAGACAGACAGACAGACAGACAGACAGACAGATAGATAGATAGATAGATAGATAGATAGATAGATAGATAGATAGATAGATAGATAGATAGATAGATGATGGATGATGAATGGATGGATGGATGGATGGATAGATGATAGAGGATAGATAGATGGATAGATGGATGGATAGATAGATAGAGAGAGAGAGAGAGAGAGAGAGAGAGAGAGATAGATAGATAGATAGATAGATAGATAGATAGATAGATAGATAGATAGATAGATAGATAGATAGCATTTCAGATGCGGTGGGTCTGTTCTAATCTGTGTTTTTTCCATTCTCTTCATGATCACGTGGGGTAAATTAATTCCACTTGACAGTTGGGGAACTTGAGGCCGGGAGACAGTGGCTTCCCTAGGGCCACACAGGGTAAATTAATGACCAAATAAAGAGAAAATGTGGAGTTTTAAAAGAAAAAATATATATCTCCCCTTCCCCCCCCCACCCCAATCTTCCTTGTCTGCTTATGGGGAACAAGAGATGCTCTCTGTTTTTTTTTTTCCTTCCCGTTTCACATATGAGTGCAGAGGTGACCTCACTAGCCTACTCTGCCTGCACCAGATTTGGGTTTTTATTTTTGCCCTCCTGGGCTCTCAAATTGGCTCATTAGGCTAGCTTCAGGATCCCTGCGGGTTCAGGCGAGTGCTTTTGAAGCACCTCGAGATTTATCATCTCCCTCAAGCCCTTTCAGCGGTGGCTAGAGAGGAAGAGAGAATGCGGAGGCAATACTGTAATTCTCTGGGAAAACAAACGCTGACATTGGGTCATGCACAATTACTGCATCATTTTAGCGCGGGTTCAGAGGAGGTCATAAGAGGGGGGAATAGGGGCTGCTGGTTGACAAGGGGAAGGCATTTTCAGGAGGTGGGGAGGGGCTGTGTCTCAGTGGTAGATCACGAGCTTGGCACGCAGAAGGTCTCTGGTTCAATCCCCGGCATCTCTCGTTAAAAGATCTAGGAAGCAGGTGATGTGAAAGAGCTTTGCCTGAGACCCCAGAGATCCATTTTCCAGTCTGAGTTGACAGTAAAGACTTTGATGGTCTCGTACGGTGTAAGGCAGCTTCATCTGTGTGGAGATAGTGGGTACATTTTCTTCCTCCAGCTATAGCCTGACATGGTTGCTAATTTTCGCCTTAGCGTAATGTCCAGCAAACTGTACGGATGGCCCCAAACGATTGTGGAAACACTGGAAAGAACAAAATTTGCTGCTTCTGAAGATGATCTCTTCGGAGGCCATCTTGTCGGTGTAGCTGGGATAAGAGCCTGGCCAAGACGCAGTCCAAGGTAGCCTGATCTCATCAAATTTTGAACACTAAGCGGGGCCAGGCCTTTTCAGTTCTAGGGTAGGACACCTCCAAGGAAGTCCAGAGTTGTTAGATGGAGGCAGTCAGGGGTAGAATTCTAGCAGGAGCTCATTTGCATATTAGGCCACACCCCCTGATGTAGCCAATCCTCCAGAAGCTTACAAAAAAGAGCCTTGTAAGCTCTTGGAGGATTGGCTACATCAGGGGTGTGTGGCCTAATATGCAAAGGAGCTCCTGCTGGAATTCCACCCCTGGAGGCAGTCAATGGCAGACCACCTCTTCGCCTCTGGCCTTGAAAAACTTGCAAGGTCACTATAAATCATGCCGGGGATTGACTATAAGTCAGCTGCGGCCATCACCATCAGTCAGTTGGAAGAAGAAGAACTTTCCTTGGAGGTTTTTAAACAGAGGCTAGACGGCCATCTGACAGCAATAAATCCTGTGAATTTAGGGGGAGGTTTTTGTGAGTTCCCTGCATTGTGCTTGGGATTGGACTAGATGACCCTGGAGGTCCCTTCCAACTCTATGATTCTAAGAAGATATTGGATTTGTATCTCGCCCTCCACTCCGAATCTCAGAGCGGCTCACAATCTCCTTTACCTTCCCCCCCCCCCGCCCACAACAGACACCTTGTTAGGTAGATGAAGATATTGGATGTATATCCCGCCCTCCACTCCAAACAGTCTCAGAGCGGCTCACAATTTCCTTTCCCTTCAACCCCCACAACAGACACCCTGTGAGGTAGATGAAGATATTGGATTTATATCCCGCCATCCACTCCGAAGAGTCTCAGAGCGGCTCACGATCTCCTACCTTCCTCCCCCACAACAGACACCCTGTGAGGTAGATGAAGATATTGGATTTATATCCTGCCCTCCACTCCGAAGAGTCTCAGAGCGGCTCACAATCTCCTTTACCTTCCTCCCCCCACAACAGGTGTCCTGTGAGGTAGATGAAGATATTGGATTTATATCCTGCCCTCCACTCCGAAGAGTCTCAGAGCGGCTCACAATCTCCTTTACCTTCCTCCCCCCACAACAGGTGCCCTGTGAGGTAGATGAAGATATTGGATTTATATCCCGCCCTCCACTCCAAAGAGTCTCAGAGCGGATCACAATCTCCTTTCCCTTCCTCCCCCACAACAGACACCTTGTGAGGTAGATGAAGATATTGGATTTGTATCCCGTCCCCCACTCCGAAGAGTCTCAGAGCGGCTCACGATCTCCTACCTTCCTCCCCCACAACAGACACCCTGTGAGGTAGATGAAGATATTGGATTTATATCCCGCCCTCCACTCTGAAGAGTCTCAGAGCGGCTCACAATCTCCTTTCCCTTCCTCCCCCACAACAGACACCCTGTGAGGTAGATGAAGATATTGGATTTATATCCCGCCCTCCACTCCAAAGAGTCTCAGAGCGGCTCACAATCTCCTTTCCCTTCCTCCCCCACAACAGACACCCTGTGAGGTAGATGAAGATATTGGATTTGTATCCCGCCCTCCATTCCGAAGAGTCGCAAAGCGGCTCACAATCTCCTTTACTTTCCTCCCCACAACAGACACCCTGTGAGGACTCTCACAGCAGCTGCCCTTTCAAGGACAACCTCTGCCAGAGCTACGGCTGACCCGAGGTCATTCCAGCAGGTGCAAGCAGAGGAGTGGGGAATCAAACCCGGTTCTCCCGGATAAGAGTCCGCACACTTAACCACTACACCAAAAGAAGACCTTTTCTCTTCACAAGAGCTTCAAGGTTTTGCCAGGCAAAAACCACGCAAAATCACGTGGTCGGCATGACCTTGGAATACAAAAGAATCTAAATGCGAACATTCTGATCTCCGCAAAGACTTTCTAAGCCCTCCTTAAAAAATATTATTCCAAGGGAGTCGCTTGGAAGCTGCCCATCTTATTTTTGGCGATAGTCGAGGATTTTCTTGAGAAAGCTGGAAGAGACTGGCATGTTCCAGGGATTTATTAGCCCCATCGAAACAAGTCAACAAGAAGAATCAGGGATTTTTTATTTAAAAAAAAAAAAAAGATTTCAGGGTGTGGAACTAAAAGTACTTTTTATAGTTATTTATTTGGATTTCTGTAAGCCGGTCCAGGCTGCCAAATATTTTCCTATGTTAATATTTTACCGGAATATAAAGATGGATCTGAGCCTAGGAGATCCAGTGGGTTACTTACTAATGGGGAGGAGGGTACTGAGGGAAGATTTATCTTGAATGCCTTAATCTCCCTCCTTCCTTCCTTCCTTCCTTCCTTCCTTCCTTCCTTCCTTCCTTCCTTCCTTCCTTCCTTCCTTCCTTCCTTCCTTCCTTCCTTCCTTCCTTCCTTCCTTCCTTCCTTCCTTCCTTCCTTCCTTCCTTCCTTCCTTCCTTCCTTCCTTCCTTCCTTCCTTCCTTCCTTCCTTCCTTCCCTCCCTCCCTCCCTCCCTCCCTCCCTCCCTCCCTTCCTTCCTTCCTTCCTTCCTTCCTTCCTTCCTTCCTTCCTTCCTTCCTTCCTTCCTTCCTTCCTTCCTTCCCTTTCCCCCTTCCTCCCCCTCTTCTTTCCCCCCTTCCTTTTCTTTCTCTTCCTTCCTTCCTTCCTTCATTCCTTAGAACTCTTACTTTGAGCCAGCTCTGACACCGACTTGGATGGACGTGTTGTTGTGAGTGAGAAACAGTGGGCAGCAGGGCTGTTTTTGTAGCAGGAACTCCTTTGCATATTAGGCTACACCCACCTCATGTAGCCAATCCTTCTGGAGTTTTCTGTGGGCCCTGCACTGAGAGCCGTGTAAGCTCTTGGAGGATTGGCTGCATCAAAGGTTTTGTAGCAGGAACTCCTTTGCATATTAGGCCACACCCACCTGATGTAGTCAGTCCTCCAAGAGCTTACAGGGCTCTTAGTACAGAGCCTACTGTAAGCTGCCGGAGGTGTTTTGTGAAGTGGTGCGGTGCAGCCGTTAAAGTTGTGGAAATTTAACTCTGCCAGATCTGAATACACATCCCAATTCTCAGGACTTGGCTAGCTCTGCCGTAAAGTCATAGAATCATAGAGTTGGAAGGGCCATCTAGGACCATCTAGAAGAAGAAGAAGACGATATTGGATTTATATTCCGCCCTCCACTCAGAGTCTCAGAGCGGCTCACAATCTCCTTTATCTTCCTGTGAGGTGGGTGGGTCTGCGAGAACTCTTACAGAAGCTGCCCTTTCAAGGACAACTCCTACGAGAGCAATAGCTGACCCAAGGCCGTTCCAGCAGGTGCGAGTGGAGGAGTGGGGAAATCAAACCCGGTTCTCCCAGATAAGAGTCCGCACGCTTAACCACTACACCAAACTGGCTCTTCCATCAATGCAGGAAGTTTGCAAATACATTCCCTCCCCCCATACACACATATCCCCAGTAAGCGCTGCTCCATGCCCCCAGAAGATAGCGGAAAACCCTTCCAGGATCCCTGGCCAAACTGGCCTGGAGACAAATTGCCGACTGAGACCAAAACGGCAATCGGCATATCCCTGGGTGATGCAGCCCTTCCTGTCCTCCTTCTCATGATCTGCCTTATCTTACAGAATCAGCAAGTCCACTTGATTTTTACACAGGAGTAGGGTTGGGAGAGCCTGGCATGGGGGTTGGGGGAGGGGCCTTTCCCAAAATCTACTGACACCGTCCATTTATTTCCGACGAACTCTGGAGGGAGGAAAAAAGAGCAATCAGGGGAAAAACGAGAGCTGAGCAAACGAAATGGCGGAGTGCAGATTGCCAAGGAGAGCGCGGACTGCATCCGAAATTCCCCATCAGCTGTAATAATGCCAATTACTCTGCCAACTGCTGAATCTGCCACAATTTGTTTAGCACAATCACATGCCGGACTCTTTTGCTGGGCTCATTGCCTTTGTTTATTCTGAATATTCATTTTACAGTGCAGTGCACTCTCTCTCTCTCTGTCCCCCCCCCCCCCAAATCATTGGAACCTATTTGGATAGAGAGAGAGAGAGCCTCTTGCATTCTGCACATATCCAATCGGTGTAGTTTGCTGCAAAGACTGATAGCTTGTCTTTCCTTTCCCCTACCTCCCCCCCCCCAGTAGTACTCAGTCTACTGCTGTGGAGATCTGGAAAGGTCATGGATAGCAGTTTCGGACTTTGGCAGGACCCTTTTTGTAGCAGGAACTCCTTTGCATATTAGGCCACACACCCCTGATGTAGCCAATCCTCCTGGAGCTCATAGTAGGCCCCGTACTAAGAGCCCTGTAAGCTCTTGGAGGATTGGCTGAATGAGGGGTGTGTGGCCTAATTATACAGGGCTTTTTTTTAATGGCAGAAACTCCTTTGCATCTTAGGCCACACACCCCTGATGTAGCCAATCCTCCTGGAGCTCACAGTAGGCCCCGTACTAAGAGCCCTTTAAGCTCTTGGAGGATTGGCTGAATGAGGGGTGTGTGGCCTAATTATACAGGGCTTTTTTTAATAGCATAAACTCCTTTGCATATTAGGCCACACCCTTCTGATGTAGCCAATCCTCCTGGAGCTCACAGTAGGCCCCGTACTAAGAGCCCTGTAAGCTCTTGGAGGATTGGCTGAATTAGGGATGTGTGGCCTAATATGCAAAGGAGTTCCTGCTACAAAAAAAAAAGCCCTGGAGAATGCCTGGTTGATATTATTCTGGAACGTGCTTGTAATTTGTGGCTGAATTATGATAACCCTGTAGGGTTTGCAAGGGAAGAGGTGAACAGAGGTGTGGTTTGCCAGTGTCTTTCTCGAAGTAGCAACCCAGGGTCTCTCCAGTGGTCTCTCAACCAAGTTCTCACTAGAGCCAACCCTATTTGGTTTCTGAGATCTGATGGGATCAGGCTATCCTGGGCCATCCATGTCAGAGTGATCTCCCATACCGCAACCTAACCTTGGTTTAGAGCAGGGGTGACCAAACTGTGGCTCAGGAGCCACATGTGGCTCTTTCAGACATATCGTGTGGCTCTTGAAGCCCACAGTGCCCCATTAGCAAGACTGGATAAGATATTTGTGTCTTTAATTCACTTTTCCAAGCCAAGCCTGCCAGCAGCTTGAACAATGTACTTAAAGTTGCTTTCTTTCCACCTCTCCCTCCCTCCCCTACTAGAGCCAGTTTGGTGTAGTGGTTAAGTGTGCGGACTCTTATCTGGGAGAACTGGGTTTTGATTCCCTCACTCCTCCACTTGCACTTGCTGGGATGGTCTTGAGTCAGCCTCTGGCAGAGGTTGTACTTGAAAGGGCAGCTGCTGGGAGAGTCTTCTCAGCCCCACCTACCTCACAGGGTGTCTGTTGTGGGGAGAAAGATAAAGGAGATTGTGAGCCGCTCTGAGATTCGGAGTGGAGGGTGGGATATAAATCCAATGTCTTCTATCTTCTTCCTCCTCCCTCCCCTACTTCCTTCCTTCCGTCTTGCAGCTCTCAAACATCTCACATTCATGTCTTGCGGCTCTCCAACATTTGATCTTTATTCTATGTGGCTCTTACATTAGGCAAGTTTGGCCACCTCTGGTATAGAGTAACTGATTTTTCCATGGGGATCCAGTTTAGTCTAATGGTTAAGAGCGGTAGGACTCCAATCCAGGGCACCGGGTGTGATTCCCCACTCCTCCACATGAAGCCGTTGGGTTATCTTGGGTCAGTCGCAGCTCTCTCAGGACCCTCTCACAACACCAGCAAGTCTAGCTCGCCAAAAATATTTAGAACTCCAGCCACCAGACAGTCCTCAGATCTCCTGGCTATATAGCACATCATGCCGTATGATTATTGATTGATCGATTATTGGTTTTCAGGGCTATGGACAAGATACGGTGCTCAATGTGTTTCTGAGCCATTTGGTTCAGCTCTGTGAGATTAGGAACAGCAAACGCACCGATGTCTGAGAATGACAAGAAAGCCTATAGCCAGTTTGGTGTAGTGGTTGAATTCGTGGACTCTTATCTGCTAGAACTGGGTTTGATTGCCCACTCCTCCACTTGCACCTGCTGGAGTGGCCTTGGGTCAGCCATAGCTCTGGCAGGAGTTGTCCTTGAAAGGGCAGCTGCTGTCAGAGCCCTCTCAGCCCCACCCACCTCACAGGGTGTCTGTTGTTGGGGAGGAAGGGAAAGGAGATTGTGAGCCACTGTGAGCCTCTGTCCTTGAAAGGGCAGCTGCTGTCAGAGCCCTCTCAGCCCCACCCACCTCACAGGGTGTCTGTTGATGGGGAGGAGAAGGGAAAGGAGATTGTGAGCCGCTCTGAGTCTGATTCAGAGAGAAGGGCGGGGTATAAATCTGCAGTTCTTCTTCTATAGAAAGGCAGGCAGCTGGGAACATGATGTGCCGAGAGGCCGTATCCCCCATTGAAACCCTTCCCGTTTGCTCCCCGCCTTTCCCCCGCTTCTGAGAAATGAGCTGAAGCGTTCATTACTGTTTTCATGCCCATCTTTGGAAATTAATGGGTGGGTCTCCGCAGCCACTTTGAACAAGAGCGATGATTCTTCCCCCCCTAATTGGGGAAGAGAGCTAATCACGGACATTTGCGGGGATGCATCTGCTTGATTGACAATGCACATGCAAACGAGCGCAGCGGTTACGGAAGAGTTCTTTTTTTAGGAAAGCGGAATTAATTTCTTCCCCCCCTCGCCCTCCTTCCTTCCTTGGCTCATCACCGGGAGCAGAGGGGGCTGCAGGTTGGGGGTTTTTCCATGCCTTTTGCTGGTTCCAGCTGAGTTTCATAGAATAGAATCATAAGGTTGGAAGAGACACCCAGGGCCCTCTAGACCAACCCCCTGCACAATGCAGGACATTCACATACGCCTTCCCCTAAATTCACAGGGTCTTCATTGCTGTAAGACAGTCACTTAGCCTCCGTTTAAAAACCTTCAAGGGAGGAGAGCCCACCACCTCCCAAGGAGGAAGCCTGTTCCACTGAGGAACCGCTTTAAGAAGAAGAAGATATTGGATATTGGATTTGCCCAGATTGCCAGGAGGTTTGGGCTGGGCTGCCATCAATATGCTGATGACGCCCAGCTCTATCTGCTAATGGACGGCCGGCCTGCCTCCGCCCCAGGAGACTTGGATCGGGCGCTACGGGCTATCGCAACGTGGCTTAGACTGAGTGGGCTGAAGTTAAATCCGGCAAAGACAGAGGTTCTCTGTGTGGGTCGCGGCGCTCCAGGAAGGGAAATATCCCTCCCGACCTTCGACGGTGTGCAGCTAAAGGCGGCGCAGCGGGTGAAGAGTCTGGGTGTCCTGCTGGAGCCTTCATTATCAATGGAGGCCCAGATAACAGCCACTGCCAAGTCAGCATTCTTCCATCTGAGGCGGGCGAAGCAGTTGGCCCCTTTCCTGGAGCGTCGGGACCTAGCGACGGTGATCCATGCGACGGTCACCTCACGACTGGACTACTGTAACGCCCTCTACATGGGGCTGCCTCTGTGCCGGACCCGGAAATTACAACTAGTGCAGAACGCGGCGGCCAGGCTGCTGCTTGGTCTCCCAAGATGGGAACATGTACGGCCGGGGCTACGCGAGCTGCACTGGTTGCCGATTGTATACCGGGTCCAGTACAAAGTGCTGGTTATTACCTTTAAAGCCCTATATGGCCGAGGACCGGCCTACCTGAAGGACCGCCTCTCCCCGTACGAGCCCCAGAGAGCACTGAGGTCAGTAGGAAAAAACAGACTGACTACCCCTGGGCCAAGAGAAGTTAAACTACAGAACACCCGCTCACGGGCCTTCTCGGTTGCGGCCCCATATCTCTGGAACCAACTTCCAGAGGAGGTGCGGGCCCTGCGGAACCTTGATCAGTTCCGCAGGGCCTGCAAGACCACTCTTTTTAAATTAGCTTTTATGAACAGCTGAAGTACAATTTTACAACGAAGAAAATCCGCCATTAGCACTAACTAGAATAGCGTCAATGATAATGTTATAGTTTGTTTTAATTAATGTTCTACTGGTTTTTAAGGTTAAGTTAATGCTTAATTCAATGTTCTTAATGTAATGGTTTTAATTAATGCACCATTGGTTACTATGTTGTTTATTAATGTTTTATTTCTTAATGTACCATTGGTCACTGTGTTGTTAGCCGCCCTGAGCCTGCTTCGGCGGGGGAGGGCGGGGTACAAATAAAATTTATTATTATATTATTATTATTATTATTTATATCCTGCCCTCCACTCCGAAGAGTCTCAGAGCGGCTCACAATCTCCTTTACCTTCCTCCCCTACAACAGACACCCTGTGAGGTAGATGAAGATATTGGATTTATATCCCGCACTACACTCCGAAGAGTCTCAGAGCGGCTCACAATCTCCTTTACCTTCCTCCCCCACAACAGACACCCTGTGAGGTGGGTGGGGCTGGAGAGGGCTCTCACAGCAGCTGCCCTTTCAAGGACAACCTCTGCCAGAGCTGTGGCTGACCCAAGGCCATTCCAGCAGGTGCAAGTGGAGGAGTGGGGAATCAAACCCGGTTCTCCCAGATAAGAGTCTGCACACTTAACCACTACACCAAACTGGCTTTAACTAGTGTTCCTTCTCAGCTGAGTTAGTGTGGGCTACCTCACAGGGTTTTTTTAGCCTCCAGCTCACATATTTTTGTCTTCGCTCAGGAAAAATGGCCCCAGAGCACACCAGAGCCAGTTTGGTGTAGGGGTTAAGTGTGCGGAATCTTATCTGGGAGAACCAGGTTTGATCCCCCACTCCTCCCCAAGGCTGGAATGGCCTTGGGTTAGTCATAGCTAACACAGGAGTTGTCCTTGAAAGGGCAGCTTCTGTCAGCGCTCTCTCAGTCCCACCCACCTCACAGGGTGTCTGTTGTGGGAGGAGAAGATAAAGAAGATTGTAAACCGCTCTGAGTCTCTGATTCAGAGAGAAGAGTGGGGTATAAATCCAATATCTCCTCCTCCTCCTCCTTCTGTATGCAGCAGCTCACAACTTTCATACCAGTAGTTCACCAAGTAGAATTCTTGCTCACAAGACTCCACAACTTAGAGAGAACATTGGCTCTAACTGTCGGGAAGTTCTTTCTAATGTTGATCCAGAAGCTCTTCTGATTTAATTTCAACTCGCTGGCTTCTGGTTCTACCTTCTGGGGCTACAGAAAACAATTTCGCGCCACCCTCTGTATGATAGCCCTTCAGGTACTTGAAGATGGTGATCATATCACCTCTCAGCCTCCTCCTCTGCAGGCTAAACAGGCCCAGCTCCCTCGACCTTTCTTCATAGGATTTGGTCACCCAGGGTTATCTATCTGAAGTGAAACATCAATTGTCAGATCGTTCCTTTTACCAACCGTTGTAGTTCCTGCTTTGTCAGTTTGGTGTAGCGATTAAGTGTGCGGACTCTTATCTGGGAGAACCTGGTTTGATTCCCCACTCCTCTGCTTGCAGCTGCTGGAATTGCCTCGGGTCAGCCATATCTCTTGTAGGAGTTGTCCTTAAAAGGGCAGCTTCTGGGAGAGCTCTCTCAGGCCCACCCACCTCATGGGGTGTCTGTTGTGCGGGGGAAGATATAGGAGATTGTGTAAGCTGCTCTGAGGCTCTGAATCAGAGAGAAGGGCACTTGGCTTTTAGTTTTCCATAGAGCTGGGGGTTACTGCCCAACAAAAGACTGCAGTTCAGATAGACGAATAGCTTGCTGTGCCTCTCGGTGTTCGGCCTGTAGCATTGCGGGCTTCCTAGGAAGGTCACCTTATGCTCGCCGTCCCTTTGATCGAGCTTCCGGTTTTAGATCTTCTCTGTACGAAGGAGCACGCTCTGCCATCGATTTCTCGCCCCGGCCGTTCCGTCAGCGGCCACCTTTGTGTATGACTTCACAAAGACTCGGTGGTGGAAGGCTGTGCAACCAGACAGCAAAGCAGTATAAACCTTCTCGCCATCCTCTAGTGATACCCGTCTCGGAAGGGAAGAGAGAGACATGACTCGTCCCCTACCGCGGAGCTCTGCGACTTCGGATGTCGGAGCGGAGAGATGCTCCCAGGGCAAGCCCGTTCTCTTCTGCTGGCTGCGTGTCCCCTTCTGTGAACATCTGAAGCTCTTTGTAGGGAATGCTTTTCCTCTCCTCCATCTTTGTCACTACTGTCTTACCCCCTGCTACCATCGTCACACTTAGCAGTGTGCTTTCTCCGCCCCTCCCCTCTGCCCCCATCTGGCCTTGTTTGTCCCAGGGAAGGCTTCCATTTCGCTTTCACACCTGGGACTCTTCTGTCCCTGCACAGCTGCCTTGAGGAAAGACTGGTGGTGTTTTGTAGGAAAGGCAAGAGATGTGTGTCCGTCCTCGGAAGGACGTAAGAACCTGATGGATCAGACCAATGGTCTTAGAAGAAGAAGATTGCAGATTTATACCTAGCCCTTCTTTCTGAATCAGAGACTCAGAGCGGCTTACAATCTCCCATATCTTCTCCCCTCACAACAGACACTATGTGAGGTGGGTGGGGCTGAGAGGGCTCTCACAGCAGCTGCCTTTTCAAGGACAACTCATACGAGAACCATGGCTAACCCAAGGGCATTCCAACAGGTACACGTGGAGGAGTGGGGAATCAAACCCGGTTCTCCCAGATAAGAGTCCGCACACTTAACCACTACATCAAACTGGTTCTTGAATCATAGAATCATAGAGTTGGAAGGGACCTCTACAGTCATCTAGTCCAACCCCCTGCACAATGCAAGAATCTCACAAAAAACCTCCCCCTAAATTCACAGGATCTTCATTGCTGTCAGATGGCCATCTAGCCTCTGTTTAAAAACCTCCAAGCAAGGAGAGCCCACCACCTCCCAAGAAAGCCTGTTCCTCTGAGGAATCGCTCTAACAGTCAGGAAGTTCTACCTGATGTTGAGCCGGAAACTCTTTTGATTTAACTTCAACCCATTGGTTCTCGTCCTACCTTCTGGGGCCTCAGAAAAAAATTCCACACCATCCTCTATATGACAGCCCTTCAAGTACTTGAAGATCATAAGACTTGGAAATTTGGGCACCACACTTTAAGAAGGATATAGACAAGCTGGAATGGGTCCAGAGGAAGGCGATGAAGATGGTGAGGGGTCTGGAGACCAAGTCCTATGAGGAAAGGTTGAAAGAGCTGGAGATGTTTAGCCTGGAGAGGAGGCGGCTGAGAGGTGATAGGATCACCATCTTCAAGGACTTGAAGGGCTGTCATCTAGAGGATGGTGCGGAATTGTTTTCCGTGGCCCCAGAAGGTAGGACCAGAACCAACGAGTTGAAATTAAATCAAAAGAGTTTCCGGCTCAATATTAGGAAGAACTTCTTGACCGTTAGAGTAGTTCCCCAGTGGAACAGGCTTCCTCGGGAGGTGATGGGCTCTCCTTCCTTGGAGGTTTTTAAACAGAGGCTAGATGGCCTTCTGACAGTGATGAAGATCCTGTGAATTTAGGGGGAGGTATTTGTGAGTTCTCTACATTGTGCAGGGGGTAGAACTAGATGACGATGGAGGTTCCAACTCTGATTCTATGACCCGCAAAGTCATCCAATCCAACCCCCAGCACAATACAGGAAATTCACAAATGCCGCCTCCTAAATTCACAGGATCCACATTGCTGTCAGATGGCCAGCTAGCCTGTGTTGAAAAACCTCCAAGGAAGGAGAGCCCAGCACCTCCTGAGGAAGCCTGTTCCACTGAGGAACCGCTCCAACGGTCAGGAAGTTCTTCCTATTGTTGAATCAGAAACTCTTCTCATTTAATCTCAACCCGTTGGTTCTGGTTCTACCTTCTGTGGGGACAGAAAACAATCCCAACGACTCAAGCATCCTGTTTCCCACAGTGGCTAAGTAGTTCTTCTGGAAGGTCAACGAGAGGGCTAGAGGCCAAAGCCTTCATAAGAACATAAAAATACCCTGTTGGATTTCTATCCCGCCCTCCACTCCAAAGAGTCTCAGAGCGGCTCAGAATCTCCTTTACCTTCCTTCCCCACAACAGACACCCTGTGAGGTAGATGAAGATATTGGATTTATATCCCGCCCTCCACTCCGAAGAGTCTCAGAGCGGCTCACAATCTCCTTTCCCTTCCTCCCCTACAACAGACACCCTGTGAGGTAGATGAAGATATTGGATTTATATCCCGCCCTCCACTCCGAAGAGTCTCAGAGCGGCTCACAATCTCCTTTCCCTTCCTCCCCCACAACAGACACCCTGTGAGGTAGATGAAGATATTGGATTTATATCCCGCCCTCCACTGCGAAGAGTCTCAGAGCGGCTCACAATCACCTTTCCCTTCTTCCCCCACAACAGATACCCTGTGAGGTAGAAGAAGATTTTGGATTTATATCCCGCCCTCCACTCCAAAGAGTCTCAGAGCGGCTCACAATCTCCTTTCCCTTCCTCCCCCACAACAGACACCCTGTGAAGTAAATGAAGATATTGGATTTATATCCCGCCCTCCACTCCGAAGAGTCTCAGAGTGGCTCACAATCTCCTTTCCCTTCCTCCCCCACAACAGACACCCTGTGAGGTGGGTGGGGCTGAGAGGGCTCTGACAGCAGGTGCCCTTTCAAGGACAACCTCTGCCAGAGCTATGGCTGACTCAAGGCCATGCCAGCAGGTGCAAGTGGAGGAGTGGGGAATCAAACCCGGTTCTCCCTGATAAGAGTCCGCACACTTCACCACTACACCAAACTGGCTCTCGTAGGTGAAACTTCTTGCTGTTACTGTGGCGGTTGCTGTCCATTGTGTTCTTGCTTTCGCTGGGGTGAGGAGGATACCCTAGAAATTCAAGACAGCTTGACACGTAGCATGTGGAGGTTAGAGTATCTAATTGCACCGTGTATACGATGCTGACTTATCCATTTCAGGGCTGCTGATGGAGAAACATACAAGCATCATCTGCTCGGCCTCTGAAACCTCGCTCGATTTCTTAGCCGCCGTGAAAGGTTAAAGATAGCTCCCGTGAACGCTTGCTTACATGTATCACAATTTCTCCCAGACATAAATAGATCCTTAAAAATAGCATTGTGCTCACAGGGCTGCTGCTTTGACTGGTCAGTTTGCTAGTGTTGATCCCAGGGAACCGCTTAATATGCAGAAGTCTCCAAACTTGGAACACTTTCCCTATGAAGAAAGGTTAAAACGCTTGGGGCTCTTTAGCTTGGAGAAACGTCGACTGTGGGGTGACATGATCGAGGTTGACAAGATTATGCATGGGATGGAGAAAGTAGAGAAAGAAGTCTTTTTCTCCCTTTCTCACTATACAAGAACTCGTGGGCATTCAAAGAAATTGCTGAGCAGTCAGGTTAAAACGGATAAAAGGAAGTACTTCTTCACCCAAAGGGTGATTAACATGTGGAATTCACTGCCACAGGAGGTGGTGACAGCTACAAGCATAGCCAGCTTTAAGAGGGGATTGGATAAAAATATGGAGCAGAGGTCCATCAGTGGCTATTAGCCACAGTGTGTGACACAGAGTGTTGGACTGGATGGGCCATTGGCCTGATCCAACATGGCTTCTCTTATGTTCTTATGTGATTCAGAGTGTTGGACTGGATGGCCACTGGCCTGATCCAACAGGGCTTCTCTTATGTTCTTATGTGACACAGAGTGTGGGACTGGAGGGGCCATTGGCCTGATCCAACAGGGCTTCTCTTATGTTGTTATGTGACACAGAGTGTGGGATTGGATGGGCCATTGGCCTGATCCAACATGGCTTCTCTTATGTTCTTATGTGACACAGAGTGTTGGACTGGATGGGCCACTGGCCTGATCCAACAGGGCTTCTCTTATGTTCTTATGTGACACAGAGTGTTGGACTGGAGGGGCCACTGGCCTGATCCAACAGGGCTTCTCTTATGTTCTTATGTGACACAGAATGTTGGACTGGAAGGGCCACTGGCCTGATCCAACATGGCTTCTCTTATGTTCTTATGTAACACAGAGTGTTGGACTGGATGGGCCACTGGCCTGATCCAACATGGCTTCTCTTATGTTCTTATGTGACACAGTGTTGGACTGAATGGGCCATTGGCCTGATCCAACATGGCTTCTCTTATGTTCTTAAGTGTCTTCCCCGAGTAAGTGTGAAAAAGTGGAAGAAGAAGAAGAGGAGGACATAGCCCTCCCTTCTGTCAGAGTGGCTTACAATCGCCTTCCCCTCCCCACAACAGACACTCTGTGAGGCAGGTGATGCAGAGAGAGCTCTGAGAGAACTGCTCTTGAGAGAACAGCTCTGAGATAACTTGACTCAAGGTTGCCCAGCAGGCTTTGTGAGGAGAAGTGGGGAATCTAACCCAGATCTCCAGATTGGAGTCCCCCGCTCTTAACCACTGCACTCAACACATTGATCGCCTGCACATCTCTCTTTCATTTAGTTTTTTGAGTTCAGCTTGCAGGGGGGATACGCTTTGAGAAATGTGGGCGGCAATGTTGTCTTCTGGTTAGGTAAAGAAATGTTCCTTCCTGCCGAGTTAGGACTTTCGCCCGCCATTTTCCCAACGGCCTTTCGGGCCTGGGGAGAGTCGCGACACCGATCACTTGGTTGGAAATATTTGGCCATTTTTGGTGTAGCCTTGGAAAGTTTAGACTTGCTGCGGGTTTGCCAGACCATTGCTTTAGCACGGATTGAGGTCTTGAAGCGGGAGGAAGAAGAAGAAGAAAAAGATATTGGATTTATATCCCGCCCTCCACTCCGAAGAGTCTCAGAGCGGCTCACAATCTCCTTTCCCTTTCTCCCCCACAACAGACACCCTGTGAGGTAGATGAAGATATTGGATTTCTATCCCGCCCTCCACTCCGAAGAGTCTCAGAGCGGCTCACAATCTCCTTTACCTTCCTCCCCCACAACAGACACCCTGTGAGGTAGAAGAAGATATTGGGTTTATATCCCGCCCTCCACTCCGAAGAGTCTCAGAGCGGCTCACAATCTCCTTTACCTTCCTCCCCAACAACACACACCCTGTGAGGTAGATGAAGATATTGGATTTATATCCCGCCCTCCACTCTGAAGAGTCTCAGAGCGGCTCACAATCTCCTTTACCTTCCTCCCCAACAACACACACCCTGTGAGGTAGATGAAGATATTGGATTTATATCAAGCCCTCCACTCCGAAGAGTCTCAGAGTGGCTCACAATCTCCTTTCCCTTCCTCCCCCACAACAGGCACCCTGTGAGGTAGATGAAGATATTGCATTTATATCCCGCCCTCCACTCCGAAGAGTCTCAGAGTGCCTCACAATCTCCTTTACCTTCCTCCCCCACAACAGACATCCTGATGAAGATATTGGATTTATATCCCGCCCTCCACTCCCAAGAGTCTCAGAGCGGCTCACAATCTCCTTTCCCTTCCTCCCCCACAACAGATACCCTGTGAGGTAGATGAAGATATTGGATTTATATCCCGCCCTCCACTCTGAAGAGTCTCAGAGCGGCTCACAATCTCCTTTACCTTCCTCCCCAACAACAGACACCCTGTGAGGTGTGTGGGGCTGGAGAGGGCTCTCCCAGAAGCTGCCCTTTCAAGGACAGAGGCTCAGAGCAGCCTCTAATCTCCTTTCCCCTCCTCCCCCACAACAGACACCCTGTGAGATGGGTGGGGCTGGAGAGGGCTCTCCCAGAAGCTGCCCTTTCAAGGACAGAGACTCAGCGGCCTACAATCTCCTTTATCTCCCTCCCTCACATCAGACACCCTGTGAGGTGGGTGGGGCTGAGAGGGGTCTCACAGCAGCTGCCCTTTCAAGGACAACCTCTGCCAGAGCTATGGCGGACCCAAGGCCATGCCAGCAGCTGCAAGTAGAGGAGTGCGGACTCAAACCCGGTTCTCCCAGATAAGAGTCCACACACTTAACCACTGCACCAGATTGGCTCTCCAGTTTGATGTGTTGTGGATTAGAGAGGGAGTGGTCCGTTCAAGCGTCCGCCATGAACCGCGACGCCCTGCCCTCCATCACCTGCTCATCTCTGTTACCTGTATGCGGCTTTGAAGAAAACTCTCATTTGCCAGAGGCAGCTAAGAAAGCGGCTCCTTACCGGCTCACGTGTGGTGAAGTGGCTCTTCCAAATAATGGACTGTTTCGCTTTGTATTGGGCCTTGGTTTGCCTTTCAGAAGCTGGCCTTGCAAGGAGAGAGACTTGACATTTTAGAAGCACATATGTAAGATTCCGCAGAGTTATGCTCGGCAGATTTCCCAACCCAGATTTCACTGAGATAGCTTCTTTGATGTGCAATTAAATGCCAGGGGAAAAAATAGCTTTGGGTAATGTATAAATAGAGGAGGTGCTGAGATAAAGGCAGCCGTTGACAGCTCGTCATTTGATCATGAAAAGGTGCATTCAGCTATCTTTTCCTTAGAATGGATTTCTGAAAATCCTTGCCTCTTTCTTCCCCCCCAACCCCCCGCAAAACTTCCTTTTTTCCCCCTCCATGTATATTGTATTCCATGCTGTGGCTCTTCGGTTTTGGAAGGTAGTATTCGGTTGGAAGGTGGTATTTGGTTGCACAGCGGTCGGCTTTGAAAGAAGAGGTTTCTTGACAAAGCGGGCTTTCTTAAGCGCAAATTCTGTGCAATTCCACCGCACACCCCTCCCCAGTGTATATAGCCCTGTGTTTTATTCTATTCTGTACTGATCAGGTGTGGAGGGGAATTGGAATCAGGACAGAGAAAAGGAAATACTTCTTTATAGAGGAAAGGAAAGGAAAGGTCCCCTGTGCAAGCACCAGTCGTTTCCGACGCTGGGGCGACGTCGCAACACGACGTTTTCACGGCAGACTTTTTACGGGGTGGTTTGCCTTTGTCTTCCCCAGTCATCTACACTTTCCCCCCAGCAAGCTGGGTACTCATTTTACCGACCTCGGAAGGATGGAAGGCTGAGTCAACCTCGAGCCGGCTACCTGAATTCAGCTTCCGCCGGAATCAAACTCAGGTTGTGGGCAGAGAAGAAGAAAAACTGCAGATTTGTACCCTGCCCTTCTCTCTGAATCAGAGACTCAGAGCGGCTACAATCTCCTCTATCTTCTCCCCCCGCAACAGACACCCTGTGAGGTGGTTGGGGCTGAGAGGGCTCTCACAGCAGCTGCCCTTTCAAGGACAGCTCTGCGAGAGCGGTGGCTGACCCAAGGCCATTCCAGCAGCTGCAAGTGGAGGAGTGGGGAATCAAACCCGGTTCTCCCAGATAAGAGTCCACACACTTAACCACTGCACCAACCTGGCTCTACACCAAACAGAGAGTTCAGATTGCAGTACTGCAGCTTTACCACTCTGCGCCACGAAGCTGCTTCTTTATAGAGAGGGTGGTTGAAATGTGGACTTCACAGCTAGAGGACGTGGTGATGACCATGGGTATAAACAGCTTTAGAAGGGGATTAGACAGATTCATGGAGGATAGGCCTCTCGGTAGCTGCTCTCTATGGTGACTCTGGGAACTTCCTGTCTAGAGGCAGTCAGCCTCTGAATCCCTGGGTTGGGAGGCAGCATCAGGGGAAGGCTTCACCACACAAATCAGAAGGGAATAAGATTCTCTGAGAGCCAGTTTGGTGTAGTGGTTAAGTGTGTGGGCTCTTATCTGGGAGAACCAGGTTCGATTCCCCCGTTCCTCCACTTGAAACCAGCTGGGTGACCTTGGGCCTGTCGTAACTCTCAGAACTGTTCTGCTCAAGAGCAGTCCTCTCTGAGCTCTCTCAGCCCTACCTACCTCAAAGGGTGTCTGTTGTGGGGAGGGAAGGGGAAGGAGATTGTAAACTGAGACTATGAGTGAAGGGCAGCAGGACTTTTTTGTAGCAGGAACTCCTTTACATATTAGGCCACACCCCTCTGATGTAGCCAATTCTCCAGGAGCTTACAGGGCTCTTCTCACAGGGCCTGCTCTAAGCTCTTGGAGGGCTGGCTACATCAGGGGTATGTGGCCTAATAGGCAAAGGAGGTCCTGCTAGAATTCCTTACAGGGCTCTTCCCACAGGGCCTACTCTAAGCTCTTGGAGGACTGGCTACATCAGGGGTATGTGGCCTAATAGGCAAAGGAGGTCCTGCTACAAAAAAAGTCGTGAAGGACAGGGTATAAATCCAAACTCTTCTTTTCTTCTCCTTCAATGTGAACTTTTACTTCGGGGGGGATTTAACCCTGTGTTTGTGTGTGTGTGTGTTTAAGGTTCAAACTTTTCTGCAAACCTGGGGAGTGTCCCCAGAAACCTGTTTAGTCTCTCTGTGACCCCTGATCTGTGGATTTAGCTATCCACAGATGGGGTGGCTGGCCATTAGAATATAAATGTTTGCTTTAGGGCTTTTTTCCTAGCAGGAACTCCATTGCGTATTGATCCACACACCCCTGATGTAGCCAGTCCTCCAAGAGCTTACAGGGTTCTTAGTACAGGGCCTGCTGTAAGCTCCAGGAGGGTTGGCTACAATCAGGGGTGTGTGGCCTAATATGCAAAGGAGTTCCTGCTACCAAAAAAAGAGCCCTATTTCTTCGAGGTCTTGTGGAGCTGCCTGAATGAAGAGTAAAACCAGGCCTTGAAGGAGCTCATAGGAGCGCAGCTCCTGAACCTTTCTGAGGGTCCCTCCTCTTCCTCCCCACCTACCTTGGGGAGGGACGGTGGCTCAGTGGTAGAGCATCTGCTTGGGAAGCAGAAGGTCCCAGGTTCAATCCCTGGCATCTCCAAAAAAGGGTTCCAGGCAAAGAGGTGTGAAAAACCTCAGCTTGAGACCCTGGAGAGCCTCTGCCAGTCTGAGAAGACAATACTGACTTCGATGGACCAAGAGTCTGATTCAGTATAAGGCAGCTTCATATGTTCATATATATATGCATACACCTTGTCCTTTGAATAGTAGATACAGCTGGATTAGGAGTGCGGCCGGCCAGCCAGCCACCAGGGGCTTTGCCAAGCCCCCAGCAGCTCTCATTAACTTCTGGAGAAGCCCACGCCACCCTTTCTCCACTTCTTATGTGATTTTTGGCAGCGGGTGGCTTGCTGGCCTTGTGACTGGGGGTGGGGGGCGGCCCAGGAGAGCCCCAGGCAAGTAAGGCCTGCTTGGGCTGGCTGGATCTCTAGCCAGCCAAACCAGGCCTCGCTCGCCCGGGGCTCTCCTTTGTTGTGTCGGGTTGCTTTTGACTGGGGTGTGTGGCATACGCTAATGTGCTCCACCACCTGTTTTCCTACAAAATGACCCTTGAGTAAGACATAAGGCAGGGGTGGGGGACCTTTTTTCTGCCAAGGGCCACATGGATATTTATAACATCATTCACGGTCCATAAAAAATTATCAACTTAAAAAACAGTGCTCTGCCGAGGGAGAATGACTCAGGCCAGCAAAATTAATGCAAATGATTGTTTTTCTATTTGAAGTCATGTGGGGAGAGCCTAATCTGGCACACACACACATGCACACACATGCACACACTTGACCCACCGCCCTAAGCAAATCCTAGGTCCAGGGCTTTTTTGTAGAAAAAGCCCAGCAGGAACTCAGTAGCATATTAGACCACATCCCCTAATATTAGCATATTAGGCCACACCGTCTGGGATAATCAAGTGCAAACTGAACTGTGACAGTAACTTTTCCAGGCCCTGCAACAATTCTGGCTGGCCAGCCAGGCCCCAGGGAGGCTGCCACGAGGCTCGGTTCGGTCCAGCAATCCCTGAGGGCCACACCAAGTGACCTCGAGGGCCGTATATGGCCCACGGGGCGGAGGTTCCCCACCCCTGACATAAGGAGATGTGTGTCCTGTGTCTCCAAGCTGGGGCTACAAGCAACCAGACTTGGATCTGGAGTCGTCTGCTCTTGAAGTTACCTGTCCTGGTCCTTTTTGCAGCAGTGCGTTTGAGCGCGCTCTGACTGTGAGGAGAGGTGCGGGCCCAGTAGCAAGCTAGCGTTCTGCAGTAATTAGGGATGTAAATGAGCTAAGGCCTGGGGATGTCTGTGTGGAGCAGTAATAAATGAACTGGAGTGTGTTATGGCAAAGAGCATCAGGTCTTGCAAGACCAAAGAGATTTAATTATGCCCTCCTTTAACCGGATTATCTCAGCCACGCATAGGCGGCTTCGGCTCGTAAGAGCTCTAGGGCTTTGCGCGTAGAGACCCCATGGTTTGTAAGCCCAGAGATTCCTGGAATGTGGGACTAACGTCGGGCTTCAGAAAGTACCCTAAGAAGTCTGATATTTAGCGAGAGAATGGTTTTGACACACACCCACATCCACAATTTCTGAGAGCCAGTTTGGTGTAGCGGTTAAGTGCGCGGACTCTTCTCTGGGAGAACCGGGTTTGATTCCCCCACTCCTCCACTTGGACCTTCTGAGATGGCCTTGGGTCAGCCAGAGCTTTCATAGAAGCTGTCCTTGAAAGGGCAGCTGTTGTAGAAGCACTCTCAGCCCCACCTACCTCACAGGGTGTTTGTTGGGGGTGGTGGGGGGAAGGTAAAGGAGATTGTGACCTCTCTTGAGATTCAGAGTATAGGGTGGGATATAAATCCAAAATCTTCTTTGCTAATGCACTAAACTTCCATCACATCGCTTTTCTGAAACACTGTTAATGGCGCTAACTGGGAAAATGTTTATGATGCTCAGGCAAGACTTGCATGTACGGGTGAAGCTGCCACGTGCTGAACCAGACCACTGGTCCATCAAAGTCAGTGTGTTCTCACCTCAGACCTGCATTGACCTTCCAGGGTCTCAGGCAGCAGTCTTTCCCATCACTTACTCCTTGGTCCTTTTGACTGGAGATGCCGAGGATTGAACCTGGGACCTTCTGCATGCCAAGCAGATGCTCTAATAATGAGCCACTGAGGTCTTTCCCATCACCTGGTCCTTCTAACTGGAGATGCCAGGGATTGAACCTGGGACCTTCTGTGTACAAAGCAGATGCTCTAGTGATGAGGTAATTCTCATCACCTACTGCTTGGTCCTTTTGACTGGAGATGCCGAGGATTGAACCTGGGACCTTCTGCATGCCAAGCAGATGCTCTAATAATGAGCCACTGAGGTCTTTCCCATCACCTGGTCCTTCTAACTGGAGATGCCAGGGATTGAACCTGGGACCTTCTGTGTACAAAGCAGATGCTCTAGTGATGAGGTAATTCTCATCACCTACTGCTTGGTCCTTTTGACTGGAGATGCCGAGGATTGAACCTGGGACCTTCTGCATGCCAAGCAGATGCTCTAATAATGAGCCACTGAGGTCTTTCCCATCACCTGGTCCTTCTAACTGGAGATGCCAGGGATTGAACCTGGGACCTTCTGTGTACAAAGCAGATGCTCTAGTGATGAGGTAATTCTCATCACCTACTGCTTGGTCCTTTTGACTGGAGATGCCGAGGATTGAACCTGGGACCTTCTGCATGCCAAGCAGATGCTCTAATAATGAGCCACTGAGGTCTTTCCCATCACCTGGTCCTTCTAACTGGAGATGCCAGGGATTGAACCTGGGACCTTCTGTGTACAAAGCAGATGCTCTAGTGATGAGGTAATTCTCATCACCTACTGCTTGGTCCTTTTGACTGGAGATGCCGAGGATTGAACCTGGGACCTTCTGCATGCCAAGCAGATGCTCTAATAATGAGCCACTGAGGTCTTTCCCATCACCTGGTCCTTCTAACTGGAGATGCCAGGGATTGAACCTGGGACCTTCTGTGTACAAAGCAGATGCTCTAGTGATGAGGTAATTCTCATCACCTACTGCTTGGTCCTTTTGACTGGAGATGCTGAGGATTGAACCTGGGACCTTCTGCATGCCAAACAGATGCTCCAATAATGAGCCACTGAGGTCTTTCCCATCACCTGGTCTTTCTAACTGGAGATGCCAGGGATTGAACCTGGGACCTTCTGTGTACAAAGCAGATGCTCTAGTGATGAGGTAATTCTCATCACCTACTGCTTGGTCCTTTTGACTGGAGATGCTGAGGACTGAAACTGGGACCTTCTGCATGCCCAGCAGATGCTCTAATAATGAGCCACTGAGGTCTTTCCCATCACCTGGTCTTTCTAACTGGAGATGCCAGGGATTGAACCTGGGACCTTCTGTGTACAAAGCAGATGCTCTAGTGATGAGGTAATTCTCATCACCTACTGCTTGGTCCTTTTGACTGGAGATGCTGAGGACTGAAACTGGGACCTTCTGCATGCCCAGCAGTTTGTCAGCTCCTGAGCAGTCCTCAAAAAGCAGGCCTCTTTCTGGTGTTCAGAAAAGGCTTACTTTTATTGATAGACACATCACCGCCGTATGATTCTGTGTGTCGGATCTAGCTTTCGCTATGGAGGCCAGATCTATATATATACTGTCGAGAGACTCTTGCCATTAGTCTGGGAGTACTTTCACTTTCCATTGTCTCTGCTTTGCGCCTCTCCTATCTCTGTGTAACCAGTGAAGCATTCTTTCTGCCTAGTCTCTGGAATGGCCAAGGTCGTTTCTAGCTGATTATGTTCACACCTTCAAGGGGCCTGGGAAAGAATTATTGGGGGAGAGATTGCTAGCTTTGCGGCTTCAGATCTGAATGTGTAACAGTTTAATTCTGAACTATAAGTAGAGTGCATTTGCCCACTGTTGCTAGTTTTCGCAAGGACCATCTTGCTCTGACCTGTCATGTATCAGTAAACAGTTTTTCTTGCAACGGACTGTCGTTGATCATCAAACTGTTGGTGACTTGACATATATCCCCTCCCAGGATATATGACCCCACCAGAATTCTGAGCAAAAAGCCCAAGCAAAGCAAAGGTAACAGGTTCTCACCCCCCACCCACCCCCCACCCCCGCTGTGCATTAACAGGTGCCAAGAAGAAGAATATATTGGATTTATATCCCGCCCTATACTCTGAATCTCAGAGTCGCAGAGCAGTCACAATCTCCTTTACCTTCTCCCCCACACACACAACAGACAGCCTTTGAGGTAGGTGGGGTTGAGAGAGCTCTTACAGCAGCTGGCCTTTCAAGGACGACTCCTACAAGAACTGTGGCTGACCCAAGGCCATACCAGCAGCTGCAAGTGGAGGAGTGGGGATTCAGACCCCGTTCTCCCAGATAAGTGTCCGCACACTTAACCACTACACCAAACTGAGGAGAAGATAGCATGCCCTTGAAGTCCAGATACGAGCATCCCCACCAGGGAAGAATGATTATGTTATTTGTGATTTGTGATTTATATTTATAAATAAATGTTATACATTATAGACGAAAACAAAGCGTGTGAAGCACAGCAGAGCCTAACTTCCCCAAACTTTCTCACAGCAGTGACAGCAGACACAGAGACCAACAATACACATAACAAGGCCCCTTGACACAGATGTTCTGTCACTAAGCCATAGTGGGGTGTGTGTGTGTGTGGTTGTTGCGTCCTCTGGCTTGTTTCAGATGGGTAGGCATAAGAACATAAGAGAAGCCATGTTGGATCAGGCCAACGGTTCATCCAGTCCAACACTCTTGAGATAAGAACATAAGAGAAGCCATGTTGAATCAGGCCAATGGCCCATCCAGTCCAACACTCTGAGTCACATAACAACATAAGAGAAGCCATGTTGGATCAGGCCAATGGCCCATCCAGTCCAACACTCTGAGTCACATAAGAACATAAGAGAAGCCATGTTGGATCAGGCCAATGGCCCATCCAGTCCAACACTCTGTGTCACATAAGAACATAAGAGAAGCCATGTTGGATCAGGCCAATGGCCCATCCAGTCCAACACTCTGAGTCACATAACAACATAAGAGAAGCCATGTTGGATCAGGCCAATGGCCCATCCAGTCCAACACTCTGAGTCACATAAGAACATAAGAGAAGCCATGTTGGATCAGGCCAATGGCCCATCCAGTCCAACACTCTGTGTCACATAAGAACATAAGAGAAGCCATGTTGGATCAGGCCAATGGCCCATCCAGTCCAACACTCTGTGTCACATAAGAACATAAGAGAAGCCATGTTGGATCAGGCCAATGGCCCATCCAGTCCAACACTCTGTGTCACATAAGAACATAAGAGAAGCCCTGTTGGATCAGGCCAATGGCCCATCCAGTCCAACACTCTGAGTCACACAGTGGCCAATATATGTGTGTGTGTGTGTGTGTGTGTATATATATATATATATATACACACACACACACACACACACACACAATGGCTAATAGCCACTGATGGACCTCTGCTCCATATTTTTAAACAAACCCCTCTTAAAGCTGGCTGTGCTTGTAGCCGCCGCCACCACCTCCTGTGGCATTGAATTCCACGTGTTAATCACCCTTTGGGTGAAGAAGTACTTCCTTTTATCCGTTCTAACCCGACTGCTCAGCAATTTCATCGAATGCCCACGAGTTCTTGTATTGCGAGAAAGGGAGAAAAGGACTTCTTTCTCTCCTCTCTCCATCCCATGCATAATCTTGTAAACCTCTATCAAGTCACCCCGCAGGCAACGTTTCTCCAAGCTAAAGAGCCCCAAGTGTTGATCCACAGTAGAAAAGCTGGGTTCAAGTTCGGTAGCGCCTTAAGGACCAAAAAGATCATGTGGATAGAAGTTTTGTAATTTATCCCGTTAATTAGTCAATTCATTTGCACTCGCCTTTCTTCCCAAAGCAGCTTGCATTGCTCTCTTCTCCTCCCTTTTAGTCTCACGGCAAGCCGGTGAGTTAGGCTAGGCGGAGAGTTTGTCACCCAGCAAGCTTCCGTGGCATGAGTGGGGATTTTAACCCAAGCCTCCCAAATACTATCCCAGCACTCTTAACCACTGCACCATACTGGCTCTGACGAAGAGAGCTTTGACTTTCAAAACATTATACCCAGGGATGGAATTCTAGCAGGAGCTCCTTTGCATATTAGGCCACACACACCCTGAGGTAGCCAATCCTCCAAGAGCTTACAAGGATCTTTTTTGTAAGCTCTTGGAGGATTGGCTACATCAGGGGGTGTGGCCTAATATGCATAGGAGCTCCTGCTAGAATTCCACCCCTGATTATAACCTTGAAATTGTGTTGGTTTTTGTAGTGTTACTGAACTCGAATCTATCTCTCCAAAAGTTTGAGTTCCTACAGTTATACCTCACGAACAGAAGTTGGCAGAAGAGAAGCAGGTAGCGGGTGTCCTTTATTTATTGGAAGACTCTCTTGATTCATGGGCAAAATGAGGCCAGATTAGACAGATTAAAAACCACCCGTAAGAACATCAGAAAAGCCGTGTTGGATCAGGGCAATGGCCCATCCGGTCCAACACTCTTTGTCACATAAGAGAAGCCATGTTGGATCAGGCCAATGGCCCATCCAGTCCAACACTCTGTGTCACATAAGAACATAAGAGAAGCCATGTTGGATCAGGCCAATGGCCCATCCAGTCCAACACTCTGTGTCACATAAGAACATAAGAGAAGCCATGTTGGATCAGGCCAATGGCCCATCCAGTCCAACACGCTGTGTCGCATAAGAACATAAGAGAAGCCCTGTCGGATCAGGCCAGTGGCCCAACCAGTCCAACACTCTGTGTCACATAAGAACATAAGAAGCCCTGTTGGATCAGGCCAATGGCCCATCCAGTCCAACACTCTGTGTCACACAGTGGCCAAAAAAAACAGGTCTCATCGATGAACTAATGGATGAACTAACATTTCCTGAAGTATCTGATTCCTAGTTCCTTGTAAATGCCTGTTTGGTGTAGTGGTTAAGTGTGCTGACTCTTATCTGGGAGAACCGGGTTTGATTCCCCACTCCTCCACTTGCAGCTGCTGGAATGGCCTTGGGTCAGCCATAGCTCTGGCAGAGGTTGTCCTTGAAAGGACAGCTGCTGTGAGAGCCCTCTCAGCCCCACCCACCTCAGAGGGTATCTGTTGTGGGAGAGGGAGATAAAGGAGATTGTTGAGCTGCTCTGAGACTCTTGAGTGGAGGGCGCAATTTAAATCCAATGTCGTCATCTTCTTCCCAGAATTATTGTTGTGCATTGGATCTGAGAATCCACCTTAGATTGGTGATTTTGTCCTAAAGCAGTGGTGTCAAATTCGTTTGTTGTGAGGGCTGGATTTGACATAAATGAGACCTTGTTGGGCCAGGCCGTGTGTGTACCTATTTAAGATTAGGTAGCAGAGATGTCAAATTTTTAAAGGACACAGAAAAACATGCCTAAAGTTTTTTAAAAAAACAAACAAACTTAAAACATGCTTGAAACATTAGCACTTGTTGGTCTTAAAGGTGCTTTCTTTGTATTTCTCCCATGGGATCCAGGGAACTGGGCAAAGGACGCTCTGGCTCTTTCCCTCTCTCTTCAGGGGACCAGGAGGGGGAGGAGCCTCAACCCATGGAGAAAATTGAAATTTTGCTCAGTTACTTCTGTGCGATTGAGCAAGCCTTGCAAAGCAAGCTGAGATGCAGAAGGAAGCAAGAGAGGGAGAAGGAAGCAGACAAGAGCCAGTTGTTCAGGGGCCTGATAGGAGCCCTCCAGGGGCCTGATTTGGCCCCTGGGCTTCGTGTTTGACACCCCTGTCCTAAAGGGAGGGAATAGCACAAGTAACAGGCTCAAAGCAAAGTATGGTCTTATCACGTGACACCCAGTGTTAATCATGTGACGCTTTAGGAATCCGCATACGTCGAGATACCACTGCAGTGGTTCCTCGTTGAAAGGTCTCCAGGGTGTACAGTACTAAGCATAAGTTTGCCACCTCAAAGGTTTGAGAAGCGAGCAAATTCCTTCCAGGATTAGGGGATTAGAGAGCTGCAAAGTGATTCCAGTTCTTCATTAAACAGAGGGGAGAGAATGAGGGAGATGAGGAAAAAAAAAAAACTCCCCAATGCATGTATCACTCGGCGTGCTTCCCGGTAATTAAAGGAAGTTATTGAAAAATATTTGAGGGGATTAAGTGCTTGAGCGTACGCATATACATGCCGATCGAGTAACAGAGAAGCCCACGTTCTTGGAAATGAGCGGTGGAAGGGCTTGAGCGGTAGGGGTTGTCACTGTCCTCGTGCGGTGAGAACGTTCTGGAATCAGAATTATGTGGGAGACATCTGGAGAGCCAAACTGAGAATGTCCGACACAGAGAATTCTAGAGACAGTGGATTTTCACCACAGCATTTTCACTCTTCGACATTCTCTTTAATCCCCCAAGTGAAACACGATTATCTATAAAACCTTAGTTCAGGGGTGGCCAAACCGCAGCTCGGGAGCCACGCTTGGTTCTTTCACATATATTGTGTGTCTCTCAAAGCCACTACCGTCCCATCGGCCAGTTTGGAGAAGGCATTGGTCTCTTTAAATCACTTGTCTTGAAGAATACATATAAAGTTGTTTTCTTTCCACATCTTCCTCCCTCCCTCCGTTGCAGCTCTCAAACATTTGACATTTATGTCTTGTGACTCTCAAACATCTGACGTTTTGGCCACTGTGTGATACAGTGTTGGACTGGATGGGCCACTGGCCTGATCCAACATGGCTTCTCTTATGTTCTTACGACATTTATTCTGTGTGGCTCTTACATTAAGCAAATTTGGCCACCCCTGGTATAAGCTTTTGAGAGTCCAGGTTCCTTTTATCAGACACCAGAGGAAGGGAGTATTGACTCTTGACAGGTTGTATCCTGGAAATCTCATTGGTCTTCAAAATGCCTACGGCTTTGTCTGAAACAAATTCAGTTTCACGTTAGGAGGGGGGGTGGGAAATGGATGGCAACTCCATCAGTGTCTGCCGTCAGTCAGAGTGATGATTGTTTTCCTCCTGACTTTTTTTTTTGAGGGGCGGGTTCTCTAGAACAGGTGAAAGAAACATTCTTCCAGAGCTCTGTGCAATTTGCAAGGACCGGAACCATCGGCAGGCGTAATTATGGACCCCCGCCCTCTTTCTAGCAGCTAATGCAGCTCACGACGGGGTAATTGTGTTTCTCATAGTGTCGAGAATACAGAGCATGAGAAACTTCAGATTCGATGGTGAGGTTGTGTTCTCTGCTCTCAGCATCGAATAACAGCAGAAAACCGCCTGGAACGAAAGCTCTTGAAAAGGTCGTCTTGGATTTCTAACAGGTCGTTCCACACCGAAGAAGTTTCTTAAACCCTTTGAGAGAAGAGCTGCGTGTGTGTGTGTGATGGAGAGCTTGGACAGAGAAACACCATAAATACCTGAATAATCACTTATAAACGCAGTGTGGGTTTCTCATTGTGAATAAAAAGAACCGAGAACGGAGTCCCCTGTCCTGCCTTGGGTGACCAGATGTTGTCTCTGGGCTTGCGGGGGACCCCCCACCCTGTCTCAGCTGCCAGAACCGCGGGTTGCTTTTAACCACTTCTAGGTTTCAAAAAAGAAAAAAAAATCCCGAGTTTCCGTTCTCAGGCATTCGATCGCTTTTCTTGCAGCTGCTCGTTTCATGGTGCGGTCGGTAGCATCGGGCCAGTGTTTCAGAGTCACCCCCGAATCCCCTGCGGCTGCAGTCTTCTCTGGGGAAAGGAGAGCGAGAGAAATGCGTGCCCTTGTGGTGTGTGCCTGTACTTGGAGAAGGAAGTAAAAGTGATAACCCATCCAGAAGTGTTTCTCTTTAAACGAAATTGGAGGGTGATTCTATTTATAGCCGGTTTAAATGTCACCAGTTGACTTTGTACCTTTCCGAGGGCTGCAGTTTGCACAGAAACACTGATCGGGAGAGATAAAACGGCAGAATTAGGAAACTTGTGAGACCGTAATCTACTTATCTCGTGTCGGATACAAGGGATAAATCTTAGCGTTCTCTCCGCGCTGGGTTTTTTTTCTGCTGATGGGGCCGAAGGCAGGGAATGTGGATGAGCAATTATATGCACAAAGAAAAGGTCCCAGGTTCAATCTCCAGTTAAAAGATCTTTGGTGACAGGTGTTGGAAAGGACCTTTCTATACCAGGAAAATATTGCTAGTCCAAGTAGACAGTGCTGAGCTAGATGAGTGCCGGTATGGAATTCTAGCAGGAACTCCTTTGCATATTAGGCCACACACCCCTGATGTAGACAGTCCTCCAAGAGCTTACAAAAAGAGCCTTGTAAACTCCAGGAGGATTGACTACGTAAGGGGGTGTGGCCTAATATGCAAAGGAGCCCCTAGAATTCCACCCCTGGATGAATGCATAATCTGTCTCACTGCAAGGCAAGTGAGAGCCTGGGATTCGGTGGTGGAATATCTGCTGGGCATTCAGAAGGCCCCAGGTTCAATCCTCCGCATCTCCAATTAAAGGATCTTTTGTGACGGGTGTTGGGAAGGACTTTTCTGTATGAGGAATACGTGGCCAGTCTGAGTTGACAATATTGAGCTGGATGGAACACATAAATCTGGCTCACTGCAAGACAATAGAGAGGCTGGGTGGGGCTAAGTGGCAGAGGATCATCTGGGCATTCAGAAGATACCAGGTTCAATCCCTGGCATCTCCAGTTAAAAGGACCGGGCAGTAAGTGCTGTGAAAGACTTCAGTGCCTCACTGGTAGAACATCTTGGCATGCAGAATGTCCCAGGTTCTGTCCTCAGCATCTCCAGTTAAAAGGGCCAAGCAATAGGTGATCAGAACATAAGAGAAGCCATGTCGGATCAGGCCAATGGCCCACCCAGTCCAACATTCTGCCACACAGTGGCCGAAAAACCAGATGCCATCAGGAGGTCCACTGGTGGGACCAGTTGATGTGAAAGACCTCAGTAGCTCATTGGTAGAACATCTGCTTGGCGTGCAGAAAGTCCCAGGTTCAATCCTTGGCATCTCCAGTCAAAAGGCCAAGCAGGAGGTGATGTGAAAGAACGCCACCTGAGACCTGTAGAGCCAATGCCAATTGGAGTAGACAGTAACGACCTTGATGGCCCACCAATTTGATTCTGCATAAGGGAGTCCTGCGCGTCTAGTTTATTGTGATCTGATGGGTTCTGGCATGGTTTGGAGCTCCCAGTCTTTTTTAAATGTTAAGAACATAAGAGAAGCCATGTTGGATCAGGCCAACGGCCCATCCAGTCCAACACTCTGTATCACACAGTGGCAAAAAAAGTTATATATACACATACACTGTGGCTAATAGCCACTGATGGACATGTGTTCCATATTTTTATCTAAACCCCTCTTGAAGGTGGCTATGCTTGTGGCCGCCACCACCTCCTGTGGCAGTGAATTCCACATGTTAATCACCCTTTGGGCGAAGAAGGACTTCCTTTTATCCGTTTTAACCCGTCTGCTCAGCAATTTCATCGAATGCCCACGAGTTCTTGTATTGTGAGAAAGGGAGAAAAGTACTTCTTTCTCTACTTTCTCCATCCCATGCATTATCTTGTAAACCTCTATCATGTCACCCCACAGTCGACGTTTCTCCAAGCTAAAGAGTCCCAAGCGTTTCAACCTTTCTTCATAGGGAAAGTGCTCCAGCCCTTTAATCATTCTAGTTGCCCTTTTCTGGACTTTCTCCAATGCTATAATATCCTTTTTGAGGTGCGGCGACCAGAACTGCACACAGTACTCCAGATGAGACCGCACCATTGATTTATACGGGGGCATTATGATACTGGCTGATTTGTTTTCAATTCCCTTCCCAATACCTCCCAGCATGGCGTTGGCCTTTTTTATTGCAAACGCACAAATATTATTCTCAGGCGTGTAGGGGTGGGGGGGACAGTTTGATCAGTATCTGAGAAAGGCAACTTTGACTCTTGAAAGCTTATAGCAGAAAATTCTCATTGGTCTGGAGTCCAAAGAGTTTGATCTGGGTGTTCTTCTCCTGACCTGAAATGTCCCCGGGAAGCTGTTGTTTTCCCCCACAGTTAATTTTAATCTCAAAGACATCGTTTTCCCTCTGGACACTTGATTTTAGTTCTATTTTTGGCATGCCCTGGCTTAAGAAACAACCGTTTGACAGATTGCAGGACAAGTTAGTGTGACTTCAAAAAAATATCATTTTCGGCGGGGAGGGGGGGCGGGATTCTAGCAGCAGCTCCTTTTCATATTAGGCCACACCGCCTGATGTACCAATCCTCCAGGAACTTGCAAAAGAGAGCATTGTAAGCTCTTGGAGGATTGGCTACTTTGGAGAGGGGTGTGTGCGGATGCTCCTGCTAGACTTTAAGGGAGGGACGGTGGCTCAGTGATAGAGCATCTGCTTGGTAAGCAGAAGGTCCCTGGTTCAATCCCTGGCATCTCCAGCTAAAAAGGGTCCAGGCAAATAGACATGAAAAACCTCAGCTGTTCAAGGGGAGGGAAAGTGGCTCAGTGGTACAGCATCTGCTTGGTGAGCAGAAAGTCCCAGGTTCAATCCCCAGCATCTCCAGCTAAAAAGGGTCCAGGCAAATAGGCATGAAAAACCTCAGCTGTTCAAGGGGGGGGGGGGGACAATGGCTCCATGGTAGAGCATCTGCTTGGTAAGCAGATGGTCCCAGGTTCAGTCCCCAGCATCTCCAACGAAAAAGGTTCCAGGCAAATAGGTGTGAAAAATCTCAGCTGTTCAAGGGGAGGGACGGTGGCTCAATGGTAGAACATCTGCTTGGTAAGCAGAAGGTCCCAGGTTCAATTCCCAGCATCTCCAGCTAAAAAGGGTCCAGGCAAATAGGCATGAAAAACCTCAGCTGTTCAAGGAGAGGGATGGTGGCTCAATGGTAGAGCATCTGCTTGGTAAGCAGAAGGTCCCAGGTTCAATAACTGGCATCTCCAACTAAAAAGGGTCCAGGCAAATAGTCATGAAAAACCTCAGCTGTTAAAGGGGAGGGAAAGTGGCTCAGTGGTAGAGCATCTGCTTGGTGAGCAGAAGGTCCTAGGTTCAATCCCCGGCATCTCCAACTAAAAAGGGTCCAGGCAAATAGGCATGAAAAACCTCAGCTGTTCAAGGGGAGGGAAAGTGGCTCAGTGGTAGAGCATCTGCTTGGTAAGCAGAAGGTCCCAGGTTCAATCGCTGGCATCTCCAACTAAAAAGGGTTCAGGCAAATAGGCATGAAAAACCTCAGCTGTTCAAGGGGAGGGAAAGTGGCTCAGTGGTAGAGCATCTGCTTGGTGAGCAGAAGGTCCCAGGTTCAATCCTCGGCATCTCCAACTAAAAAGGGTCCAGGCAAATAGACATGAAAAACCTCAGCGGTTCAAGGGGAGGGATGGTGGCTCAGTGGTAGAGCATCTGCTTGGGAAGCAGAAGGTCCCAGGTTCAATCCTCAGCATCTCCAACTAAAAAGGGTCCAGGCAAGTAGGTGTGAAAAACCTCAGCTTGAGACCCTGGAGAGCCGCTGCCAGTCTGAGTAGACAATACTGACTTTGATGGACCGAGGGTCTGATTCAGTTCATTTGTTCAATTCCACCTCTGATTTTCTGCATCTTCCAGAGATTTCAATGAGGTCATCTATCAGGGTGAATTAACTTGAGGCCAACACCTGAAGAAGTCCCAGTTGCCTAAGAGAGGTCTTTCTTTCAGCTTTGAAAATTCAGAAAGCTCGTGATCCAGTCAGAATGTGTGATACGCTGGAAAGGAATGCCATAAATCTCTTCTGACTTCCCTCTCCTTTTGACCCACCTCGCCAGGCCTTAACATGGCATCTGTCTAACATTCCATCTCCTCTTCTTTCGTGTAGCTTCAAACAAGTCCACCTTAATGGAAACGAAGGGGACCAGCTGGGGAGGGGAAAAAAAAAATGTTTTCCTTTGTCTCCTCAAATATGACAGGATTTCCTTTTAACTCTCACTGTAAAGAATTTTACATAACCAGGGCTTAAATGCGCTAAGATTCATTTCTGCATCAGGTTTCTGGTACATAAAAATGTCATGGTTTTAATGGCTGATATTTTGTTTAACAAATGGGGATTTCATACCGCTGAGCGGAAGACGGGGTCCATTTTCTTAATGGAATACGCAAGTTGGAGATAATCCTAGATCTGAAGGCTGAGACATTTATATACTTCGAAAATCTACTTTATCTCTAAATGGTTTTACCTTTTGGGTAGGATTATCTCCCCAAACTCCCCCACCTCCACCTATTCTAAGCGGGATGATTTCATGAGGGAATCACTAAAATGCGGTAATAAAGTTTATGGGACTCTGCATCATTCCCAAAATAGTTTATTTGGAACATATGTTGCACGAATAGACTGCACATCGGCCTGGAAATGTGGAAAGGTTTTTATCGGTGTGTTGTTGAAAAGATTTACGTGGACTTTTCAGCCTGACCCATTGCAGGCATAAAGTTGGCTCCCCCAACAAATCATGCTTTGCAAACCAAGTTGGCTTTTGATGTTCAGTTGCACAGTCGATCCCGACTCTTTGCGACCCCATGGACAAAGTCACGCCAAATCCTCCTGTCTTCCACCACCCTCCAAAGTCTGCTCAAATTCATGTTTGTTACATCACTAATGTTGTCCAGCCATCTCATCTTTTGCCGTCCCCTTCTTCTTTTGCCTTCTGTCTTTCCCGGCATCAGGATCTTCTCCAGGGAGTACTCCCTATTCATTTGGTGCTTCAACATCTGACCTTCCAGGGAACAGTCTGGGTTGATTTCCCTTAGTACTCACTGATTTGATCTTCTTGCAGTTCAAGGGACTCTCAAGATTCTTCTCCAGCACCACATCTCAGAAGCATCTATTCTTCTGTGCTCGGCCTTCCTTATGGTCCCGCTCTCGCAGCCATACATTACTACTGGGAATACCATCGCTTTGACTATATGGACTTTTGTTGACTTGGGGGGAACTATTTCTAAATTGCCATGAGAGCCAGTTAGGTGTAGTGGTTAAATGTTCAGACTCTTATCTGGAAGAACCGGATTTGATTCCCTACTCCTCCTCTTGCAGCTGTTGGGATGGCCTTGGGTCAGACATAGCACTCTCTGAGTTGTCCTTGAAAGGTCAGCTTCTGAGAGAGCTCTCTCAGCCCCACCTACCTCACAGGACATCTGTTGTGCGGGAGGGAAAGGAAAGGAGATCATCAGCTGCTCTGAGATTCGGAGTGGAGGGTGGCATATAAATCCAATATCATCATAAGAACATAAGAGAAACCATGTTGGATCAGGCCAGTGGCTCATCCAGTCCAACACTCTGTGTCACATAGCGGCCAAAAAACCCAAGTGCCATCAGGAGGTCCACCAGTGGGGCCAGGACACTAGAAACCTTCCCACTGTGCCCCCCTAGCACCAAGAATACAGAGCATCACTGCCCAGACAGAGAGTTTCAACGATAAGCCTTGGCTAATAGCCACTGATGGACCTCTGCTCCATATGCTTATCCAATCCACTCTTGAAGCTGTCTATGCTTGTAGCTGCCACCACCTCCTGTGGCAGTGAATTCCATGTGTTAATCACACTTTGAGTGAAGAAGTACTTCCTTTTATCAGTTCTAACCCGACTGCTCAGCAATTTCATCGAATGCCCACGAGTTCTGGTCTTGTGAGAAAGGGAGAAAAGTACTTCTTTCTCTACCTTTTCTATCCCATGCATAATTTTGTAAACCTCCATCATGTCACCCCTCAGTCGTCATCGTCTTCTTCTTCTTTACATTTATATCCCAACTTTCTACCTAGTGGGAACCCATAGTAGCTTGCATTTTATCCTCCCAGCAGCTCTGCAAGGTAGGCTAGGATAAGAGTACACGACTGGCTCTCAGGGTCACCCAGTGAGCTTCCATGACAGCATGGAGGTTTGAAACTGGGTCTTCCTCTGGAGGGCCAGCATCAGGGCATAGATGCCAAGACCTTCCCTTGGTGTTGCCTCCTGGCTCTGGGATTTAGCGCCTTAGTGCCTCTGACTGTGGAAATTCACCTCCGTCACCATGATAGACGTCTCCTCCTTGGATGGATCTAGTACTTTTAAAGACTTACTTGGTGGTCTCCTGTCAAAATGCTAACCCAGGCTGACCCTGCTTAGCTTTCAAGATCTTACGAGATCAAGCTAGTTTGGGTTATCCAGGTCAGGGCATTAAAGTTATTACCAAACGCAAATGTCATAGAACTGTCTAAATTAGGGGTGTCAAACTCATTTGTTATGAGGGCTGGATCTGACATAAATGAGACCTTGTTGGGCTGGGCCAGGCTGTATTGGGCTGGGCCAAGTGTGTACCTATTTAAGATTAGATTTTTAAAGGACACAGACAAACATGACTAAAGATTTTTTTTTCAAAAATAAAAACCATTAAAACATGCTTAAAACATTAGAACTTGTTGGTCTTAAAAGTGCTTTCTCCCATGGGATCCAGGGAACTGGGCAAAGGAAGCTCTGACTCTTTCCCTCCCTCCCCAGGGGATCGGGGATTAGGATCCTCAGCCAATGGAGAAAAGCGAGGTTTTGTTCTGTAGCTCCTGTTTGATCAAGCAAGCTTTGTAAAGCAAGCTGAGATGAAGAAGGAAGCAAGAAGGGAGGGAGAAGGAAGCAGATGGCAGCCAGTTGCTCTGGGGCCTGATTTGGCCCCCGGACTGCATGTTTGACACCCCTGGACTAAAGGATAAATGGCTACAAGGGTCTTTTTCATACGCTTCCACTTGCAGAAAAGCTGTATAAAAGATGGAAATTTTGCAACCAATGATGGTGGCCTGGTTCCGGGGGTGAGGTCCCCAGTGTTTTGGAGCCAGTTTTTGACGAACCGTCTTCGTTATTTGCTCCCTGATGGGGCCCAGTTGCAACACTGTCCTTAGGTTTTCTCCTATTATTCGAACAGTCTTTGCAGCTGAGTGCTTGGGTGTATGTGTATGGTTCGTTTTGTGATTTGTTCCCCCACCCCACCCCCGATTGGTAGCACTAAGTTGATTGAGTCCCGAAATACCAGGAAAGATGCTGAATTCGCGTGAAAGTAGACATTAGGAAACTGTAATGAAAGCTGCGAACTGCATCGCCTTCGCTCATCAGCCTTATTGTTGTGCACCTCATTTAGCAGCGGCTGCCAAATTAATCCTTCCAAGGAAGCACCTTGGCTGCGGTGAGAGTGGAAACGAACCGAAGCCAGTTCGGAAAGTGGAGATAATTTCACGAATTAAAAGAAACTGAACTCGCGGGGCGAAATATTCGCATGAGAACCTGAATATTCAAGAGCGCTTGAGATTTTCCAGGCTGGATGTAGAGCTTGAAGCACAAGCTTGCCCCTGACCTGGATGGCCAGAGCCGTATCTTGGAAGCTAGACTGGTTAGAACTTGGATGGGAGATCACCAAGGAAGTCCAGAGTTTCTATGCATGGGCAGTCAAGGGCAGACCACCTCTGCTCTTCTCTTGCCTTGAAGACCCTTTGCTGGCGGCATCAAAAGTCAGTTGTGACTTGACACAACTTACATACCTTGTGAACTCTAGAGAGACTCAGCTTTGATTCACGTCTCCTCCGCCTGAAGCCAGCCTGGGCGACCTTGGTCCAGTCACAGTTGTATCAGGGCTCTGTTAGCCCCACCTAATTCTCCAAGTTGTGAAATTGATGATGAAGAAGAAGATATTAGATTTATTCCCCGCCCTTCATTTTGAACATCAGAGCCACAAAGCGGTTTACAATCTTTACCTTCCTCCCCCACAACAGACAGCCTGTAAAGTAGGTGAGGCTGAGAAAGCTCTCCCAGAAGCTGCCCTTTCAAGAACAACTCTGCGAGAGCTATGGCTAACCCAAGGCCATTGCAGTAGCTGCAAGTGGAGGAGTAGGGAATCAAACCCGGTTCTCCCAGATAAAAGTCCATGCACTTAACCACTACAACAAACTGGCTCTCATTGAGGTCCTTAAGGTGCAGAAAAGCAGGCTATTGAGACGCGCTCTTTTTCTTCTCCTTCTTCTTCCCCTGAAGGACCAACAGGTTGAAGTTAAATCAAAAGAGTTTTTGGCTAAACATTAGGAAGAACTTCCTGACAGGGTGGTTCTTCAGTGGAACAGTCTGAGAGAGCTCTCCCAGAAGCTGCCCTTTCAAGGACAACTCCTATGAGAGCTATGACTGACCCAAGGCCATTCCAGGAGCTGCAAGTGGAGGAGTGGGGAATCAAACCTGGTTCTCCCGGATAAGAGTCTGCTCACTTAACCACTAAACCAAACTGGCTTAGCATTTAGAATATTAAGACCAAATTCGTCTTAGTATCTCACTGATTGCATTTATTTGCACTTGTATTGTATTTGAATTTATTATATTTTTAAATACTATAGGCCTCTCCAAGTCCCCTGTAAAGATAGGGCATGGGGTATGGAGAACCATTTTGGTGTAGTGGTTAAGTGTGCAGACTCTTACCTGGGAGAACCGGGTTTGATTCCCCACTTCTCCACTTGCAGCTCCTGGAATGGCCTTGGGTCAGTCATAGCTCTCATAGGAGTTGTCCTTGAAAGGGCAGCTTCTGGAAGAGCTCTCTCAGACTGTTCCACTGAAGAACCAATCTGTCAGGAAGTTCTTCCTAATGTTTAGAAGAATTGTAGATTTATACCCCACCTGTCTCCCTGAATCAGAGACTCAGAGTGGCTTACAATTTCCTATGTCTTCCCCCCACCACACCCTGTGAGGTGGGTGGGGCTGAGAGGGCTCTCACAGCAGCTGCCCTTTCAAGGACAACTTCTGCCAGAGCTATGGCTGACTCAAGACCATTCCAGCAGCTGCAAGTGGAGGAGTGGGAAATCAAACCCGGTTCTCCCAGAAGAGTCCGCACAATTAACCACTACACCAATCTGGCTCTCTCAGCCCCACCTACCTCACAGGGTGTCTGTTGTGGGAGAGAAAGATAAAGGAGATTGTGAGCCGCTCTGAGATTTAGGGTGAAGGGCGGAATATAAATCCAATGTCATCATCGTCTTCTAAAGAAATAGGTAAATAACCGGGGTGGGGGGGACATGATTCATCCTTATTAGAGTACCACAGTGCAGAGGAAGAATACTTAAATTCAGACAGTTTGGATGCACGCCGAAAGAAAACTGAATCCAGACACGGTTTCACAAAGGCCATTGTGGGCCCTTCTCAAGGGGGGGGGGAGGCAGAGAGTTTTCCCGCCAGGAGTCAAGAATGGTAAAGCGCTCAGACCTGCCTATCCATCTCCCCAACTTTTGTGTCTCGGTTCTTCTTGCGGAGAGAGCAGCCGCAGCCGCAGCCGCGGTTGTAAACCTGGAGCTCCAGTAGCAGGTTTTATTTAGTATGTCATAAAAAACAATCATTTCTCAGGTCATAAAAGGGCCTCCACGTCATTTTCTCTGCAGCGAGCTTTCCGGTGGAACGATTCTATCTCTGAGGTTTCATGCCCCGGGACGCTACCTGGCTCTGTGTATTTATGCACCCAAATAAAATCCAATTTTGCAAATTTTATTAGGTGTGAATTTTTTTGTCAGCAGGAAACGAAATTCATTTTGGAGAGGACAGTGGGCGAGGCAAATGACGGATGCGGATTAAGATTTCTGAGAGGAGAATGGACCTTTGGCAGATTCCTGTTTTCTCCAGTGTGGCTTCATTTAAACCAGGGGTGTCAAATATGCAGTTTGGGGGCCGAATGAGACCCCTGAAGGGCTCCTACCAGGCCCCTGAGCAGCTGACTGTCATCTGCTCTCTTCTCCCTCTCTCTTGCTTCCTTCTGCATCACAACTTGCTTTTCAAGGCTTGCTCAATTGCACAGGAGCTACAGAGCAAAGCCTCTATTTTTTCCACTGGCTGAGGCGCCTCCCATGGGGAGAAGGGGGGGGGGGAGAGAAAGCTTGCTTTAACAGGGTCTCTCAATTGCACAGCAGAGCTGCTGAGCCAAACCTCTCTTCTTTCTATTGGCTGAGGATCTTCCCCCCCTCCCCACCTCCCAGTCCCCTGGTGAAGGAGCTTCCTTTGCCCAGTTCCCTGGATCCCTTGGGAGAAATACAAAGAAAGCATCTTTAAGACCAATGAGTGCTAACATTTTAAGAATGTTTTTTAAAATATATATATATATATGTGTGTGTGTCATTTTCTCTGCAGCGAGCTTTCCGGGAAATAAGGGAGGTGACTAAGCAGATAATATTGTGATACTGCATAACTTCAACTACCATCATGTTCGCTGGGTAAAGAGATGCCTGAGTCAAGGTGTAGTAATGAGATTCCTTAACATCATAAATTACTGAGCACTGGAACAGTTGGCCATAGAGATAACCTGAGAGGTAATGATCTCAGTCAGTTTTGAGTGGGGCTCAAGACCTGGTGCAAGATATAGATGTAGTTGCATCAATAGTGAGCAGTGACCACAGTCAGCATTCAGCATTCATGGCAATAAAAAGTTATAACTAAAGTTCAAAATGGTAACATTTGATTTCAGAAGAGGGAAGTTTACAGAAATGGACATGGCTTCTCTTATGTTCTTATGTGACACAGAGTGTTGGACTGGATGGGCCATTGGCCTGATCCAACGTGGCTTATCTTATGTTCTTATGTGACACAGAGTGTTGGACTGGATGGGCCATTGGCCTGATCCAACAGGGCTTCTCTTATGTTCTTATGTGACACAGAGTGTTGGACTGGAGGGGCCACTGGCCTGATCCAACGTGGCTTATCTTATGTTCTTATGTGACACAGAGTGTTGGACTGGATGGGCCATTGGCCTGATCCAACAGGGCTTCTCTTATGTTCTTATGTGACACAGAGTGTTGGACTGGATGGGCCATTGGCCTGATCCAACGTGGCTTATCTTATGTTCTTATGTGACACAGAGTGTTGGACTGGATGGGCCATTGGCCTGATCCAACAGGGCTTCTCTTATGTTCTTATGTGACACAGAGTGTTGGACTGGAGGGGCCACTGGCCTGATCCAACATGGCTTCTCTTATATTCTTATGTGACACAGAGTGTTGGACTGGATGGGCCACTGGCCTGATCCAACATGGCTTCTCTTATGTTCTTATGTGACACAGAGTGTTGGACTGGATGGGCCAGTGGCCTGATCCAACGTGGCTTCTCTTATGTTCTTATGTGACACAGAGTGTTGGACTGGATGGGCCAGTGGCCTGATCCAACGTGGCTTATCTTATGTTCTTATGTGACACAGAGTGTTGGACTGGATGGGCCAGTGGCCTGATCCAACGTGGCTTCTCTTATGTTCTTATGTGACACAGAGTGTTGGACTGGATGGGCCAGTGGCCTGATCCAACTTGGCTTCTCTTATGTTCTTATGTGACACAGAGTGTTGGACTGGATGGGCCAGTGGCCTGATCCAACGTGGCTTCTCTTATGTTCTTATGTGACACAGAGTGTTGGACTGGATGGGCCAGTGGCCTGATCCAACGTGGCTTATCTTATGTTCTTATGTGACACAGAGTGTTGGACTGGATGGGCCAGTGGCCTGATCCAACGTGGCTTATCTTATGTTCTTATGTGACACAGAGTGTTGGACTGGATGGGCCAGTGGCCTGATCCAACGTGGCTTATCTTATGTTCTTATGTGACACAGAGTGTTGGACTGGATGGGCCATTGGCCTGATCCAACATGGCTTCTCTTATGTGACACAGAGTGCTGGACTGGATGGGCCACTGGCCTGATCCAACATGGCTTCTCTTATGTTCTTATGTGACACAGAGTGTTGGACTGGAGGGGCCATTGGCCTGATCCAACGTGGCTTCTCTTATGTTCTTATGTGACTCAGAGTGTTGGACTGGAGGGGCCACTGGCCTGATCCAACATGGCTTCTCTTATGTTCTTATGTGACACAGAGTGTTGGACTGGATGGGCCACTGGCCTGATCCAACATGGCTTCTCTTATGTTCTTATGTGACACAATGTTGGACTGGATGGGCCATTGGCCTGATCCAACATGGCTTCTCTTATGTGACACAGAGTGTTGGACTGGATGGGCCATTGGCCTGATCCAACATGGCTTCTCTTATGTGACACAGAGTGTTGGACAGGATGGGCCATTGGCCTGTTCCAACATGGCTTCTCTTATGTTCTTATAATAGAGACCTTGTGGAGTTGGGCCATGTTGGGCTGGACCGTGTGTGTACCTGTTTAAGATTAGGTAGCAGAGATACAAGCTTTATAAAGGACACAGACAATCATGAGTAAAGATTTTTTTTAAAAGCATATTTAAAACATTAGCACTCAATGGTCTTAAAGGTGCTTTCTTAGTATTTCTCCCATGGATCCACAGAACTGAGTAAAGGAAGCTCTGTCTCTTTCCTTCCTTCCCCAAGGGACCGGGAGGTGGAGGAGCCTCAGCTAATAGAAGGAAAAGAGGCTTGGCTCAGTAGCTCTGCTGTGCAATTGAGAGAGCCTGGCAAAGCAAGCTCTCCCTCCCCAAAGGGAGGAACCTCAGCCAATAGAAAAAATAGAGGCTTTGCTCTGTAGCTCCTGTGCAATTGAGCAAGCCTTGCAAAGCAAGCTGTTACGTAGAAGGAAGCAAGAGAGAGGGAGAAGGACACAGGTGATGGCTAGTTGCTTGGTGGCCTGATAAGACCCCTCAGGAGGCCTGATTCGGCCCCAGGCCACATGTTTGACACCCCTGAGCTAGAGTTTTTGGAAGACAGAAAAGTCGGTGACCTCTCTAAGTCTGCGTGCTACTTGGTGTCCATACCCTACCACAAATTTTGTTACTTTAAGATGATGCTCTTTATTCTTGGTGCTTAGGGGGCAGCAGTGGGATCTAGTGTCCTGGCCCCACTGGTGGACCTCCTGATGGCACCTGGGTTTTTTTGGCCACTGTGTGACAGAGTGTTGGGCTGGATGGGCCACTGGCCTGATCCAACATGGCTTCTCTTATGTTCTTACGTGACACAGAGTGTTGGACTGGATGGGCCACTGGCCTGATCCAACATGGCTTCTCTTATGTTCTTATGTGACACAGAGTATTCGACTGGAGGGGCCATTGGCCTGCTCCAACGTGGCTTCTCTTATGTTCTTATGTGACACAGAGTGTTGGACTGGATGGGCCACTGGCCTGATCCAACATGGCTTCTCTTATGTTCTTATATGACACAGAGCGTTGGGCTTGATGGGCCACTGGCCTGATCCAACATGGCTTCTCTTATGTTCTACTCCCTTTGTCGTAATTGGAAATCCAGTTCTCTGAAAAGCCATGGAGTATCACTTCTCCAGCCGTTATGCTGTCATGGAGATCGCTTTCCTTTAAGAGCTTTACCTCAGAAATACGAACCAGAAGACCTCGTGATCTTGGCGAAAAAAGCCACCGGAGGCGAACGATTAACTCTGGTTCTTTGCCGTTGCACTAAAGTGCCTTCCTCCCCAGCTTCTGTTTTATACACCCGCTGTTTAAATATTGACGCAGGCTGAGCCACGTTTTCTGTGTTTGCAACATGGGCTGCCTCTCCACCCCCCACCCCCCCCGGCCGCCCTTTTCTTTCACACCAGCAAAAACAGGTTTTGCTGTGTACAGAAGTACCTGGAAAGATCCCCCCCCACCCCGAGAATTTGCCTTAGTTAAGTGTAGCAGGCTATAAGATAGGGGCAGATTCTTTCTGTTTGTTTTAGCCAGCAGAGCAGTGAAGCAGAAAGCGTGTGTGGATGCCGCAGGGTTATTGTCCGCAGAGGCTCCCCAGGGATTCCACAGGATGCAATACTGAGTGTTGGAAGACATGTTGGGTGTCTCGTCGCCAAATAATTTCATTTCTTGAGTCCACATTTCAGCTCTGAAATCTGTGGCTCAGGTTTTTTTTTGGGGGGGGGGCAGGCTTAGAAAGTTATCTCACGTGTATCTTGAGGCGACTGCAGAAAAACCAGGAGCTTTGCAGGGTTTTCACAGCTCCAGACATTGACGTTGTACTGGTGTAGTTCTATAGACCAGGGGTACATAAGAACATAAGAACATAAGAGAAGCCATGTTGGATCAGGCCAACGGCCCATCAAGTCCAACACTCTGTGTCACACAGTGGCAAAAAATGTTATATACACACATACACTGTGGCTAATAGCCACTGATGGACCTCTGCTCCATATTTTTATCTAAACCCCTCTTGAAGGTGGCTATACTTGTGGCCGCCACCACCTCCTGTGGCAGTGAATTCCACATGTTAATCACCCTTTGGGTGAAGAAGTACTTCCTTTTATCCGTTTTAACCTGTCTGCTCAGCAATTTCATCGAATGCCCACGAGTTCTTGTATTGTGAGAAAGGGAGAAAAGTACTTCTTTCTCTACTTTCTCCATTCCATGCATTATCTTGTAAACCTCTATCATGTCACCCCCGCAGTCGACGTTTCTCCAAGCTAAAGAGTCCCAAGCGTTTCAACCTTTCTTCATAGGGAAAGTGCTCCAGCCCTTTAATCATTCTAGTTGCCCTTCTCTGCACCTTCTCTAAAGCTATAATATCCTTTTTGAGGTGTGGCGACCAGAACTGCACACAGTACTCCAAATGAGACCGCACCATCGATTTATACAGGGGCATTATGATACTGGCTGATTTGTTTTCAATTCCCTTCCTAATAATTCCCAGCATGGCATTGGCCTTTTTTATTGCAAATGCACACTGTCTTGACACTTTCAGTGAGTTATCTATCATGACCCCAAGATCTCTCTCTTGATCAGTCTCTGCCAGTTCACACCCCATCAACTTGTATTTGTAGCTGGGATTCTTAGCCCCAATGTGCATTACTTTGCACTTGGCCACATTGAACCGCATCTGCCACGTTGACGCCCACTCACTCAGCCTCAACAGATCCCTTTGGGGTATCGAACTCACTTGTTATGAGGGCCGGATCTGATATAGAATTCTAGAATCGTAGAGTTGGAAGGGACCTCCAGGGTCATCTAGTTCAACCCCCTGCACAGTGCAGGAAACTCACAAACACCTCCCCCTAAATTCACAGGATTCTTACTGCTGTCAGATGGCCATCTAGCCTCTGTTTAAAAACCTCCAAGGAAGGCGAGCCCACCACCTCCCGAGGGAGTCTGTTCCACTGAGGAACCGCTCTAACGGTCAGGAAGTTCTTCCTAATGTTGAGCCGGAAACTCTTAGACATCTTAACAACTAAGCCAGGTCGGCTCTGATCAGTATTTGGAGGGGAGGGGAAGGAGGAGGAGAAGAAGATGGGTTTATATCCCGCCCTATACTCTGAATCTCAAAGCGGTCACAATCTCCTTTACCTTCCCCCCCAACAGACACCCTGTGAGGTAGGTGGGGCTGAGAGAGCTCTCTCAGCAGCTGCCTTTTCAAGGACAACTCCTACGAGAGCTATGGCTGACCCAAGGCCATTCCACCAGCTGCAGGTGAGAGGAGTAGAGAATCAAACCCGGTTCTCCCAGATAAGAGTTCAGGCACTTAACCATTACACCATACTGGCTGGCTTTCTTTGCGGAGGCCAACAACGTCAAACCACCTTGGTTCATCTCTAGCCTTGAGTAGGCTGTGACTTGGCCGCACTTTCTACCACCCACCCACCTCCACCCACACATCTCCACTTTTCTCCCAGTGGGAACACCCAAGCATGTTTCCCAGCTTCTCACCAGCCCACATGCCTACAATACATCTGGGTGCCAAACGGCTGGAGAGCTGTTATGGTCAGCAGTCTCCACCATCCTAGAATCTCGTCTTCCTGAATTCCAAAGGTAAATACGATGCCTCTGAGCAGTTGCAAACAAAGAACTGAATGCCGGCGAACGCCGTGGAGCAATATTGCGTGATCAAAGGGTGGCACACATCTTCAGATGCAAGCAGACGCCGCTGAATTTCTCAAAAGGGTACAAATCGTCACAATTCGTGTTAATATTAATGAACATCCGAAACGCAGCTTGTGAACTTTTCAAGGGAAGATTTGTCTGCCTTCTTGTTTACATTTCGATTGCCAAATCGCTACCCCTTTTATCCTCAAAAGAAAATATCAGGGCGGGTGTGTGTGTGTGTGCCAAAGAAATTAAATACCAGAGGAATCCTGTGTTTCTTTTACATAACGACTTTTGCTATAGACCAGGGGTAGCCAAACTGTGGCTCAGTAGCCAAGTGTGGCTCTTTTGCACACATTGTCACGGCTGGGGCCGGGTCAGGCAAAGTCCAGAGGCAGTCCGAGGTCTGTAGCCAGCAAGCAGGAGTGTCCGAGGTGCCAAATCCAAATCGCTGTGCAAGTATCGCAGGTCCGAGGTCCAGAAGCCGAGGTCAGGGAGTCCAGAAGTCAAAAGCCAAAGTCAGGGATTCAGGAACCAAAGTCAAGCCGGAGTGGATGCTAGAACGTCAGGGAGATGACTAGTTGCTTCCACAAAGCCTCCTCCCAAAGCCCACAGCTATATAGCCCTCTGCTGGCTGTTGCCCATTTGGGCTAATTGCTGGCTCTGGGAGGCAGCCAGGATCCTGTTACAACTCAAGCATCCTTGCTCTTAGGAGGGCCAGAATCCTCTCAAAACTCAGGACTCAGGGAGCGTCTTGCTTGTGAGCGTGCCGCCCTCCTCCGATCCCTGAGGTCCTGACGGAGGCGGTCACGCACACGAGCCACCCGAGAGGGCGAGGCAGGGGGGCTGGGATCTTCCTCTGCAGGGTCCCCAGCACCCATGACACACATTGTGTGGCTCTCAAAGCCCGCACTGTCCTGTTGGCTAGCTTAGAGAAGGTATTTGTCTCTTAAAATCACTTCTCCAAGCCAAGCTTGCCGGTGGCTTGGAGAATGCATTTAAAGTTGCTTTCTTTCCGCGTCTCTCCCCCATCTGTTTATATGAACATACGAAGCTGCCTTATACTGAATCAGACCCTCGGTCCATCAAAGTCAGTATTGCCTGCTCAGACTGGCAGCGGCTCTCCAGGGTCTCAAGCTGAGGTTTTTCACGCCTACTTGCCTGGACCCTATTTAGTTGGAGATGCCGGGGATTGACCCTGGGACCTTCTGCTTACGAGGCAGATGCTCTACCACTGAGCTACCATCCCTCCCTAACACTTATGAAGCTGCCTTCTACTGAATCAGACCCTCAGTCCATCAAAGTCAGTATTGCCTGCTCAGACTGGCAGTGGCTCTCCAGGGTCTCAAGCTGAGGTTTTTCATACCTACTTGCCTGGACCCTTTTTAGTTGGAGATGCCGGGGATTGAACCTGGGACCTTCTGCTTACGAGGCAGATGCTCTACCACTGAGCTACCATCTCTTATTTCCTTCCTTCCTGCATTCCTTCGTTCCTCCCTCCCTCCCTTCCTTGTGGCTCTCAAACATCTGATATTTCTTCCATATGGCTCTTAAATTAAGCAAGTTTGGCCACCTCTGCTATAGACTAATCTTATCCTGCTGATAATGGACGGAAAAGATCCTTATAAGCTCCTGTGCCTTTAATATTTGTTTAATCCCAAAAATTTCACGTCCCATGTTTAACCAACGAACTCACCCCAAAATAAATAGGAGAATGGCAAAAAAAATAAAAAATAAGAGCAATGCAAAATAATTACTTCAGGCCAAATTATATTAATCCATGAAATCCAGATTAATAGCAACGCCGATCTCATGGCCCTGCGGAGGTGAAAACCAAGACATCGAAAACAAATCGTAACTAGTCAATGCCGCAAAGAAGATTAAATAAATCAGCATTGGACTTCCCAGACGAACTGTGTTAAAGCTATGCCGTTTTTTACAGCATTGGCATCGTTTTAAAATTTACATAAAGTGGTGTATGCAAAGAAGCCGCCCTTTTGTAGCGTTACCGCTACCTCTTTGCTCCTCCCCTACGGCGCTCAAGACTTATGCTTTTGTGCATGGTACTCGAAGGCCATTTAGGTTGACTTGACATTGGCGCATTGTTCAAACGGGAGTGCTCCTCGCCGTGCGGGAGGGGGTCAAGTTTTTTGTAAGTAGGGCCGTTGTACTGTATTTAAGATCCGATTGTTCTCACACAGCTGCCCGAAAACCCCGGACCGCCAAACCGTGTTGGGCTCAGACACAATATTTAAATGGATTTGTTATGTCAGCGCTGACGGGCCCCTTTGTTTGAGCTGACAGAAGAATTCCATTGTTTCGAGTTTTCCCAGACTCTGCCGCTAATGCAGGCCCCTGAAGGGACTTGGCCTGTTGACACGGGGCGGAAGAAAATGTTCATAGCGATGAACGCAGTTTGGGAGAGGAGGACCCTCCCAGACTCAGAGTGAGGAAGGACATAGATGTGAAATACTTTATATTTGGTTAAAGTCTAATAAAACTGTTTAAGATTTAAGAGATCGACAAGCTGGCTCATACCAGCTGCTCAAACTCGACACGGTTAGAAAGTTCTTGCAGTCAGCCCAGGCGTAGGGTTGCCAATTTCCTCGTGCGGACTGGGGATCTCCTGAGATTATAAACAGGGGAGGAATTCTAGCAGGCGCTCCTTTGCATATTAGGCCACACCCCATGATGTAGCCAATCCTCCAAGAGCTTGCAAAAAAGAACCTTGTAAGCTCCTGGAGGATTGGATACATCATGGGGGTGTGGCTAATATGCAAATAAGATCCTGCTAGAATTCCACCCCTGATTCTAAGTGATCTCCAGACAAGAGATATCAGTTCCCCTGGAGATAATAGCTGCTGTGGAGGATGGATTCTATGGTATTCTTCCCCCTGAGTTCCCCTACCCTCTTTAGCTCTGCCCTTAAATCTCCAGGAATTTCGTAACCTGGAGTTGGCAACCTTAGCCTAGTGTAGCTTCAGTCACTGCGTGGTTCACATGTCCAGGGTCCCAAATTCAATCCTGGGTGTCTCTGGGTGAAAGGATCTCAGCTAGCTTGTTGAGGAAATGCTGTACTGGAGACTTTAAGAAATGCAGACAGAACAGATGTTGAGGGAATTGATAGAAGACAGTATCAAGCAATTTCCATAGTCTTTCCCAGGCGTCATTCTGGGCAGAAGCTCACAAGAACATATGAAGCTGTCTTCTACTGAATCAGACCTTGGTGGGGACAGTCAGTATTGTCTACTCAGACTGGCAGCAGCTCTCCAGGGTCTCAAGCTGAGATTTTTCACACCCATTTGCCTGGACCCTTTTTAGTTTAAGATGCCGGGGATTGAACCTGGGACCTTCTGCTTACCAAGCACATGCTCTACCACTGAGCTACCATCCCTCCCTAACACTTATGAAGCTGCCTTCTACTGAATCAGACCCTCAGTCCATCAAAGTCAGTATTGTCTACTCAGACTGGCAGCAGCTCTCCAGGGTCTCAAGCTGAGATTTTTCACACCCATTTGCCTGGACCCCTTTTAGTTTAAGATGCCAGGGATTGAACCTGGGACCTTCTGCTTACCAAGCAGATGCTCTACCACTGAGCCACCATCCCTCGGAGCAAAGCTCTAGAACTTCTAAATTTTATTGTGCTTTTTCCTTATTTACCACCCCCCCCCAAAAAAAACTTGCTTCTGGGCTCCATTGTTCAACACCTCCCCCCCCCCCCACCCTGTGAGGTAGATGAAGATATTGGATTTATATCCCGCCCTCCGCTCTGAAGAGTCTCAGAGCGGCTCACAATCTCCTTTCCCTTCCCCCCCCCACAACAGACACCATGTGAGGTAGAAGAAGATATTGGATTTATATCCCACCCTCCACTCCGAAGAGTCTCAGAGCAGCTCACAATCTCCTTTACCTTCCTCCCCCACAACAGACACCCTGTGAGGTGGGTGGGGCTGGAGAGGGCTCTCACAGCAGCTGCCCTTTCAAGGACAACCTCTGCCAGAGCTATGGCTGACCCAAGGCCATTCCAGCAGGTGCAAGTGGAGGAGTGGAGAATCAAACCCGGTTCTCCCAGATAAGAGAGCTACGGCTGACCCAAGGCCATTCCAGCAGGTGCAAGTGGAGGAGTGGGGAATCAAACCCGGTTCTCCCAGATAAGAGTCCACACACTTAACCACTGCACCAAACTGAAAGTGGGTCATGGTCCAGTCTTCACTAATGGCCACCCCTGCTCCTTCCATTGCTCCCTTTTGTACTTTGGAAACCAAGAACTGGCCATGGAAACAGTATCTTCCATGTCATACATGAGTTGGTATTTTTTTTCTCCATTGTGTAGACATGTGGAGAAGCAAAATGTGTCCTGGTGACTGCTAAAGTGAATTTCTTTCAACCTTAAGCGGCAATTAGAGTGAGCAATGGAGAAGGAGAGGGGGTGCTCAAAGTCTGGGTTGTCACCTCCATCTTGAAAGGTTGTGTGTTAGGAATGCCACTTGCTTGGGGTTCATTGTAGCACCAGTTGCACCCTTCGTGCGATGTGTTTTGGTTTCTGCAACCCATAAGGTTAGCCACGATAGAAAATGGAATGCTGAACTACATGAGTCGCAAGGCCTGGGGTTGGTGGAAACGGGCATCAAGTAAAAGCCAACTCATGATGACCCTTTGGGGTTTTCAAGGCAAGAGATGTTCAGAGGTGGTTTGCCACTTCCTGCCTCCATGTTTCACCTCATGGTATTCCTTGATGGTCTCCCGTCCAAATGCTATCTAGGGGAAGGACGATGGCTCAGTGGTAGAGCATCTGCTTGGTAAGCAAAAGGTCCCAGGTTCAATCCCCGGGATCTCTAACTAAAAAGGCAAACCATCTCTGCTTCTTATTTGCCTTGAAGTAGAAGACGACTGCAGATTTATACCCCGCCCTTCTCTCTGAATCAGAGACTCAGAGCGGCTTACAATCTCCTATATCTTCTCCCCGCCGTGACAGACACCCTGTAAGGTGGGTGGGGCTGAGAGGGCCCTCACAGCAACTGCGCTTTCAAGCACAACCTTTGCCAGAGCTATGGCTGACCCTAGACCATTCCAGCAGCTGCAAGTGGAGGAGTGAAGAATCAAACCCGGTTCTCCTAGATAAGAGGCTGCACACTTAACCACTACGCTAGGGGAGGGACGGTGGCTCAGTGGTAGAGCATCTGCTTGGCAAGCAGAAGGTCCCAGGTTCAATCCCCGGCATCTCCAACTAAAAAAGGGTCCAGGCAAATAGGCATGAAAAACCTCAGCTGTTCAAGGGGAAGGACGGTGGCTCAGTGGTAGAGCATCTGCTTGGGAAGCAGAAGGTCCCAGGTTCAATCCCCGGCATCTCCAACTAAAAAGGCAAACCATCTCTGCTTCGTATTTGCCTTGAAGTAGAAGAAGACTGCAGATTTATACCCCGCCCTTCTCTCTGAATCAGAGCGGCTTACAATCTCCTATATCTTCTCCCTGCCGTGACAGACACCCTGTGAGGTGGGTGGGGCTGAGAGGGCCCTCACAGCAACTGCCCTTTCAACCACAACCTTTGCCAGAGCTATGGCTGACCCTAGACCATTCCAGCAGCTGCAAGTGGAGGAGTGAAGAATCAAACCCGGTTCTCCTAGATAAGAGGCTGCACACTTAACCACTACGCTAGGGGAGGGACAGTGGCTCAGTGGTAGAGCATCTGCTTGGGAAGGAGAAGGTCCCAGGTTCAATCCCCGGCATGTCCAACTAAAAAGGGTCCAGGCAAATAGGTGTGAAAAACCTCAGCTTGAGACCCTGGAGAGCTGCTGCCAGTCTGTGTAGACAATACTGACTTTGATGGACCGAGGGTCTGATTCAGTAGAAGGCAGCTTCGTATGTTCATATATATTCATATGTTCATATGTCCCTGCTTAGCTTCCAAGATCTAACCAGAATGGGCTCGCTTTAGCTATGCAGATCAGTTGCAAAGGGCTCCACAAAAACCTTGGGCCCAGTCTTGGATGGCTCACCATCAGGCCTCAGATTTAGCTTGGAGTGCAGCGCCTGAACCTGAGGGTTCCCCTTCTCCCTCCCCACCCAACTTGTCCATTGAATAGTAGCTGCAGCTGCATAACAATCCCCGGATTAGGAGAGTGGGCAACCGGGCAGCCACCAGTGTAATGGGGGGTTATTCACACTGTGCTTAAGGTACAAAAAGAAGTTAGGGAGACATCTGCTTGAATCTGAATTACTTCCAAGGATCCCCCTATACAGGCCTTGAATTCGGCAGGAGCTCACAGGAGCACAGCTCCTGAACCTTTCTGAGAGTTCCACCTCCCCACATATCTTGCCCATTGAATAGTAGGTTCAGCTGCATAACAGTCCCTGGATTAGGATAGCGGGCAGCCAGCCAGCCACCAGGGGCTCTGCCACGCCCCCAGCAGCCCTCATTAACCCCTGGAGAAGCCCACACCACCCTTTCTCCGCTTCTTATGTGATTTGGGGTGGTGGGGGGGGGCGACCCAGGAGAGCCCCAGGTGAGCTGCTTGGGCTGGCTGGATCTCTAGCCAGCCTAAGCAGGCCTCACTCACCCAAGGCTCTCCTTTCTTGCATCAGGTTGCTTTTGGCTGGGGGGGGGGGAGACGGCATATGCTAATGAGTTATGCTAATGAGCTCTGCCACCTATTTTTCTACAAATCGACCCCTGCTCACCAAACCAGGTAAAATTAGACTTGTGGGTCACCATACCGAAAAGGCTGGGAACTACTGTTTTAAAATCTTCTTGCCGAAGAAAGGGGTCCAGCAGTGTGGTAGTCGCAATCCACCATGGTAAGCATACATTCCCCTTGAGGAGTGTTGTGGTCTCCGTCCCGTTTTCTCGTGACTGCTATTCAGGGGTCTTATCGCATATGTCTTTATCACCGTGATCTTTCAGTGCACAGAAAGGATGTCTTTACCGGACATATCTGTTTCCCCTAGAGAATTGCGCGTGAGCTAAATATGTGAGGGATGAGGATACTCCGTTTGCTTTGTTCCCCCTCAATTGCGCTTTCAAATACTGCCCCAGTATCTTGGATTGTGACTTGGCAATTTGTTTTAATTGCGGTATTCTCAGTAACTGAGAGCCAGTTTGGTGTAGTGTGGCTAAGTGTGCGGACTCTTTATCTGGGAGAACCAGGTATGATTCCCCCCCCCCTCCTCCACTTGCAGCTGCTGGAATGGCCTTGGGTCAACCATAGCTCTGGCAGAGCTGTCCTTGAAAGGGTAGCTTCTGGGAGAACTCTCTCAGCCCAACCCACCTGTTGTGGGAGAGGAAGATAAAGGAGATGGTATGCTTCTTGTGGATCTTATAGATGTACTTTTTAATTATTTATTTGGGTGCATGAGCCGCTTTTCAGAACTGTCAAAGTGGTGCACAGCAAAATGAAATATGACCAGGCTTTTTTTTTTTTTTAATGAAGCAGAACTGAAAACCGCAGTGATTAAGCAAACAGAAGACTTTGGTGTTTAAAGTAAAATATAACATCGCCAAAAGGATGCCGTTTGCACAGTCGCTGAGCTCACATGGCCCTAGATTTGCGCCAAACAACTTCTGGAGGAAATTCTCCTACAGTTCCACAGATGTTAACCGATCCTTGGAAAGCCATTTGTCACGGGTGCGAAGGGGAGGCTGAACTTGCAGACAGGTTCTTGTGGCTTCTGACAAAGCGTTTTTGTGTGTGCGTGTAACCACAGATTTTAGAAATACAGCAGTTTCATTTCAAAGGGACATATTCTTCTGTTCCTATGCATGCATTTGAGTCATTTATTTATATCGCACTTTTCTCCTCCGTTGCATTGTTCCACCAGTCTCCATGCTCTCTCACAACAAACCCTTTGAGGTAGGCGTGGCTAAGAATTTGTGGCAGCCTTGCAGTCACTCACTGAACTTCCATGGTAGAAGTAGGGGTTCGAACCCAGGTCATCCAGGGTCCGAGTTCTGCCACTCGATCCACAACATGACCCGGGGATCCATTTCTCACTACCCTTCTCTGTCCCCGAACGTCTGTTTTCCCTGGCGCAAGCGATCGATATCCCACAAGTTACCCCACAGGCACATTTTGAAGCACGGCTCCCTCCTGTTCCCCTTGCGGCTTTGTGCTGCTGTATTTTAAGGATTAAGAAACTGCAAGGGGAATGGGAGGGAGCGGCACCTAAAAATGTGCCGGTAGAGCAACTGGTGGGAAATTGATTTCTTGTGCAGGGGAAAAACAGAAGCCTGGGGGCAGAGCAGTGCTAGTGAGAAATTGGTATGACTCTCAGAGGTGATAAGTAGTGAGTGCCTCATACCTGTTAGAAGAAGAAGACGACGACTGCAGATTTATACCCCGCCCAATAGTCTGAATCTGAATCTCAGAGTGGCTTACAATCTCCTTTACCTTCCTCCCCCACAACAGACACCCTGTGAGGTAGATGAAGATATTGGATTTATATCCCGCCCTCCACTCCGAAGAGTCTCAGAGCGGCTCACAATCTCCTTTCCCTTCCTCCCCCACAACAGACACCCTGTGAGGTAGATGAAGATATTGGATTTATATCCCGCCCTCCACTCCGAAGAGTCTCAGAGCGGCTCACAATCTCCTTTCCCTTCCTCCCCCACAACAGACACCCTGTGAGGTAGATGAAGATATTGGATTTATATCCCGCCCTCCACTCCGAAGAGTCTCAGAGCGGTTCACAATCTCCTTTATCTTCCTCCCTCACAACAGACACCCTGTGAGGTGGGTGGGGCTGGAGAGAGCTCTCACAGCAGCTGCCCTTTCAAGGACAACTTCTGCCAGAGCTATGGCTGACCCAAGGCCATGCCAGCAGGTCCCAAGTGGAGGAGTGCGGAATCAAACCCGGTTCTCCCAGATAAGAGTCCGCACACTTAACCGCTGCACCAAACTGGCTCCCATTTCACTGATAGCCGGGGGGGGGGGGCTGTAGGGAAAAAATCCAGCAGGAACTCGTTTGCATATTAGGCCACACCTCCTGGTGCCAAGCCAGCTGGAACTGCATTCCAGTGAGTTCCTGCTAAAAAAAAAAGCCTTTTTGACCCCCCCCCCCCAAAAAAGCAGTTATCTCAGCTCCCTAGGAAATGATATAAGTGGCAGAAAAGGATATTTCTGAAAGAATGAAAATGTTGACTTTTTTGAGCCCATGCATCGTGGCGTCATTAGCGGTTATGACAAAACCACTCGTCACGTCTCCCTCTCTTAATAGCGGCTTTTATAGTCTTCCGAAGCCCACCTCAGCCGTGTGTTGTTGTTTTAAGGATAAAAGAGAGGGGGAAACGTAGCGACAGTTTCTTTAACGTCTGCCAGTCTCTGTCCCGCCACTTCTGAGCTGGTGTGGTATAGTGGCTAGATAGAGCATCAAATTAAAATGTGGGAAACTTGAGAAACCGGTGTTCAAACCCATGAGCATCTTGAGGGAAAGGTGCGATAAAAAATAGTTTTTTAAAAAATATATATATCGATCAATGCTCTTTTTTACTCACTAATTATTTCTACAAGGAGACTGTGCGCTAATTAACCTAGAGAAACCATTGGGGATACTCCAAAAAAAAAATATATATATATATATATATATATATATATATATATATATATATATATATATATATATATATATATATATATATATATATTAATTTTCCTTCCAAGATTCACGACGATTAGAATATGAAAATGACAGAGCCGCAATGGTGCAGATGTTAGAATCACAGCAGACAGCAATTAGTGACGTGGGAAGCAGCTGCTTATCTATCCTGATCCAGCTTCTTAACAGGGAATTATACTCGAGGAACCGTTTTCACAGATGGAGGGCCTAATGCTTTAAAGGAGGGACGTCAAGGTATTAGCTTTGGCTCGCAAGCGAGGTTGCTATCGAGCAATCGGACAGATGCACTCCTCCCCCCCCCACCGGCAGGTGCTTTTAGGCATTAAGGGAAGAAGGGTCACGGACCGATTAGGAACTGATTTCCTCTGCCCCGCTGCAGCTGAAACCAGCATCACGTGGAAATGTGTCACGGGGCTGTAACTCACATGCTCGATCTCTGGAATACGGCGTAGCCTTGCGCTGAGGGGTGTGAATGAACACCAGGGGCTTGAATAAACACACAACCACAAATGGTTATAGTGACCAAGAATTACTAAGCCAGTTGGGTGTAGTGGTTAAGTGTGCGGACTCTTATCTGGAAGAACCGGGTTTGATTCCCCACTCCTCCACTTGCACCTGCTGGAATGGCCTTGGGTCAGCCATAGCTCTGGCAGAGGTTGTCCTTGAAAGGGCAGCTGCTGTGAGAGCCCTCTCCAGCCCCACCTACCTCACAGGGTGTCTGTTGTGGGGGAGGAAGGTAAAGGAGATTGTGAGCCGCTCTGGGACTCTTCGGAGTGGAGGGTGGGATATAAATCCAATATCTTCTTCTACCTCACAGGGTGTCTGTTGTGGGGGAGGAAGGGAAAAGAGATTGTGAGCCGCTCTGAGACTCTTCAGAGTGGAGGGCGGGATATAAATCCAATATCTTCATCTACCTCACAGGGTGGGGGGGGGGGAGGTGTTGAACAATGAAGCCCAGAAGCAAGGGGTTTTTTTTGGGGGGGGGGGGTAAATAAGGAAAAAGCACAATAAAATTTAGAAGTTCTAGAGCTTTGCTCCAAGGAGGGATGGTGGCTCAGTGGTAGAGCATCTGCTTGGTAAGCAGAAGGTCCCAGGTTCAATCCCCGGCATCTTAAACTAAAAGGGGTCCAGGCAAATGGGTGTGAAAAATCTTCTTCTTCTAAGACTATATAGCAATACAATAATGCGATAAGTGGTGAGAATACACAAATACATAGAGACATAGACAAAACTGTCAAAGAGTTCATTCATGGAAGATAGTAAAGCACCAAATTACAGGGATGGAGGGAAGGAAGTTTTTACGGGGTGGTTTGCCATTTCCTTCCCCAGTCATCTACGCTTTCCCCCCAGCAAGCTGGGTACTCATTTTACTGACCTCAGAAGGATAAAAGGCTGAGTCAATCTTGAGCCGGCTATCTGAACCCAGCTTCCGCCGGGATCGAACTCAGGTCGTGACCAGAGCTTGGACTGCAGTACTGCAGCTTACCACTCTGCGCCATGGGGCTAAGTTGTTAATGGAGTTGAATCTTAGTGACCCCAGGAACCATGGCATCTGTATCGCCCATCTTGACCTTAACCCAAGAGCTGGTTGGTTTAATTTGGTTTGAAGCCGTTGTTGCCCCGACCCCTTTTTTCCTCTCTCCCATAAGTCTGGCTTTTGTGTTGTGTTTGCTCTTTTCACTGGCCCGAGACCGCACAGCTCATCCAGCAGTGCCAACTGATGGCAAAACATTAGGAGCTGTGGGGATCAGGCAACCATCCAGGTGGATACACTGGGAGCAAAATACACTCGGAGTGCATTAATTTCAGCTTGCTTTGCCCGTCCTTTTGAATAAACAGTCTGTGCATATCAGTTGACAGCTAATGAAACTCAGCCTGCTCTGGGCCATGTGATCTGTGGTTACCATGCAGCGAGAAAGCACGTGGAAGTATCCTTTCAGAATGTGCCGTTCTTCAGTTAGTAGTGTGTGGAAATTTTGGAGCAATGTGGAATCAGGCAGGAATAGAGCAGGGGCGTCAAACATGCGGCCCGAGGGCCAAATCAGGCCCCCAGAGGGCTCCTATCAGACCTCCAAGCAACTGGCTGTCATCTGCTTCTTTCTCCCTCTCTCTTGCTTCCTTCTGCAATACAGCTTGCTTTGCCAGCCAGGCTTGCTCAGTAGCACAGGAGCTACAAAGCAAAACCTCTGTTTTCTCCATTGGCTGAGGTTCCTCCCTTAGGGGGGAAGGGAGAGCTTGCTTTGCCAGGCTCCCTCAATCGCACAGCAGAGCTACTGAGCCAAGCCTCTTTTCCTTTTATTGACTGAGGTTCCTCCCCCTCCTGGTCCCCTGGGGAAGGAAGGAAAGAACCAGAGCTTCCTTTGCCCAGTTCACAGGGCCCCACTGGAAAAATACAAAGAAAGCACTTTTAAGACTGAGTACTAATATTTTAAGGGTGTCCTTTATAAAGTTTATATCTCTGCTACCTGATCACGAATAGGTACACACACGGCCCAACCTGACATGGCCCAGTGCGGCAAGGTCTCGTTCAGGTCAGATTCAGCCCTCATAACAAATGAGTTTGACACCCCTGGAGTAGAGCGTGCACAAAACGACGGGCTAGCTGAGAGTGAGAATTTTATATCCGAGGTATGAATCGGGAATGTCTTCGATTGGATTTGGTTTAGACCAGGAGTCCCCAACCTTTTTAAACTCTGGGCAATTGGGAATGTCGGCAGCAGGGTAGTCGGGCCTCGGATTCAGCGGGAGCTCACAGGAGCACAGCTCCTGAACCTTTCTGACAGTTCCACCTCCTCCAGTTTGGTGTAGTGGTTAACTGTGCGGACTCTTATTTGGGAGAACCAGGTTTGATTCCCCACTCCTCCACTTGCACCTGCTGGAATGGCCTTGGGTCAGCCATAGCTCTAATAGAGAGCCAGTTTGGTGTAGTGGTTAAGCGTGTGGACTCTTATCTGGAAGAACCGGGTTTGATTCCCCACTCCTCCACTTGCACCTGCTGGCAATGGCCTTGGGTCAGCTATAGATCTGGCAGAGGTTGTTCTTGAAAGGGCAGCTGCTGTGAGAGTCCTCTCAGCCCCACCCACCTCACAGGGTGTCTGTTGTGGGGGAGAGAGATAAAGGAGATTGTGAGCCGCTCTGAGACTCTTTGGAGTGGAGGGCGGGATATAAATCCACTGTCGTCGTCTTCTTCTCCTTCCCACCTTGTCCATTGAATAGTAGGTGCAGCTGCATAACAATCCCTGGATGAGCTCCACCACCTATTTTTCTACAAAACGACCCCTGGCAGTACGGTATAACAATGAAATGGCTGGAGATGCCGGGGATTGAACCTGGGACCTTCTGCATGCCAGGCAGATGCTCTGCCACTGAGCCACAGCCTTTCCCATCTGTAATGGGAGACCTTAGGAAAATCAGCGAGTTGGATTCTAGGGATGTTCTGCTGGCAAACGCTGACTTTTCCCTGCCTTTTCCCCCCCTGTAAAACGCATTGTGGGGGTAACCTTTACAGAAAAGTCATGTGAGTCTCAGGGTAGTGATGGGTCTACCCTTCTTCCAATAGCATAACGTCTGTAAATCCAACCTACAATCAATCTTACATCATCAACGAGGAGGTCCTTAATGTGTGTGTCCCAACCAAGCAAAAATGACTCCACACATGCGGTGGCAATGTAGAGAAGACCCTGGAACCCAGTCCGTTATTTTTGCAGCAGTGACGGCATCACTTCCTGTCTTCCCGCCTTCTCCCTTTCCTGTCCTTTCCTTGTTGAGCGATAGCACACCAGCCGATACAAAAAGCATGGGCGTTACGGTGGGGCAGATGCTATTTGTTGTGTTCCCCTGATTTTGCCGCATTGAGCGTTTGTAGTCCATCCTTCGGGTAGATCGTTGCAAATTTCCATGGGCAGCGATTGTGCTAGATTGTGACCCCTGCAAGGGCAAGAGCCTTCTCCGTGGCCGCGCCTGCCCTCTGGAATGCCCTCCCTGAGGAGACTAGGGCCTTGCGGGATTTATCACAATTCCGCAGGGCCTGTAAGACATATCTGTTCAGGCAAGCTTTTCATAACACAATGGAGGTACCATCTACGGGGGGTGTGTACTATCTACCCCACCGCATCATCGCAAATTAATTCAAAACAGACAGAACGCCATCTGAGTTTATGTTTATGTTTAATTCGATTTATGCCCCGCCCTCCCCGCTGAGGCGGGCTCAGGGCGGCTTACATCAAATCATAGTAAACTGTTTGTAAACTACTCGTATTTAAACTGTTTCAATATTTTAATGTTTTAATAATGCTATATTGTTATCATGTGAATCTGTCCGCGAATTGTGACTGTTGTTAGCCGCCCTGAGCCCGTTTGGGAAAGGCGGGATACAAGTGCAATGAATAAATAAGGTAAGGAGTTAGTAATAATGCTTTCATTTCTCCTCCTCTCTTTCCAGGTTTATGACCGGCTGCAAAAGCATGTTGCTGCGCACTATGATCCAGAGCACCAGCAGGACTTCACCAGTGACACCTTAAAATCAAGGCACCAGCAAAAAAGCAACAACCAGCATCATCTCGACTGGTCGGCGAGCGCCGAATCTGGTTCGGCTTCCCAAGCCTGCTTCATTGACCCCGAGTCGAATCGAGAAGCCAGCGGCTCAGCCAAGACCCCTGCCTCGGAGATCACTGTGTCTTTCAGCAAATCCCACTCAAAGAAATCTATCGCCAGCAACACATGGGGTCAGTTGGCCGTCGGTAATAACAAAGACCATACTGTGTGCAGCGCAGTCCCAGGATCCGGTGCCCTTGGTGTAACTTCCCAGGCTGCTAATCCATCGGATTGCAATGGTTTTTTGCCACTGTTGAGTCAAGAGGGAGGGGGCCAAATGGAAGCTTCTGATCCACCCACTGGCAGCACAAAGAAAAAGTCCAGTAAAAAAGATTTAATCAACCAAACCGTCCAACACAATGACATAGAATGGGTGAAGAATACTCAGAAGTCCTTTGAGGCCAAAACTCATGACAGTGTGGAGGGGAAAAAGGAATCCGGTGCAATCAAACCGTCACCTGCTGCTAGGCAAAGCCCGCATTCCGCCAACAGTTCCGAAAGCGACGCTAGTCGCGTGCGAATTACTATACCAATCAAGACTCCGACGGTGGAGCTGCCTAGCCACAAAAGGAAGAAACGGCAGTCCCCCAAAACTGCTGTTGACAAGAATGTCCCAGAGAAAACCCCACCTTCCGGACACCCTGTGAGCAATGATGTAGCCAGCAGGACTAACTCACAAACAGAGGTATGCAAGAAAGATCCTCGAGTCACAAAACAAGGAAAAGCTCCAGAAAACGAGCCTCCATTAGTGCCAGTAGAAAATATTGAGGCGGCTCATAAATCACCGGCATCCAATGCCACCAGGCTCCGAAAGTCCACGAGTGTGACTCCTGCTTCGCTGACCATTGATACTCCCACACCTAGCAAACAGCCAGAGGTTCAGCATCCAAAGTTTGCCGCCAAACGAAGATGGACTTGCAGCAAACCTAAAAATATGCTCCGGGAACCTCCACTAGGCCCCTCTGAGAAACTGATGGTAGAACCTCCATCGGCATATCCCATAACTCCGTCTAGTCCTCTGTATACCAATACAGACAGTCTTACTGTGATTACTCCCATCAAGAAGAAGAGGGGGCGACCAAAGAAGCAGCCTTTACTCACTGTTGAAACCATCCACGAAGGAACATCCACCAGCCCAGTCAGTCCAATCAACCGAGAATTCCCTGGTACAAAAAAAAGGAAGAGGAGACGAAACTTGGCAAAGTTGGCCCAGATGGCTCCAGGAGAGGATAAATCTATCAGCGAGCTGAAATTTCACAAAAAGGTCGGCCGGCTCGGTGTGTTGGATAAGAAGACTATTAAGACCATCAACAAAATGAAGACTCTCAAGAGGAAGAATCTTTTGAGCCAGATTTTATCCTGCTCGAGCAACATAGCTTTGAAAATGAAAACTCCGCCACCAGCTAGTACGGGGACTCCAACCATTGATGCCCGACTAGGGAAGCAAATAAATGTGAGCAAGAGGGGGACGATCTACATTGGCAAGAAAAGGGGAAGAAAGCCACGGTCTGAGTTGCAGCCCCCACTGGAAGAACCGAAGACAGCCATCAAACATTTGAGGCCTGTTTCCAGCCAGCCAGAAAACCCAGCAGTGCCTTCTCACTTGCATTCACTTGTGGCGCCATCACCAGCAGCTGTTCATCCGCTTTCGACGCAGTTAGTGGGGTCTAACGGCAACCTTAGCCCTGCCAGCACTGAAACGAATTTTTCAGAATTAAAAACTATGCCAAATCTACAGCCCATCAGCGCTCTTCCCACAAAAACCCAGAAAGGGATACATAGCGGGACCTGGAAGTTGTCCCCACCCAGGCTAATGGCAAATTCTCCTTCCCACCTTTGTGATATAGGTTCCCTAAAGGAAGTCACACTCTCCCCTGTGAGCGAATCCCACAGCGAGGAAACCATACCAAGCGATAGTGGGATTGGAACTGACAACAACAGTACTTCTGACCAAGCGGAGAAGACCTCAGAATCTCGCAGAAGATACTCATTCGATTTCTGTAGCCTGGACAATCCAGAGGCGATTCAGTCGGACACCAGCACTAAGAACAGACACAGCCACCGGCAGAAGCATCTCATTGTCGATAACTTTCTCTCTCATGAGACCATGAAAAAACCAAAGCACAAGAGGAAGAGGAAGAACCTGCAGAACAGAGATGACCTCCAGTTCCTCGCGGACCTGGAAGAGGTCATCAGCAAGTTCCAAGTGTTCAGGATTTCCCACAGGAGCTACACGTTTTATCACGAAAATCCATATCCCAGCATTTTCAGGATCAACTTTGATCATTATTACCCTGTGCCATATATCCAGTATGACCCATTGCTGTATCTTCGCAGGACCTCCGACCTGAAGTCTAAGAAGAAGCGTGGTAGACCTGCCAAAACCAATGACACCATGACAAAGGTGCCTTTTTTACAAGGGTTTGGTTACCCTATTCCCAGTGGGAGTTACTATGCACCCTATGGAATGCCTTACACATCAATGCCTATGATGAATCTTGGTTACTACGGTCAGTACCCAGCTCCTTTGTACCTGTCCCACACACTCGGAGCAGCTTCTCCATTTATGAGGCCTACTGTGCCCCCTCCCCAGTTCCACACAAGCTCTCACATGAAGATGCCCAATACTGCCAAGCATAAAGTGAAGCACGGCGTTCATCTGCAGACCCCAGTTGGGATGGGCCTTGGGGACGTGCATTCGTCACTGACGTCTCCAAAGGTTTCAGGGCCCAGCATGCCCAGTGGCCGACTTCACAAAAGGAAACACAAGCATAAGCACAAACACAAGGACGAGCGGATATTGGGGGCTCACGATGACCTGAGCAGTCTCTTTGCTAGCAAGTCCACCGGCTTCTCCAGCCACTCAGTTAGCGAAAGATTAAGCGTCTCGGATAAAGACCTCTCTTTGTTGACCGAGAAGAGCAAGCATAAAGAGAAACAGAAGCACCAGCATTGTGAAACGGGGCACAAAAGTTCCAAGAGCAGCTTTGAAGTGGACACCTTGTCTACGTTGTCACTCTCCGACACCCAGCAGTGGGTGCCGAGCAAGGATAAGAGTGATTTGGGCAATGACCCTGTCGACTCGTGCATGAAGAGGTACTCGGGGAACGCTGAGAGCAGTGCAAGGTCTGAGTCTCTGGACGTGTTTGGCGAGATCAGTTCGTTGAGCGAAAAGCGGGACAATGATGGGAGTGGGAGCAAAAGGAGGAGTTTTGAAGGATTCGGGACCTACAGGGAGAAGGACCTTCAGACCTTTAGAACGAGTAGGAGAGACAGGAGTTCCTACAGTTCCTCTGCTGCTTCAGGTAAGTGTCCTAATTTACGTTTTGATATCCGTTGTCTGTTTGCATGTTAATATGCCGTTTTTTCTGCCCATCTTCTCGAAGAAGTTCAGGATTTGAAATACCAGTGTAAAATCCCCGTAGATGTGGTACAAAAGGAAACAGAGGGTGAAGTAGGAAGGGAAATAAGTTCGTAATGCTTTGTAATGCCGTTAACATAGCGACTCGATAGTTGATGGGTAGGACATATGCATTAGCTGTCTTCAGACAATCCTACACATGCAGGGCTCTTTTACTAGCAGGAGCTCCTCTGCATATTAGGCCACTCCCCCTGATGTAGCCAATCGTCCTGGAGCTTACAGCAGGCCCTGTACGAAGAGCCCTGTAAGGAATTCTAGCAGGACCTCCTTTGCCTATTAGGCCACACACCCCTGATGTAGCCAATCCTCCTGGAGCTTACAGTAGGCCCTGTACGAAGAGCCCTGTAAGGAATTCTAGCAGGAGCTCCTTTGCCTATTAGGCCACACCCCCTGATGTAGCCAATCCTCCTGGAGCTTACAGCAGGCCCTGAACGAAGAGCCCTCTACGCTCTTGGAGGATTGGCTACATCAGGGAGTGCGGCCTAATATGCAGAGGAGCTCCTGCAAGAAAAAGAGCCCTGTGAGACATGAGTATGTTTGTTCCTGCCCGTGCCCAAATTTTCACCCAAGATGTGTCATCTGAGGGCATTTACAGAGAATCTTTCTTCTGGTGCACCAGCCCAATGAAGAAGAGTTTCTGCAAGAGGGGCACGTATTCCTGGAAGATAGTGGTGCTGGGGTGGATTGTACTCCTATCCTACCACTCCACTGAGTGTGTGTGTGAGGGGGAGGTCTATTTATTTGAATATTTATGATCCACCTTCCCTTTCAGCTCAGTTTTGGAGTCTTCCTCCAAACTGAGCGACTCTTCCATTGGACGAGGAACTTCAGAAGAAGAAGTTTTTTATACCTAACTTTTCTCTACCTTTAGAAATTTCAAGGTAGCTTCACAATTCCCTTCCTAACCCTACAACAGGCACCTTGTGAGGTAGATGGGGGGCTTGGAGAGTTCGGGAAAACTGTGACTGGTCCAAGGTCACCCAGCAGACTTCAGGTGGAGGAGGAGTAGGGAATCAAACCTGGTTCTCCAGATTTGAGTCTGCCACTCTTAACCACTACACCAAGCTGGCTTACGATGAACGAGGGCTTCTTAGGGAGGAAGAAGGCTCTTTGGAGGATGGTTGGATCCCCCTTACCGGTGTGGAGACTGTCACGGTCATCACAATACAAGTAATAAGTTGGTTAGAAATTTCATTGCCTCCTCAGAGGAGGGACAGTTATCACCAGAGCTTTTTTTTGTAGCAGGAACTCCTTTGCATACTAGTCTACACCCCCCTGATGTATCCAACCCTCCAAGAGCTTACAGGGCTCTTCTTACAGGGCCTACTGTGAGCTCCAGGAGGATTGGCTACATCAGGGCTGTGTGGCCTAATAGGCAAAGGAGGTCCTGCTAGAATTCCTTACAGGGCTCTTCTCACGGGGCCTACTGAAAGCAACAGGAGGATTGGCTACATCAGGAGGGTGTGGCCTAATAGGCAAAGGAGGTCCTGCTAGAATTCCTTACAGGGCTCTTCTCACAGGGCCTACTGTAAGCTCCAGGAGGATTGGCTGCATCAGGGGTGTGTGGCCTAATAGGCAAAGGAGGTCCTTCTAGAATTCCTTACAGGGCCTACTGTGAGCTCCAGGAGGATTGGCTACATCAGGCAGGGGTTTTCTTTGTAGCAGGAACTCCTTTGCATATTAGGCCACACACCCCTGATGTCGCCAATCTTCCTGGGGCTTACAGTAGGCCCTGTAAGCTGTTGGAGGACTGGCAACATCAAGGGGGTGTAGTCTAATCAGCAAAGGAGTACCTGCTACAAATAATTAATTTTCAGTGGTCTCTCAATAGGGATCTAATACAAAAAGGTTAATTGGTAAGGAGATGGAACCTGGTCAGCAGAGAAAAGCAGAACATTTAGAGCAGGGGTGGGGAACGTCTGGCCTTGAGATTCCTTGGTCTGGCCCTCAGGGATTGCTGGGCCAACCTAAGCCACATGGTTGCCTCCCTGGGGCCCAATTGGCTGTTGGGGATTGTAGAGCCCAGATGCGCCGGGCAGCAGCCTCCCTGGCCAGCCGGGCTCACGTGGCAATGAAATGCTGAACGTAATGAAATGCTGAAAGATGGAGAAAGAACAGTAGCGTTCTAGTAATGAAATAAATTAGAGAAAGCTTGGAAAACAGTGTATACAGTATTTGCTGGCGTATAAGACTACTTTTTTGCCCTGAAAAACATGCCTCCAAGTGGGGGGGTCGTCTTATATGCCGGGTGCACTTCAGTTGGGATAGACATAGCTGCCCATAGTGGCCTTCCGACGCTCGCCCGGTGCCCATAGTGGCCTCCCGATGCCCGCCCACCTCATTCTACATACCGTCCAGTATCGTGCGGTATCCAGCGCGGCCGCGGCGGGTCATCAGCGTGGCTGCGGCGAGCATCAGCAGCGAGACAGGGGGGCCAGCCTTTTCGGCGTGACCGGCCCGTTCTGCTCGGCGGGAAGCAGCGGCGCTCCAGCCCGCCCCTTGTCTACGCAGACCTCGCACATGCGCACTAGTGCCGGTCACAGGGAGATGCAAGGGCGGGCCGGAGTATATAACAAACTCTATATTTTGAGTGGAAATGTTGGGGGGTCGTCTTATACGCCCAGTCGTCTTATACGCCGGCAAAAACGGGTAGTAAAGAAAGAAGACACCATCAGACTACTGCATTCAAAATTAATAAGACGGTCCCAGAGGAAGGATCATAAGGATCCGAAACGAGAACGGACCGGTTTTGCATCGTCGGCCTGTATTGTTTGGAAAGAACCTGATATCATCTTACGGACGGTAGTGAAGCTGTGTGCTTTGGATGGTATTTGTCACTGAGTTTGTTACTGAAATTTACATTGTAATACTACGTTGTGAATGGAAAGTATCGTAATTATATTTTGATATTGTTTTGTAACACGGAGGGTATCGTTTCTGTCGTTTCCAGCCACGCTCTGCGGCAGCCTCCCCGGGCCTGGCTGGCCAGGTTCTCTGTGGGTCTATTATGCTAATTGTGGCGGAACCGGCCCGATTCTGCCTTCAGGCCCGGTCCCGTCAGCTCCCTATGGAGTCGCCAACTCCTGGAGGGAGCTATGTCTCCTCCTGCCCCTTGGGCCCGCTGCCACCACCTGCTCAGTCCCGGGGTTCAGATTGAGAGGAACAGGACTCCCAATCCCCCTCTCCAGCTGTGAGGCTAGGCCTCCAGGTCCTCTGCCACCCTGCACCTGGGTTTCACAGAGACCTCAGCGCTTCTTTGGGGCACCCCTGGAGGATTGGCACCTTATCCAGCTGCATTCCTTCCCCCTTCCCGGGGCCCCCTTCTCAACACAGCGTGGTCTAAAGCGGTCTGGGGATCTAGGTGGTACAGAGATTGACTGCCAGTATTTAAAACAGAAAAAACATTTATTTAAAAGAGAAAAATATAGGGGAAGAAAAGCAAAACAAAAACAGTTGCCTTTAAAAAGTTAGCACAGCACAGCACCGCACAGCAAAGCACAGCACAGCAAACAGCATAACAAAATAAAGGTGGTTTTTAAACGCATCATATTGTCCCTGGTCTATACTTGATCTGCCTAAGAAAATGACTTACTTTGTCTGCCTGCCTGGGGGCCCCCAGGCAGGAGCCTCCATTGCTCACCACATGCTTGCTCGAGCGCTCGCTCCCAAGGGGGCAGGAGGAGACATAGCTCCCTCCAGGAGTTGGCGACTCCATAGGGAGCTGACGGGACCGGGCCTGAAGGCAGAATCGGGCCGGTTCCGCCACACTAATATTAGGGGATGTGGTCTAATATGCTAATACGTTCCCGCTGGGCTTTTTCTACAAAAAAAAAGCCCTGGACCTAGGCATTTGCTTGGGGTGGCAGGCCAGGTGTGTGTGTGTGTGAGGGCCAGATTAGGCTCTCGCCACATGACTTCAAATAGAAAAACAATCATTTGCATTAATTTTGCTGGCCTGAATCGTTCTCCCTCAGCAGAGCACTGTTTTTTAAGTTGATGATTTTGTATGGCCCGCGAATGATATTATAAATATCCAAATGACCCCTGGGCAGAAGAAAGGTCCCCCACTGCTGATTTAGAGCATGGGTGCATAGGAGCAGTTTTGCTTTCTGCTTTGCAAGGAAGCAGAGTGGTCCAGCGCTTCAGGATACCGAGATTTGCGTGGCGGTTTTGTCCAGCAAAAGAGCCCTGTGGCGCAGAGTAGTAAAGCTGCAGTACTGCAGTCAGAACCCTCTGCTCACGACCTGAGTTCGATTCCAGGGGAAACTGGTTCAGGTAGCCGGCTCGAGGTTGACTCAGCCTTCCATCTTTCCGAGGTCGGTAAATTGAGTATCCAGCTTGCTGGGGGGAAAGTGTAAATGACCGGGGAAGGCAATGGCAAACCACCCCGTAAAAAGGTCTGCCATGAAAACGTTGTGAAAGCAGCGTCACCCCAGAGTTGAAAACGACTGGTGCTTGCACAAGGGACCTTTCCTTTCCTTTGTCCAGCAAATTATGATTTTGAAGGAAAGGCTTAAAAGCCACTTTGTAGAACCCAGAAAGTGAGTTGAAATGTGGTCTGAGGGAAAGTGGGCCAAGTGTGGGCAGATGGGGAAGCAATTGCAGAGTTGTCTCTCCACCCTTCCAAACTGCCCGATGTGGGCTGACATTTTAATCACCCCAAGCAGCCTCTGTGGTGGCACCGCGAAATGTCAGGCCGCATCGAGAAGCCATGACTTATAGCGTGCTCTCAAAATGGCGTACTTGGAAGTCATTTATCCTCTTATCTGTGATTCTCGAGGAAATGTGCTTCGTATTGAGCTGCCAAAGCATCTGAGCAGACTGTTCCGGTCTGGGGAGCCATTCCGTTTGCACAGCTGCCGAGGAGACTCGCTTTGTGTCAGCCAGAGTTTGCATGAGGCACACTCCAGTTGTGTGTTTTTCTTCCAAATGAGCGGTGAGAGAGGAGGGGAGCCCCAATCCCTGTGACGTCCTTCACCATCTTGCTTAGCCAAACGAGAAAAGCATAAAACCAACGTTTTTTCTGTGAGGTAAATTTTCACAGGTCAGGTGCTGAAGACCAGCCAGGTCGTCATAACTGAGGGCATATTTGAACATCTCAGATTCAGAGGCATTTACCTCATGTTTGTTACCCAGGGACGTCAATAAGGATCACAGCCTCCCACGCTCTTGAAGACTCATTCACAAAATCTGGCAAACTCCTCCTCACCGCCAAACCGACTGCTAGCATTCCTGTGATAATTCCTCTCCCTCTCCCCCCAAGTCTCTGACCGTGGTAGGGTGGAAAAGTGACTCCCTTTTGACTTCTGGTTCAGAATGTATAAACAGAACCTAGCCTGAGGTACTTTACTGAAGTTGGTATCCCAAAATATCAACACCAACCTAGAAAGCACCACAAACGGCAGGTTAAAATTTTGTTTCCTCTCATTCTTTCTCCTGCCAACCATTGGAATGCCAGTGGGAACATGGACAGTCCTATTCAGGAGAGCCAGTTTGGTGTAGTGGTTAAGTATGCAGACTTTTGTCTGGGAGAACCAGGTTTGATTCCCCCACTCCTCCACTTGCAGCTGCTGGAATGGCCTTGGGTCAGTCATAACTCTCTCAGCTGTTCCGCTCAAGAAGAGAAGTTTCTCTCTCAGCCCCACCTACCTCACAAGGTGTCTGTTGTGGGGAGAGGAAGGGAAAGGAAACTTCTTCAGGTAGTGAAAGGCGGGGTATAAATCCAATCTCCTCCTCCTTCTTCTTCTTCAATATGGTCACCAAATGGATGTTTTGCACAGCATTCCTGCTGATATGACATTATTGCCACACCACTTCCCATTTAACTAGATATCATCTAGAAAAGGTTGGCCCTTTGGCGCAGAGTGATAAAGCAGCAGTACTGCAGTACTGCGGTCTGAACTCTCTGCTCACGACCTGAGTTTGATTCCGGCGGAAGCTGGATTCAGGTAGCCGGCCCAAGGTTGACTCAGCCTTCCATCCTTCCAAGGTCGGTAAAATGAGTACCCAGCTTGCTGGGGGGGAAGTGTAGGTGACTGGGGAAGGCATTGACAAACCACCCCGTAAAAAGTCTACCGTGAAAACGTTGTGAAAGCAACATCACCCCAGAGTCAGAAACGACTGGTGCTTGCACAGGGGACCTTTCCTTTTTCCGTTCCCATCTAGAAAAGGTAGTACTCTGCATTGTTATTGCCTAGCAACCGACCATCTATTCTCCCCTTTTTCATCCCAGCTTGGGGCGCGTAGCTCTTCTCTCTGAGTTCCCTTCATAACAGCCCTGTAAGATAGGTTAGACTGAGTGAGCTTCCGGACAGCGTGGACTTTAAACCCTCTGTTCAAACCACCAGCCAGCAATAGCAGCAACCTGAGCAGTCGTGAGCTGATATCCCAAGTGTTCTACACATGGGGAAAGGGGTGGGTTTGGAACGCTTCTATTTATTTAGGTTGTTTCTTTTGCCCTTCTTTTCAAGTCCCATAAAATTGGTTTCCTTGGTGGTTTCAGGCAATTGGAAACCCAAGCAAACATCGCTTCAAGCATCATTTGAATGAAGTGTTGTCTGTTCGTTGCCTGGCATTAGAGATGGAAGTTGGGACCGTCTCGCCCGGAAGCTGGAGAGTTTTCTCAACTGCTTCCTCTCCTCTCTGTTTTAAACCAAGCAGGGCTGCCATGTTGTATATGGGCTGGCACTGAACGTGCAGAACTGTCCATATGGAGCTGGGTTGCTGGGTCGTCTTGATGGGGATATTCTGCTCTCCGGAGTCTCGGCTCATTGAGATTGTAAAGGGTTGGAACACTTTCCCTATGAAGAAAGATTAAAGCTCTTTGGGCTCTTTAGCTTGGAGAAACGTCGACTGAGGGGTGACATGATAGAAGTTTACAAGATTATGCATGGGATGGAGAAGGTAGGAAAAAAACTACTTTTCTCCCTCACTTGTGGACTCTCGATGAAATTGCTGAGCAGTCAGGTTAGAATGGATAAAAGGAAGTCCTTCTTCACCCAAAGGGTGACTAGACTTGGAATTCACTGCTACAGGAGGTGGTGGCAGCTGCATGCATAGATGACTTCAAGAGGGGATTGGATAAAGCTATGGAGCAGAGGTCCATCAGTGGCTATTAGACACAAGGTATAGATGGAACTCTTTGTCTGGGGCAAGTGATGCTCTGTATTCTTGGTGCTTGGGAGGGGGCACAGTGGGAGGCCTTCTAGTGCCCTGGCCCCTTTGGTGGACCTCCTGATGGCACCTGGGTTTTTTTTGGCCCCTGTGTGACACAGAGTGTTGGACTGGATGGGCCATTGGCCTGATCCAATATGGCTTCTCTTATATTCTTATGTCCTGGCCCCACTGATGGACCTCCAGATGGCACCTGGGTTTATTTGGTTTTTTTGGACCCTTGGCTTGATCCAACATGGCTTCTCTTATGTTCTTATGAGACACAGAGTATTGAACTGGATGGGCCATTGGCCTGATCCAACAGGGCTTCTCTTATGTTCTTATGTGACACAGAGTGTTGGACTGGATGGGCCACTGGCTTGATCCAACATGGCTCCTCTTATGTTCTTATGTGACACAGAGTGTTGGACTGGATGGGCCATTGGCCTGATCCAACATGGCTTCTCTTATGTTCTTATGTGACACAGAGTGTTGAACTGGATGGGCCATTGGCCTGATCCAACATGGCTGTCTTATGTGAAACAGAGTGTTGGATTGGATGGGCCAATGGCCTGATCCAACATGGCTTCTCTTATGTTTTTATGTGACACAGAGTGTTGAACTGGATGGGCCATTGGCCTGATCCAACAGGGCTCCTCTTACGTTCTTATGTGACACAGAGTGTTGGACTGGATGGGCCACTGGCCTGATCCAACATGGTTTCTCTTATGTTCTTATGAGATCTTTTCACTGGAGTTGCCAGTAGCTGCACCTGGGACTTCAGACATACAAAGCTATGAGTCAACAAAGCATCATTAGCGATTGGCGTACTTGTGAATGGTTCATGGGTCATTCTTCAGTTTTTTGTTCGCTTTGGTTTTGCATGACGGAAGTATCTTCCAGATGCTCCCCCAAGTGGTAAGATTTGATATTTCCCACCTGCTCAAGGAAGACCAGTTTTCACTGGGTCTCCAGGAAGTGGGAAATGCCAGATCTGCTCCGTGGAGGAATATTCGGAACGAATTCCTACCAGGCAGAAATGACAAGGGAGAAGCAGAGCTCTGTGTTTGGCGCATGGCGCCATCTCTAGTTTAAAAAAAGCTCTTTCTAAATGTGGGATCCCGGAAAGCCACACCTCTGAGGCAGCTGAAGTAGCGGTCTAACGTGGTGCGTGGCAGCTTCACATATCTAGTGTGTGGATGTGTTTCAGAGCAACCCCACAGTACGGTAGCAAACTTCATGCTTTCGTATGCAAGATGGTCACCGGTTGGAGCCAGAACATCTTAGTTAAAGGAGGGCACCTTGGAGAGCTTTTGCCAATCAGAATAGGCTGCTCTCAGCTAGATCAGCTGTTAGCCTGACTCTGTAGAAGGAAGCTTCGTATATTCAGACTCTTTGGGGACAGGGCTGCAGCTCAGGGGTAGAGCATATCCCTTGCATGTGAGGGATGGGGTCTCAGATTCGGTCCTTGTTATCACCAGTAGAATGGCCACAGTTGTTAGGAGACATCTTCTTATTCCTGAGCAGACAGGTTAAAACGGATAAAAGGAAGTACTTCTTCACCCAAAGGGTGATTAACATGTGGAATTCACTGCCACAGGAGGTGGTGGTGGCCACAAGCATAGCCACCTTCAAGAGGGGTTTAGATAAAAATATGGAGCAGAGGTCCATCAGTGGCTATTAGCCACAGTGTGTGTGTGTGTATATATATATATATAAATTTGCCACTGTGTGACAGAGAGTGTTGGACTGGATGGGCCATTGGCCTGATCCAACATGGCTTCTCTTATGTTCTTATGTGACACAGAGTGTTGGACTGGATGGGCCATTGGCCTGATCCAACATGGCTTCTCTTATGTTCTTATGTGACACAGAGTGTTGGACTGGATGGGCCACTGGCCTGATCCAACATGGCTTCTCTTATGTTCTTATGTGACACAGAGTGTTGGACTGGATGGGCCATTGGCCTGATCTAACATGGCTTTTCTTATGTTCTTGTGCCTGGAGTGCAGATAGGAGCAATACTCCCTGCAGAGTCTTGTGAGCAAAAATTCTGCTTTGTGAGCTACTGGCATTAAAGCTGGGAGCGACTGCATAAATTAGTTTGCTCCAGGGCCGTCCTTCCTGAGCTAAGACAAAAATGTGTGAGCTGGGAGCTAAAAAAACCACCCCTGTGAGCTAGCTCACACTGACTGAGCTTTGAGGGAAAACTGGCTGGGAGACCAAATAAACAGAGCCAAACCAGAGATCTGTATATGATGTTCCCAGGGTGATCCCATTTATTGTATGTTCAGCCCACAGGATCAAATAGATTCTCTACAGGGCTGATCTGTCAGGCAAACGTCATGAAGGAATCTTATAAAAGAAAAACATCAGCTATTATACCAGAGTGCCGATCAGAATTGGTGTCCCTTGAATGAACAGTGCAAAAGAAAAAATGCGCTGGGAGTTACGTACATTGTATGCTGGAAGCTCCATGTGCTGCATGCTGGAAACTCCATACATGTCATACTGGGGATTCTGTGCACTGCCTGCTGGGAGCTCCATACACTGCCTGTTGGAAGCTTCATACACTTCCTGCTGGGAGCTTCATGCATTGCATTCTGGAAGCTCTGTAGATTGCATGATAGGAACTCCATATATAGCATACTGGGAACTCTGTGCACTGCCTGCTGGGAGCTCCATAAACTGCCTGTTGGGAGCTTCATACACTTCCTGCTGGGAGCTTCATGCATTGCATTCTCAGAGCTCTATACATTGCATGATAGGAACTCCATATATGGCATACTGGGAACTCTGTGCACTGCCGGCTGGGAGCTCCATACACTGCCTGTTGGGAGCTTCATACACTTCCTGCTGGGAGCTTCATGCATTGCATTCTGGGAGCTCTGTACATTGCATGATAGGAACTCCATATATGGCATACTACGAACTTTGTACACTGCATGTTGGGAACTCCATAGATGGCATGGTGGGAGCTCCATAGATGGCATACTGGAAACTCTGTACATTGCATGATGGGAACTCCATACATGGGATACTGGGAACTTTGTACACCATGCTGGGAGCTCTGTACACTGCACCCTGGGAGCTCCGTACACTGCATGCTGGGAGCTTCATTCACTTCCTGCTGGGAGCTTCATGCATTGCATTCTGGGAGCTCTGTACATTGCATGATAGGAACTCCATATATGGCATACTGGGAACTCTGTGCACTGCCTGCTGGGAGCTCCATACACTGCCTGTTGGGAGCTTCATACACTTCCTGCTGGGAGCTTCATGCATTGCATTCTGGGAGCTCTGTACATTGCATGATAGGAACTCCATATATGGCATACTAGGAACTTTGTACACTGCATGGTGGGAACTCCGTAGATGGCATGGTGGGAGCTCCATAGATGGCATACTGGAAACTGTACATTGCATGATGGGAACGCCATACATGGGATACTGGGAACTTTGTACACCATGCTGGGAGCTCTGTACACTGCACCCTGGGAGCTCCGTACACTGCATGCTGGGAGCTTCATTCACTTCCTGCTGGGAGCTTCATGCATGGCATTCTGGGAGCTCTGTACATTGCATGATAGGAACTCCATGTATGGCATACTAGGAACTTTGTACACTGCATGGTGGGAGACCATAGATGGCATGGTGGGAGCTCCATAGATGGCATACTGGAAACTCTGTACATTGCATGATGGGAACTCCATACATGGGATACTGGGAACTTTGTACACTGCATGCTGGGAGCTCTGTACACTGCATCCTGGGAGCGCCATACACTTCCTGCTGGGAGCTTCATACACTTCCTGCTGGGAGCTTCATGCATTGCATTCTGGGAGCTCTGTACATTGCATGATAGGAACTCCATATATGGCATACTAGGAACTTTGTACACTGCATGGTGGGAACTCCGTAGATGGCATGGTGGGAGCTCCATAGATGGCATACTGGAAACTCTGTACATTGCATGATGGAAACTCCATACATGGGATACTGGGAACTTTGTACACTGCACCCTGGGAGCTCCGTACACTGCATGCTGGGAGCTCCATACATCTGCAGCCTTTTCCAAATGAGCATCGATGGTAAGGGACAAGTCTTGGGCAAGCAAGGAGCTAATAGAGTTGCAGAGGTTCTTTAAAGGATTTAAAAATACGACGGTTACTCATGAATGGAAAAAAAAAACCTTTGCTTTGCTCTCTGACTTGACTGGGTTTGCTGTTCCAGCTTTTTTCTTTTTTTTTTTTAAACCGGTATGTTTATTTTCATGTCTGCAAATATGTGTTCCTCTCCATGATCTAATCCATCAAGCGGCAGATTATGAGCTCGGGTTTGTTCATTGTCAGAAGTATTATTTGGATGGAAAAGTCGTCAGCGTTGAGCTAACCGGAGCCATACTTTGTACTACAAGGAGGAGAAGAAAAATACATTAAAGCTAAAAGCGAGCCCTTGCCAAGAAAATTTGGAGCCAAGAGTGCTCATTAAACTCCATGAATATCTGCCTGTTTATGATTGTCTGAGTCAGCCGTGCAGCGCTTTCTTTTGCCTTTTGCCCTTTTCGACAAGAATCCCAGTCCCTGGGGTTTTCTTTGGTTTCTTTTTTGCTTTACTTGTGCTGCCATTGCTTAAGGCCGTTTCACACATTACGTAGCAACAAATGCAGGTTTAAGAGAAGGGAATGTTTATACAGGACGTTTAGGTGTTCCAAGCCCTTGCTATAATTCATCTCGCAGTAATCCTTACGCCAGCCCTTTCCGAATTATCATCTCCGTGGAGCAGATGAGGAAGGGAAGGGGCTCGCCTAAGGTCGTTGCGTGAATTTGTAGCAAGGATGAGATTCAAACCAGAGACTTCCTGAGTCAGGGGTCCCCAACCCCTGGTCCGTGGTCTATTAGCAACCGGGCCATGAGTTGTATAATTATGTAATTATATATTACAATGTAGTAGTAAGAAGAAGACGACGTTGGATTTATATCCTGCCCTCCGCTCCGAATTTCAGAATCTCAGAGCAGCTCACAATCTCCTTTCCCTTCCTCCCCCACAACAGACACCCTGTGAGATGGGTGGGGCTGAGAGAGCTCTCACAGCAGCTGCCCTTTCAAGGACAACTCTGTGAGAAGCTACGGCTGACCCAAGGCCATTCCAGCAGCTGCAAGTGGAGGAATGCGCACACTTAACCACTACATCAAACACTTTAAAAATAAAGTGCACAATTGTATCATCCCGAAACCATCCCCCTCCCCCAGTCTGTGGAAAAATTGTCTTCCACAAAATCAGTCCCTGGTGCCGAAAAGATTGGGGACCACTGCCCAAAGTTTATCCCTTTGCTGGTGAACAATCTCAGCTCCCTGTGAGGGGCCAAACTCATTTTTTTCCCCTGAAAAGTGTGATAGGAAGCAAGAGATCTCTGATCGCCTTTACCAGTTTCTTTGATTTAATGAAGAAAGGAGAGAAGGTCACAGACCAAGCAAACAGCACTCAGGCTGTGGGGTTGACCTTTTCCTTCTGTGCCGTTTCCTGTGCAGAATTTGTCCCATCTCCCCACCCCCCCACCCCCGCCCTGAGTAATACGAACTAAACTATACCATTATCTGGGAAATGGTGTGGTAAACAGGCAGGTGAGAAATCTTCTCCAAGTCTGTGGCCTCAATTGAAATGCCTCCCGTCCCCCATAGCTGTTTTGAAATAAAATTAAAGACATTCTGATGTTTGGTTACAGATCTCGTGGTTCAACCCAGCCACGTCTTCAGATGACCTATTTTGTTGCATTCACACTGTGCCTGTTTAGGAGCTGGCTGGCCACTGTGTGAGACGGGAAGCATGTCTAGAGGGACCACTGGTCTGATCCAGCAGGGCTCTTCTGATGTTCTTATGAAGGTCTTGTTCTCTTATGCCCTGCTGTTGGACCTCCAAAGGAACTGGTTTGCTTCTGTGTGAGACAGGATGCTGGACTAGATGGACCACTGGTCTGATCCAGCAAGGCTCTTCTGATGTTCTTATGAAGGCCTTGTTCTCTTATGCCCTGCTAATGGACCTCCAAAGGAGCTGGTTTGCTTCTGTGTGAGACAGGATGCTGGACTAGATGGACCACTGGTCTGATCCAGCAGGGCTCTTCTGATGTTCTTGGTGTTGTTGTTGTTGTTCAGTCGCACAGTCAAGTCTGACTCTTTGCGACCCCATGGACCAAGTCACACCAGGCCCTCCTGTCTTCGACCATCCTTCAAAATCTATCAATTTCATACTAGTTACATCAGTAACGCTGTCCAGCCATCTCATCTTTTGCCATCCCCATCTTCTTCTGCCTTCTGTCTTTCCCAGCATCAGGGTCTTCTCCAGTGAGTTCTCCCTTCTCATTTGGAGGCCAAAGTATCTATGCCCTGCTAATGGACCTCCAAAGGAACTGGTTTGTTTCTGTGTGAGACAGGATGCTGGACTAGATGGACCACTGGTCTAATCCAGCAGGGCTCTTTTGATGTTCTAATGAAGGCCTCAGCCTCTCTGCCCTGTTGTTGGCCCTCCAGAGGAACTGGTTAGCCACTGTGTAAGACAGGATGCTGGACTAGATGGACCACTGGTCTCATCCAGCAGGGCTCTTCTGGTGTTCTTATGAAGGCCTCAGCCTCTCTATCCTGATGCTGGCCATCCAGAGAAGCTGGTTGGCCACTGCGTGAGACAGGATGCTGGACTAGATGGACCACTGGTCTGATCCAGCAGGGCTCTTCTGATGTTCTCATGAATGCCTCGGCCTCTCTGCCCTGTTGATGGTCCTCCAGAGGAACTTGTTCTGCTATAGCAGTTGTGACGGTATTTACCATAGAGAAAACATACTAGATTTCTTTTGCGACACAAATGCAAAGAGGTGGGGAGAGACATCAGGCTGCTGTCCGTTGCAAGTCAATTCAGTCAAGTGTCGGTCCGAAAAGGCCCTTTTTAATTAAAGATTTCAGATTGATGGGTGACAGTTTGATGAATGCCCTTCCTCGTTGCAGAGAAATGGGTTTGTTTGATGAAGCTCTCTGATCCAAATGAAGTCAGCCAGCCTCTTGTTGTGCCCTCTCAAAGCTTATTGAGTCAGCAGAGAAGCTCCATAACCAACCCTTTTGTCCCTGGAGACAAAGCCTTAGTTGGCCAAAGATGTGTGGTTTCTGAAATATGGGCCTGCCATTTCCGATCACTGGTTTGAGCCGCTGGAAAATCCACATTTTGAATGCCAGTTTTCATTATATGAAATTTTGAGGCCGCCTTCAACAACAGAATCCTGGTGCGAGGACAGCCCTTCTTTGTGGTGTTCTCTTTGTCTTGGAATCCTTTTAAACTCCACAGCTCCAAGAAATCCTTCGGAATTGGTATATAATATCTAATAATATCCTTCCGTGATGAATATTAAAGATGGGCAGATTCCCTCGCCAAGATGCTAAACTAGATGGACCGCTGGCCTGATCCAGCAGGGCATGAGTTTCTTGTGAGTCACGGCTCACTTCTTCAGATACCTTCTTCAGATATTAGCAGTCGGGTTACAACAGATAAAAGGAAGTCCTTCTTCACCCAAAGGGTGTGTCACAACTCCAGGTATTACCAATTGCTGCCACCACGCTGGGTTAAGGGTTAAGAACATAAGAGAAGTTGGGAACGAAATCCGGTTCTCCCAGATAAGAATCCACGCACTTAACCACGACACCAAACTGGCTCCCACACACCAAACTGGCTCTGAATATAAGAGAAGCCATGTTGGATCAGGCCAATGGCCCATCCAGTCCAACACTCTGTGTCACACAGTGGCAAAAAAATTATATGTATATATACACACACACACACACACACTGTGGCTAATAACCACTAATGGACCTCTGCTCCATATTTTTATCCAGAGCCCTCTTCAAGGTGGCTATGCTTGTGGCCGCCGCCACCTCCTGTGGCAGTGAATTCCTGTGGCAGTGGTTCCCCTTGAGAAAGCCCAGTGTCCCCTCCCAAGCCCTTCAAGCCTCCTGTAGCTTAGGCCAAACAATGGCCCCTCCAGTCCAACACTATGTGTCACATAAGAACATAACAGAAGCCATGTTGGATCAGGCCAATGGCCCCTCCAGTCCAACACTCTGTGTCACATAAGAACATAAGAGAAGCCATGTTGGATCAGGCCAATGGCCCATCCAGTCCAACACTCTGTGTCACATAAGAGAAGCCATGTTGGATCAGGCCAGTGGCCCATCCAGTCCAACACTCTGTGTCACATAAGAACATAAGAGGAGCCATGTTGGATCAGGCCAATGGCCGATCCAGTCCAACACTCTGTGTCACATAAGAATATAAGAGAAGCCATGTTGGATCAGGCCAATGGCCCATCCAGTCCAACATTCTGTGTCACACAGTAGCAAAAAAATTATATGTATATATACACACACACACACACACTGTGGCTAATAACCACTAATGGACCTCTGCTCCATATTTTTATCCAGAGCCCTCTTGAAGGTGGCTATGCTTGTGGCCGCCGCCACCTCCTGTGGCAGTGAATTCCTGTGGCAGTGGTTCCCCTTGAGAAAGCCCAGTGTCCCCTCCCAAGCCCTTCAAGCCTCCTGTAGCTTAGGCCAAATAATAGGCATGAGGGCCAGGCAGAGTGAACAACAACAAAAAGGTTTTATTTTAAGAGGGAAGTTCAGTGCAATATAAACAAGGTGCATTGAAGAGTAAAGGGGTAAAGGGAAACTAAATGCCCTAACGTGTCTCTCTATACAGTTCCTACTGTCTCAGTCAGACCTGGGCCTACTCACCCTTCCTCTAAGGGCGAGGGTATCTTCCTTGCAGCAGCCTTCCTCATCTCTGCCTCCTAGGAAAAGAACACCCACTTCCTGGGCTTGGCCTTTATATATTCTCTTCCCAGGCCCCACTCCTCTCTGGGCCAGTTTCCCTCCAAAGCCCTTGCTACCCAATCAGAGGGGATCCTGGAAGATGTAGGTTTTTCCCAGTAACTCCTAAGCAGGCTTCCCTGGGGCCTGCAGGCCTCACTAGGCCCAGGATCATGGCAGGGTGATTGACACATGGAATTCACTGCCACAGGAGGTGGCAGCAGCCACAACAATAGCCAGCTTCAAGAGGGGATTGGATCAACATATGGAGCAGAGGTCCATCAGTGGCTATTAGCCACAAGGTATAGATGGAACTCTCTGGGGCAGTGATGCTCTGTTATTCTTGGTTCGGGGGGGGGCAGCATTGGGAGGGATTCTAGTGTCCTGGCCTCACTGATGGAATTCCTAATGGCACCTGGGGTTTTTGGCCATTCTTTGACAGAGTGTTGGACTAGATGGGCCATTGGCCTGATCCAACATGGGTTCTCTTATGTTCTTAGATATTCCAATAACACCTTGAAGATGAGCAAAATTTGAGGCAGGATATGAACTTTTGCGAGTCGCTGCTCTCGAAAGCTCCTTCCCTGCCTCACATTTTGTTAGCCTTTAGGAGGCTACTGGACTCTTGATCTTTTCTGCTGCTATCGACTGACTAATGTGGCTGCCCATCTTCTGTGCTGTTGATATTAAACTCAGCTGGGAGAGGGACAGAAACAGAACCCTGGAAAGTGGCAGGAGGAGCAAAAAGAAGAAGATGATATTGGATTTATATCCCACCCTATACTCTGAATCTCAGAGCGGTCACAATCTCCTTTACCTCCCCCCCCACAACAGACACCCTGTGAGGTGGGTGGGGCTGAGAGAGATCTCGCAGCTGCTGCCCTTTCAAGGACAACTCCTACAAGAGCTATGGCTGACCCAAGGCCATTCCAGCAGCTGCAAGTGGAGGAGTGGGGAATCAAACCCGGTTCTCCCCAGATAAGAGACCGCACACTTAACCACTACATCAAACTGGCCAAGGGGACTCTGTGGGATAGTGCATGGAGAAACATCTAGATTGGGGGATTCAAAGAGGGCAGGTTAATAGAAATGGAGGGCAGAGAGAACTGTGGTGATGCAGAGAGGAGAAAGGAGGAAACAAAGACCTGTGGAACAGGGAAAGGTAACCGAGCGAGTAGAAAGACTTGCGAGTTTTGAAAGCAAGTAATGAGGAGGTAACCAAAATAGCAGGCTAGCCTGACCTTATCAGATCTCAGAAGCTATGTAGGGGTGGCACCAATACTCCCTCTATGTCAGGGGTGTCAAACATGCAGTTCGAGGGACAAATCAGGCCCCCGGAGGGCTCCTCTCAGGCCCCCGAGCAACTGGCTGTCATCTGCTTCCTTCTCCCTCGCTCTTGCTTCCTTCTGCATAACGGCTTGCTTTGCCAGGCTTGCTCAATCACACAGCAGAGCTACTGAGCCAAGCCTCTCTTCCTTCTATTGACTGAGGCTTCCCCTCCCCCAGTCCCTGGGGAAGGAAGGAAAGAGTCAGAGTTTCCTTTGCCCACTTCCCTGGATCCCATGGGAGAAATACAAAGAAAGCACCCTTAAAGGCCAATCAGTGTTAATGTTTTGAGCATGTTTTAAGTTTGTTTGTTTTTTTAAAATATATATAAATTTGTTTTTGTCTGCTACCTAATCTTAAATAGGTACACACATGGCTCGGCCCGTCGAGGTCTCATTTATGTCAGATCGGATCACTTTGCCCTCAAGGCCCGTGTAGACATGCCTCCCCAAACCTGTTTAGGCGAGGAGCCTATTATGGCTCGCCCGCGGAACCAGATGGACCCGGAATGGTTCCAAATGGCTCTGCGGGATCCCTGGCCCTCTGGCACCTCCCTCAATGGCCTGGTTGAGTCCTGGAATAATCGGCTCTCCAGAGCCATCGAGGAGATTGCACCTCGACATCCTCTGCGGCCTCGGACTAAGCCGGCTCCATGGTATACCCCGGAACTGCGCCGGCTGAAACAAGGCCTTAGACGGCTAGAGAGGCAATGGCAGCGTACCCGTGACGAAGCGACTAGAACATCTTATAGGAAGTTTATGAAGACCTATGAGATGGCAATCAAGGCCGCAAAGAAAACATACTTTGCGACCAAGATTGCATCTGCAAATTCGCGCCCAGCTCAATTGTTTAGAATAATTCGGAACCTCACTTCATTGCGACAGGGCAACCCAAAAGCTAAGGAATTGGAGATAGGCTGTGAGGCTTTTGCGAAGTTCTTTGCAGATAAGGTCCAATCGCTCCGCCACGACTGCCCCGCCAATTTAGACGCAGTAAGTGAACTTGAGGCCCAATGCGTGTCTTCGGACGTAATCTTGGACTGCTTCGACCCGCTCAGCTTGGAGGAAGTTGACAGAATTCTTGGCACTGCACGATCCACAACCTGTGACCTGGACCCATGCCCCTCCTGGTTAATTAAGGCCTGCCAGGAGGAATTGAAATGTCTTATACGGGACATTATAAATCGATCTCTTTCGGAGGGTGTTTTCCCAACATCTCTGAAAGAGGCAGTGGTCCGCCCTCTCTTGAAAAAAGTTACATCAGACCCGTCCGTATTGGCACATTATCGGCCGGTCTCAAATTTGCCCTTTTTGGGCAAAATCATAGAGAGGGCTGTGGCGTTGCAGTTACAGGACTTTCTGGAGGACACTTCCACCTTGGATCCATGCCAGTCCGGCTTTCGCCCGGGCCATGGGACGGAAACAGTCTTGGTCGCCCTCATGGATGACCTCCGGCGGCAACTGGATCGGGGCGGCTCGGCGGTATTGCTGCTGCTCAACCTGTCGGCGGCATTCGACATGGTCGACCACCGGCTGCTGACCCGCCGCCTCGCCGACGCAGGAATCCGAGGCAGTTGGCTCCCTTCTTGGAACGCGACGACCTAGCAACTGTGATCCACGCAACGGTCACCTCAAGATTAGACTACTGCAATGCCCTCTACATGGGGCTGCCCTTGTGTCGAACGCGGAGACTTCAGGTAGTGCAGAATGCAGCGGCCAGGCTGTTGATGGGACTACCTAGGTGGGAACATGTGCGGCCTGTGCTGCGGGATCTGCATTGGCTACCGGTCGTCTACCGCGTTCGTTATAAGGTGCTGGTTATTACCTTTAAAGCCCTATATGGCCGAGGACCTGTCTACCTTAGGGACCGCCTCTCCCCATATATCCCCAGGAGAGCGTTAAGATCTAGCTCCCAAAACCTCCTACAAATCCCTGGGCCAAGAGAGGCCAGAATGAAGATAACTCGGGAGCAAGCCTTTTCATTAATGGCCCCTCGCTGGTGGAACCAACTCCCAGAGGGGGTGCGAGCCCTGCGGGACCTGAACCAGTTCCGCAGGGCTTGCAAAACCTCTCTTTTCCAGCTCGCATTTGAATTAGGACCAGACTAAACTGATTAAATCATCGTAACTTTAGCCAGCTTATGTGCAATTGTAACTGATGTTTGATAGTATGTAATTGGGACGACAGAATTTATAGCACCTATTTTTATCTATTTTAATCTATTTATGTAACTGTATCATATTTAAAATGTTGTTTATTTGTTTTAATTGAATCATGACGTGTCATGTCTTTGAGCCGCCCTGAGCCCGCCTTCTGGTGGGGGAGGGCGGGATATAAGGATAAAATTTGATTTGATTGATTTGAGATCCGGCCCTCATAACAAATGAGTTTGACACCCCTGCTCTATGCCTATGTCGTGGAGTCTTATGAGCAAAAATTCTACTTCACGAGCTACTGGCATTAACGTTACGAGCTACTGCATAAATTAGTTTCCTCTGGGGTCATTTTTTTCCGAGCGAAGACGAAAAGGTGTGAGCGGGAGGCTAGAAGAACTGCGAGCTAGCTCACGCTAACTCAGCTTAGAGGGAGACCACCAAGGAAGTCCAGGTTTGCAATGCAGAGCCAGGCAATGGCAAACCACCTTTGTTCATCTCGTGCCTTGAAAACCCTAGCAGGGGTGTCAAACATGCAGTTCGGGGGCCGAATCAGGCCCCCGGAGGTTTCCTATCAGCCCCCCCCCCCCCCCGAGCAACTGGCTGTCATCTTCCTTTTCCCTGGGGAAGGAAGGAAAGAGCCAGAGTTCCCTTTGCCCAGTTTCCTGGATCCCACGTAGAAATACAAAGAAAGCATCTTTAAGACCAATGAGCGCTCACATTTTAAGCATGTTTTAAGTTTTAATATATATATATATGTGTGTGTGTGTGTTTGTCTGTGTTCTTATCTCTGCTACCTCATATTGAATAGGTACACACATGTCCCAGCCCAGCCCAACATGGCTTGGCCCAACAAAATCTCATTTTTGTCAGATCCGGCCCTCATAACAAATGAGTTTGACACCCCTGCCCTATGGGGTCACTGTATATCATCTAGGTAGATCCAAGCGGGCAGCCGTGTTGGTCTGAAGCAGTTGAACAAAGCAGGAGTCAAGTGGCACCATTAAGACGAACCAGTTTTTGTTTAGAACGTAAGCTTTCGTGTGCTCTTAAGCACACTTCATCAGACGAGGATTCCTCATATGAACATATGAAGCTGCCTTATACTGAATCAGACCTTTGGTCCATCAAAGTCAGTATTGTCTTCTCAGACTGGCAGCGGCTCTCCAGGGTCTCAAGCTGAGGTTTTTCACACCTATTTGCCTGGACCCTTTTAGTTGGAGATGCCGGGGATTGAACCTGGGACCTTCTGCTTCCCAAGCAGATGCTCTACCACTGAGCCACAGCCCCATTCATGGCTCTCCAGGGTCTCAAGCTGAGGTTTTTCACGCCTATTTGCCTGGACCCTTTTAGTTGGAGATGCCGGGGATTGAACCTGGGACCTTCTGCTTCCCAAGCAGATGCTCTACCACTGAGCCACCACTTGAACAGCTCAGGTTTTTCATGCCTATTTGCCTGGACCCTTTTTTACTTGGAGATGCCGGGGATTGAACCTGGGACCTTCTGCTTCCCAAGCAGATGCTCTACCACTGAGCCACCATCCCTCGTCTGATGAAGTGTGCTTAAGAGCACACGAAAGCTTGCGTTCTAAATAAAAATTGGTTGATCTTAAAGGTGCCTCCTGCTTTGTATGTCGCCTGCAGCTTGTCGGCTCTTTCCACCACCAATGCGCGAATCATCCTTCGCCCCTATGGGATACCGTTTCTCAGCATGTCTGTCATCCTTTAATAGGCCCTGTAAATATTGTTCTTACTGTAGGCTGTCCGTGCGAGATTCGGTTTCTTTGTGCTAGCCGATCCACATGAGAATTCCACACACACCCCTCAAACAGTGTCGTCGTGTGGCCAGCAAAGATTTGTTTTCGAGTGTTGCTGCGGGTCAAACGTTCTCCCCCACCTGAGGAGAACTTCCCTCGCCCCTTGACTCTTGCAGGACTTCAAACGGCAGCAAAGAGATTTCCCAGGGAATATAAAACAGAGCAAAGGATCATTGCTGCTTTAGTTATATATATGAATGGCTTCCAGAAAGCACCGCATTTACCCTTTTAGTGGGGAGCCGTGCGCCAAATCCATCATGCAGTTCCCTAATATTTTACCGTTGAAGATTAAATTGCAGCCCGTCGTATCTGTCCAGCGGGAAGTATAGATTTTTCTTTTCCCCCCCTTGCTGTCTTCCAAGGGAGTTTTTAAAGAGGTTTCATTTCATCCAAATGGCATTGTTTACTTGATGAATATCCCGCTCCTACTAGAAAATGATCTGCTTTCCAGAGAAGGGCCCTAAAAGATAAGGCCTAAATAGAAGCAAGCGTATGCCTACACAGGCAAAGGAAAGAAATGTTCGTAAGACACAAGTGCGTGCGTTGACTTCTGCGGAGGACCTAGAGCAGAGGTGGCCGAACTTGCTTAATGTAAGAGCCACATAAGATAAACATCAGATGTTTGAGAGCCGCTAGACATCAATGTCAAATGTTTGAGAGCCGCAAGACATGAATGTCAAATGTTTGAGAGCCGCAAGACAAGAAGGAAGAAGGCAAAGAGATGGGGGGAGGGAGAGGTGGGAAGAAAGCAACTTTAAAGTCATTGTCTAAGCTGCCACCTGGCTTGGTTAGGAGAAGTGACTGAGAGACAAATGCCTTCTCCAAGCCGGCCACAAGGACAGTAGAGGCTCCAAGAGCCACACAATATGTGTGAAAGAGCCACAGTTTGGCCATCCCTGACCTAGAATCATAAAATTATAGAGTTGGAAGGGACCTCCAGGGTCATCTAGTCGAACCGCCTGCACAATGCAGGAAATTCACAAATACCTCCCCCCTCCGGGATCATTTTGTAGAAAAAGAGGTGCCAGAGCTCATTAGCACAACTCGTTTGCATATGTCACACACTCCTGACATCGCCAGATGGTGTACTAAATTTATATCAGCTCAGCACCTACCTTAAAATGTTTCTTGAATTAACGATGCTCGTAATAAAAACTTACTCCCATCATACTTTTTAAAATTACTTTCTCCTATGTGGCCGCAGTGGCATGATGAAGATTTCCATCTGTCTGGTTTATATGTTGTGGTTATTTCCCCATTTTTTTTGTGGGGGGGAATGTTAGAAAGTTTGTCGGGGCTTAGAGTTCAATGAAGAAACGGGAACGGGGGGAAAGACTAAACGACCAGAAAAAACCCTTGTATAATGAAAGCTCCCACCACCTCGTCAGCTAGCTTAGAGAAGGTATTTCTCTCTTTAAATCACTTCTCCAAGCCAGCCTGGTGGCTTGGAGAATATGTTTGAAGTTAAAGTTGCTTTCTTTCCACCTCTCTCCCTCTTCCCTTCCTTTCCCTCCACCTCTCTATCTTCCTTCCTTCCTTGTCTTGCAGCTCTCAAACATCTGCTACATTCTCTGTAGCTCTGATGTTAAGCAAATATGGCAACCCCTGGTATATGGAATCCAGATATGGAAAGTAACTGTTGATAATATTCAGAAATCTTCAGATCAGGTTATTTTGGCACCTGACTGACTGGCTTAGAGTTTGCAGACATCAGAGGAAAGGAAAAGTGTGAAGGGCAATGAAAAGGACGCTTTCCTGGGAGAAAGCCCCATTGACTAATATGCTTACTTCTGAGTAGACCTGCTTAGTGTTTGCCCCCTTTCTAAACAGATGGGCAACTGACAGGGACGTTCTCCAACCAGCCGATGCCCATCTTTTGCCACCCAAGAGGACAGTGTTGATAACTTTTGCTTTTCGGAAGGATGCCAGTCACATTGCTTGCTAGCTAGTGTTATTTGTGAGCAGTTATTTTAGACAATTCAAAGCTTGTGGCTTAAACCTTCAATTTTTTAAAAGCTGTGATTTGAGATTCCTTTTCAACTCACTGTTGCAAAATAATACCTTTGGGTATTCCAACTGGCCATTGCAAACAAATTCATATAATTTTCATTAATATTTTCCCAAGGTGCTTACTTTCCACCTTCATAGCGATCATAAGGGGTACCTTAAAGGTTAACAGGTTTATTAGAGTTTCAGAGGGGAGCCCGCCGTGTTGGTCTGCAGTAAAGCAGTTAGAGCCAGTTTGGTGTGTGGGAGCCAGTTTGGTGTCATGGTTAAGTGCGTGGATTCTTATCTGGGAGAACCGGATTTGGTTCCCAACTCCTCCACTTGCACTTGCTGGAATGGCCTTGGGTCAGCCATAGCTCTGGCAGAAGTTGTCCTTAAAAAGGCAGCTGCTGTGAAAGCCCTCTCAGCCCCACCCACCTCACAGGGTGTCTGTTGTGGGAGGAGAAGATATAGGAGATTGTAAGCCGCTCTGAGTCTCTGATTCAGAGAGAAGGGCGGGGTATAAATCTGCAATTCTATATTCAAGTCCAGAAGCACCTGAGACCAACAAGATTTTTTTAGGGGTAGGGGGATGAGTTTTAGCCCACCCACCGGTGGCGCAGAGTGCTAAGCTGAAGTACTGCAGTCCACGCTCTGCTCACGGCTTGAGTTCGATCCTGGCGGAAGCTGGGTTCAGGTAGCCGGCTCCAGGTTGACTCAGCCTTCCATCCTTCTGAGGTCAGTAAAATGAGTACCTAGCTTGCTGGGGGGGGGGGGGGGAGTGTAGATCAGAGGTTCCCAACCCCCGGGCCGTGAACCAGTACCGGGCTGTGGCCTATTAGCAACGGGGCCGTGAATTGTAGAATTATTTCATTAAATATTGCAGTGTAATAATAGAAATTGCACAATTGTATCGTCCTGAAACCATCCCCTTCCTCCCGATCTGTGGAAAAATTGTCTTCCACGAAACCGGCTCCGATGCCAAAAAGGTTGCGGACTGCTGGTGTAGATGACTGGGGAAAGTAATGGCAAATGACCCCATAACAAAAAGTTTAGCAAGAAAACGTTGTGACGTGACGTCACCCCAGGGGTCGGTAACGACTCGGTGCTCGCACAGGGGGATTACCTTTACCCTTTTATGAGATTTAGAGATAAAGATCCCTTCATCATATTCCCCCCTGCAGGCCACAGATCCAGTGGGAGCTCACAGGAGCACAGCTCCTGAACCTTTCTGAGAGTTCCACCAACTCCTTCTGAGAGTTCCACCTCTTTGTCTATTGAATAGTAGGTGCAGCTGCATAACAATCCCCGGATGAGCTCCACCACCTATTTTTCTACAAAACGACCCCTGCCCCCTTGTGGAGAAACACCATTTTGTAGGTGTTTAATTGTGTGGGATGGGGAGAAACTGTCAAACTCTAGGTAGGCCTTGGCCTAATCTCATTCCCCCTTCCCCTCCTGTCTCCAATCACTGATCTGAGGGCAGCCCTCAAGAGGGGACAGGAATTCCCCTCAGAGCTATGAGGGTATCTGTCTCAGAATGCTTCAGGAGGGAGAGCCAGTTCCTGGGTGGGAAATGCGGTTTATATTAGTGCTTTTTGGGAGGGAAAAGTCCAGTTCAAGTCAGTTTTCGGTTGGAGCTTGCAGCAGACAGAGTCCTGTTCCTAGGCCCAGAGTCTGTGGCCATTTTGGAGATGTTTGTCCAACTTAAACCTGAGTAACTAAGTAACTGCATACCATCTAGTTAGGGCATGAGTTTCAAGCAGGGAGAGACAGAGTGGGGGATTTTGTCTATTTTGATTTGATTCTTCCATTTGCTTACGAATTTGCCTGTAAATAGTTATCAGCAAGGGTGGAATTCTAGCAGGAGCTCCTTTGCATATTAGGCCACGCACCCCTGAGGTAGCCAATCCTCCATGAGCTTACGAGGCTCTTTTTTGTAAGCTCTTGGAGGATTGGGTACATCGGAGGGGTGTGGCCTAATATGCAAAGGAGCTCTTGCTAGAATTCCACTCCTGGTTATAAGCTTTAAATACATCTTTGTATTTGTGGAGAGAGGAAGAGAAGGAGATTGTAAGCCACTCTTGAGATTCTTTCAGGTAGTGAAGGGCATAGTACAAAACCTACTAATACTACTACTACTACTATTTATTACCCCTGGAATTACCACCAATCTCCAGACCACATAGATACTGCCCCTGGAGAAAATGGCTGCTTTAGAAGGTGGGCTCTAGGTCATCCCCTGCTGATGCCCCTCCCCTTCCCATATGCCACCCTCCCCAAATCTCCAGGAATTTCCCAACCTAGATTTGATAACCCTAAGGATGAGCAAATGATGTCCTGTGTCTCTTTGACTCCGAACTCGAGACAAAAGTAAGGTAAGTAAATAAAAAATGAGAAGCAGAATTTCTACCCACATCCCATTCAGTTGTCAGAAACATGTTCCCACCATCCCTTCCGTTTTATCCCCGTTGATAGTGCCCAGAGACTTCCAAGTTGCTTCATTCTGCTTCAACCTGAAGCAACCACAAAATGGCTGAAGAGTCACATCTTCACCGGAAAATTCAGGAATGGGAAGGCTTCCAGGGCCTTCTCATACTTGGACATGACCTTTGTTTTCTGACATTACTAGGGTTTCTATCGTCATCCATTTTCTGGCTACCCCATTTCGGCCTTAGAGGGATTAAGTATTAGAGACTCGTACACCCCTTTAAAGAAATGCCACCTATGAGGGGAAGTGTGTAAAAATGAACTGATTGAACAACTCTCTGAGGGGAATTTTTGACACTGTCTTCGTAACCATCCACAGCGTCAACCCAGACCTGTTGCCTGTGAGCGAAACTTAATTTATCCCTTATGTAAATATATTTATATAATCAAAAGCTGAAAAGAAACCAGGACAGGCCGTCCTTTGGAGGAATTTTGATTTCCTTGCCATTTTGTTTGTTTATATATATAAAAAATAATGTTCGGTGATGTCTAGGCCCCAGGAATGTATCTCCTCATCCAGCCCGCAAGCTTCTGGCAAAATGTTAACACTAACACAGAATGTTCTTTTAGCATTTTTTTTTTCTCTCTCCCTTCCAAAAGGTATAAATCACAGTGTTTAGTTTTTGAAAATTGAAGTATAGGCTTTGTGTTGGACATCTGGCAGTGTTTCTTCTGGCCAAAGGTCCAACGCTCCTTCCAGAGAAATATCGACGATCAGCTCGCCACTGTCTGGCTTTGAACGCATTTACAAAACCTCAGTCTTTAAGCCCTCAAAGGAAAACAGAGAGAGCCTATTTGGTTGCCGTCGGCTGCTGTCTTGCCTACTGCAATTGCTGTGCGTTTTCAAACTCTTCTCCGCATAAAATATTTCATGGTAAAGGAAGAGGGGGTATTGTGGTGGGGGTAGTGATTTTTCTGATATCCCTAGAGTGTCGGGCCGAAGGAAGTACGGTGTTGGGAACCAGATGTGCCAGATAAAAGATTTAGACATGGAAGGGTTCATATCTGCCCTGCCAAACTAACTCTTGGTTCTGTAACAAATCAGGTCTAAAAATCCTGTGTTTGAATGCCTGGTTGATACATGATGAAGCGGCCATGCCAATACATCCCCTTCCAAAATACCCAACTTGAGTTCTGTAATGTCCCTTGGAATTCCACTAATGCAATTATCGGGGAGCGACTGTGGTTCAAAGCTTCTGCTTTGCATGCAGAAGGTCCCAGGTTCAATCCCCAGCATCTTCACTTTAAAAGGACTAGGCGGTAGGTGATGTGAACGACCCCTACCTGAGATCCTGGGAAGCTGTTGCAAGTCTGAGTAGACAATACTGACCTTGATGGACCCAGGGTCTGATTCAGTAGAAGGCAGCTTCATATGTTTTTTTTTTATTTTCACGTTTTCTAAATCTTTAACGCAAACCCTCAAGATGGAACGGACTGCATGCTTTCTCTTCAACTACCTGTCTCTCTTTCCTCCTATTAGTATTAATGCCATGATTTTGCACACCAGAGTTAAATAGAAGAAGATGAAGATATTGGATTTATATCCCGCCCTCCACTCCGAAGAGTCTCAGAGCGGCTCGCAATCTCCTTTCCCTTCCTCCCCCACAACAGACACCCTGTGAGGTAGATGAAGATATTGGATTTATATCCCGCCCTCCACTCCGAAGAGTCTCAGAGCGGCTCGCAATCTCCTTTCCCTTCCTCCCCCACAACAGACACCCTGTGAGGTAGATGAAGATATTGGATTTATATCCCGCCCTCCACTTCGAAGAGTCTCAGAGCGGCTCGCAATCTCCTTTCCCTTCCTCCCCCACAACAGACACCCTGTGAGGTAGATGAAGATATTGGATTTATATCCCGCCCTCCACTCCGAAGAGTCTCAGAGCGGCTCACAATCTCCTTTCCCTTCCTCCCCCACAACAGACACCCTGTGAGGTAGATGAAGATATTGGATTTATATCCTGCCCTCCACTCCGAAGAGTCTCAGAGTGGCTCACAATCTCCTTTCCCTTCCTCCCCCACGACAGACACCCTGTGAGGTAGATGAAGATATTGAATTTATATCCCACCCTCCACTCCGAAGAGTCTCAGAGCGGCTCACAATCTCCTTTCCCTTCCTCCCCCACAACAGACACCCTGTGAGGTGGGTGGGTCTGGAGAGGGCTCTCCCAGCAGCTGCCCTTTCAAGGACAACCTCTGCCAGAGCTATGGCTGACCCAAGGCCATGCCAGCAGGTGCAAGTGGAGGAGTGGGGAATCCAACCCGGTTCTCACAGAGAAGAGTCCGCACACTTAACCACTACACCAAACTTGCTCTCCAACAAAATGGAGTTAAAGTTTCCATGTTGAACTTCAGAAGCTGCCATATGCCAAGTCGGACAATCGCTTTACTACTTTACACAGAGAGTGATTAAAGCAGGGGTGGCCAAACTGTGAACAGAAGTAAATGTGGCCTTTTTTGTTGAGGGTGATTGTGAATACGGCTGCATTATGAGTACTTGTTCCTTTTCAGTATAGTTCTAAGTAAGGCTGCTAATTTCCAGGAGGCACATGGAGATCTCCCACCATGACAGTTGTTCTCAAGATGACCACGATCGCTTCCCCAGGAGGAAATGGCCGCTTTGGAGGGTGGACTCTATGTCATTATATCCTTCCCCTCTCCAAACTCAGGTTACGAAAGCTGTTTAAGTGGAACCCTTTCGATAGTCCTGGTTCGTGCCCATCCCTGGATAGAAACGCTAAAGAGACAACGTGTCATCGCAGAAAATTACAGAGAGGTGCCGTTACAGTTGTCACATATAAGGGATCTCAAAAAAGAGAAAAGAAGATGAAGAAGACTGCAGATTTATACCCCACCCTTCTCTCTGAATCAGAGTCGCAGAGCGGCTTACAATCTCCTTTACCTTCTTCCCCCACAACAGACACCCTGTGAGGTGAGTGGGGCTGAGAGAGCTCTCACAGCAGCTGCCCTTTCAAGGTGGTTTACAAGATTATGCATGAGATAGAGATTATGCATGAGGTAGAGAAAGAAGTATTTTTCTCTCTTTCTCACAATACAGGAACTTGTGGACATTAAATGAAATTGCTGAGCAGTCGGGTTAGAACGGATAAAAGGAAGTCTTTCTTCACCCAAAGGGTGATTAACACATGGAATTCACTGCCACGGGAGGTGGTGGCGGCTACAAGCATAGCCAGCTTCAAGAGGGGCTTGGATAAGCATATGGAGCAGAGGTCCATCAGTGGCTCTTAGCCACAACGTATTGTTGGAACTCTGTGTCTGGGGCAGTGATGCTCTGTATTTTGGAGGGGGCACACTGGGAGAGTTTCTAGCCCCACTGGTGGACCTCCTGATGGCACTTGGGAGGGTTTTTTTGGCCACTATGTGACACAGAGTGTTGGACTGGATGGGCCTGATCCAACATCTTATGACAGCTCTGCAAGAGAACTATGGCTGACCCAAGGCCATTCCAGCAGGTGCAAATGGAGGAGTGGGGAATCGAACCCGGTTCTCCCAGATAAGAGTCCGCACACTTCACCACTACACCAGACTGACCAAACATTACAGTGACTTTTCTGAGAGGTCTACGGCAGGAGATTTGAAGCTTGACTCTGGTCCGTGGTCACAGATGAATTGCAGAGGGGCCGCGGCTCAGAGGCAGAGCATCCGTTCGGCGTACAGAACGTCACTGGTTCGATCCCTCGTCAAGGATCAGGCAATGTGAAATCCTCCACCCAAGACCCCGGCGAGCTGCTGCCGGTCTGAGTAGACAATACCCACTTTGACGGCGGCAGGGTCTGAGTCTTCGTAAGGCAACGTCATCCATATGCACTTACGTGAAGCTTGCATTCAGTTCTTGGCGAGGAGATTAGCTGAACCAGGGAATTCTCCGCAAGGTAAATTTACGAAGATCTGCTACCCACCAAAGTAAGCAGGACAGGCCTAGACGCTCTGAGCTAGCATAAGGGATTCCCTTGTATTTTACTTAGCCGTAAAGGAGGGGGCGTCTCCTAGAAAACCGTTGGCAGTACAAGGTCCAACAATCCATTGGTCTTTTTTTTTTTTCCCCCAGCACAAGGCAGCACTTCATAACCTGGGTTTCCCACATCTAAACTCGACGTGCTCCCCGCTACACCACACTGGCACCAAATAAATGAGCTCCTAATTTGTTTCCAGGGACCGTGTGGGTGCTTCTGGGCTGGCGTTATTAATAGTTTCCATCCTTCCATCGCTGCCCAGCCCTCACCCTTCTATCTTGAGGAGGCTGTCTTATTAAATAAGAAAATGATGAATTGCGCCCGTGATCCAGCCCACAAAGCTTAGATCCCACCCCCCTTCTTTCAGGATTGCCACGCCGTGCCAAGTTCCTGTCTGTCAGCTTCACTTGACGTTCTGCAGACAGCATCCATGCCCAAGCGTAGCCGGTTGTGTAACTTGTAAAGTTAACGCAAGTGAGTGCGTATCTTGCTGTCTGAGCGGTTCTGATTAAAAGCTGTTCTGCCCCGGGAGGGAGTTTTACAGCAACAGGCGAGGAGGATAGGAAATAAATACTCACTCAGATGCTTAATGTCATCTGGTGATAGGGAAATTCCAACCGAGGCTTCCTTACTTACAATTTTAAAACAGGGGCGGCCAAACTTTGAAGGATGCATTTAAAGTTAAAGTTGTTTTCCGTCCGCCTCGAAGAGCCCCGTGGCGCAGCGTGGTAAAGCTGCAGTACTGCAGTCCTAAGCTCTGCTCAAGACCTGAGTTCGATCCCCGGTGGAAGCTGGGTTCAGGTAGCCAGCTCGAGGTTGACTCAGCCTTCCATCCTTCCAAGGTCAGTCAAATGAGTACCCAGCTTGCTGGGGGAAAAGTGTAGATGCCTGAGGAAGGCAATGACAAACCACCCCGTAAAAAGTCTGCCGTGAAAACATTGTGAAAGCAACGTCACCGCAGAGTCGAAACAATTGGTGCTTGCACAGGGGACTACCTTTACCTTTTTGACTCTGTCCACCTCTCTGTCCCCCCCATCTATTTGCCTTCCTCCAACATCTGACGTTCAGGTCTTGCGGCTCTCAGACATCTTAGAGCCAGTTTGGTGTAGTGGTTAAGTGTGTGGACTCTCATCTGGGAGAACCGGGTTTGATTCCCCACTCCTCCACTTGCTCCTGCTGGAATGGCCTTGGGTTAGCCATAGCCCTGGCAGAGGTTGTCCTTGAAAGGGCAGCTGCTGTAAGAGCTCTCTTAGCCCAACCCACCTCACAGGGTATCTGTTGTGGGGGAGGAAAGTAAAGGAGATTGTGAGCCGCTCTGAGACTCTTCGGAGTGGAGGGTGGGATATAAATCCAATATCTTCATCTACCTCACAGGGTGTCTGTTGTGGGGGAGGAAGGTAAAGGAGATTGTGAGCTGCTCTGAGACTCTTCGGAGTGGAGGGCGGGATATAAATCCAATATCTTCATCTACCTCACAGGGTGTCTGTGGTGGGGGAGGAAGGGAAAGGAGATTGTGAGCCGCTCTGAGACTCTTCGGAGTGGAGGGCGGGATATAAATCCAATATCTTCATCTACCTCACAGGGTGTCTGTTGTGGGGGAGGAAGGGAAAGGAGATTGTGAGCCACTCTGAGACTCTTCGGAGTGGAGGGCGGGATATAAACCCAATATCTTCATCTACCTCATAGGGTGTCTGTTTTGGGGGAGGAAGGGAAAGGAGATTGTGAGCCGCTCTGAGACCCTTCGGAATGGAGGGCGGGATATAAATCCAATATCATCATCATCTTCTTCTTCTTCTTCTTCATGTTTATTCTTTGTGGCTCTTACATAATCAAGTTTGGCCACCCCTGTTTTAAAGTATCGCCTGTACAACAAACTTGGCATCGATTACTGCCGTGCATCTATCGATCCTTTCCCTCCTCGGGTAGCCAGACGTCACATTTACGTGGAGAAAGAGAACCTAGGAATTAACGGATGTGTGCAAATGAATTTGGTGAGCACATTTGTGTTTGTGGAGGGGAAAACCCAGCGCAGAGGAAACCAGTGTTAAAATTGGACTCCATGAGTGTTTTCTAGGAATCAAAACACAATGATGCATGTGGGTGAAATGCGGCTGAAGTATTCCACGCCTGCCAGTCACTGCCAGCAAAAAGGCAGAGCGGAAAAGGAGAATTCTTGGACTTCCAGTTCCCTTTGGCACACATAAGTAGCCGCTGTCATCATATTCATCATTGGGAATAACGCTGGACTCAACAGTCTTAGGCAGGGGTGGCAAACTCATTGGTTATGAGGGCCGGATCTGACACAAATGAGACCTTGTTGGGCCAGGCCATGTCGGGTTCAGCCGTGCCATGTCGGGCCAGGCCATGTGTGTACCTAGTTTAAGATTAGGTAGCAGAGTTATAAATTTTATAGAGAACACGAATAAGGTAAAGGTAGTCCCCTGTGCAAGCAGCAGTTCATTCCCGACTCTGGGGTGACGTTGCTTTCACAACGTTTTCACAGCAGACTTTTTTTACAGGGTGGTTTGCCATTGCCTTCCCCAGTCATCTACACTTTCCCCCCAGCAAGCTGGGTACTCCTTTTACCGACCTCGGAAGGATGGAAGGCTGAGTCAACCTCCTAGTAGAGAAGGAAAGGTCCCCTGTGCAAGCACCAGTCGTTTCCGCCTCTAGGGTGACGTTGCTTTCACAACGTTTTCACGGCAGACTTTTTACGGGGTGGTTTTGCCATTGCCTTCCCCAGTCATCTGCGCTTTTCCCCCAGCAAGCTGGGTGCTCATTTGACCGACCTCGGAAGGATGGAAGGCTGAGTCAACCTCGAGCTGGCTATCTGAACCAGCTTTCGCCGGGATCGAACTCAGGTTGCGAGCAGGGAGCTCAGACTGCAGTACTGCAGCTTTACCACTCTGTGCCACGGGGAAGGAAGGAAACAAGAGAGCGGGAGAAGGACGCAGAGGACCACCAGTTGAGTCCACCAGCACCAAAGAAACCAACAGGACTTCCCCAGGTTATGAACTTTTGGGGTGTCAGAGGTGTCTGATGAAGGGAACTTTGAGGCTAAAAGATTACACGCTGAAAATCTTTGGTCTCCAAAGTGCTATTGAACTCAAATCTACATATAGTGGTCAGGGGCTTAAGGTCAGTTCCGTAGAATCATATGTCTTTCAGCGGAGTGGAAATCGGTAACAGGAGTTCCTCTGCATATTAGGCCACACACCCCGATGTAGCCAATCCTGCAAGAGCTTACAAGGCTCTTTTTTGTCCGCTCTTGGAGGATTGGCTACATCAGGGGGTGTGGCCTAATATGCAGAGGAGCTCATGCTAAAATTCCTCCCGTCTTTCGGGAAGAGGAGTGTTCTCTAGCATCGTGGTTATCGGGGCTTCTTTTGAGCAGGAACACACAAGAGCACAGCTTCAGGGGGTGTGGCCTAACATGCAAATGAGTTCCTGCTGGGCTTTTTCTACAACAAAAAGCCCTGGTGATGAGAGCTCCTCTTGAACTTCCCCCTGTTCCCTCCTCCAACCATTCGTCTCAGCCAGGAATTTTTTGGTAGCAGGAACTCCTTTGCCTATTAGGCCACACACCCCTGATGTACCCAATCCCCCAAGAGCTTGCAGGGCTCTTAGTACAGGACCTTCTATAAGCTCCGGGAGGATTGGCTACATCGGCGGGGTGTGGTCTAATATGCAAAGGAGTTCCTGCTACAAAAAAAGCCCTGATCTCAGCGATACCAGGATTGGAGTGTTAGTGGACCAAGTCTGATTCCCCAAGAGAGAAGCCAGTTTGGTGTAGTGGTTAAGTGCATGGACTCTTTATCTGGGAGAACGGGGTTTGATTCCCCACTCCTCCACTTGCACCTGCTGGAATGGCCTCGGGTCAACCATAGCTCTGGCAGAGGTTGTCCTTGAAAGGGCAGCTGCTGGGAGGGCTCACAAGATTCTGCAGCTTAGAGGGAACATTGGTTGTAAGCCCAGGATATCTCCAGCCAGAATCTGGAGGTTGGCAAGCCTATCAATTAGATCAAAGTGCTTCTAATTTCATGGCAAGTCCGTCATTCACAGATAAGTTTGTCTTGCCATTTCTGCACACTTCTCTCACCCCACCCCACCCCACCCGTAGAGACGAAGGTAGATTTCCCTACAGAGCCAGTTTGATGTAGTGCTTCGGTATGCAGACTCTTATCTGGGAGAACCAGGTTTGATTCCCCACTCCTCCACTTGCAGCTGCTGGAATGGCCTTGGGTCAGCCATAGCTCTGGCAGAGGTTGTCCTTGAAAGGGCAGCTGCTGGGAGAGCCCTCTCCAGCCCCACCCACCTCACAGGGTGTCTGTTGTGGGGGAGGAAGGTAAAGGAGATTGTGAGCCGCTCTGAGACTCTTCGGAGTGGAGGGCGGGATATAAATCCAATATCTTCATCTACCTCACAGGGTGTCTGTTGTGGGGGAGGAAGGTAAAGGAGATTGTGAGCCGCTCTGAGACTCTTCGGAGTGGAGGGCAGGATATAAATCCAGTATCTTCATCTACCTCACAGGGTGTCTGTTGTGGGGGAGGAAGGTAAAGGAGATTGTGAGCCGCTCTGAGACTCTTCGGAGTGGAGGGCGGGATATAAATCCAATATCTTCTTCTTCTGGCAGAGGTTGTCCTTGAAAGGCAGCTGCTGGGAGAGCCCTCTCCAGCCCCACCCACCACACAGGGTGTCTATTGTGGGGGGGGGAGAAGACAAAGGCGATTGTAAGCCGCTTTGAGTCAGAGAGAAGGGCGGGGTATAAATCTGCAATTCTTCTTCTTCAAATGCACAGCACTGTGAAAAGAAAAGCCGGAGCACTCTTGTTCAAAATTTTTTACATCTGACACCAGCTGCGTTAAAGCCAGGCAATCAGCATTTTTGCCCGATAACCTCATAAAGCTTCCCCGTTTGAAGGTGCCGTTAGTGTCAGCGAGGTGACATATAAAACACCTTTATATTGTCTGAGCCGCAGGTTTTATTGACCAAAGTGTCCGGCAAGCAGAAATACCGGAAGCTTGTTGCGAGATAAATAATCCCAAATTCCTCGAATTGATTCGGTTTGTTTAGAAATCAGGCGACTGCAAGCATTGATTCCACGCGGCAACAGATATGGATTTTGTAGGCCGGAACGTAACTCTGAGAGTGAAATATGGATTTGGAATGGAGTGTGCGCCTGCAGTGTACACAGCGGGAGACTAACTGCAGAATTGCGAGCACCAACTTGGCCACTGGCATTTGAGGGGCTGTAGCTCAGAAGTAGCAGGTCCCAGGTTCAATCCCTGTCATCTCTGTAAAAAGGCCCAGGGAGTAGGTGCTGTGAAAGACCCTCCACCTGAGATCCTGAAGAACCAGTCCAAGTTGACCTTAGAATCGTAGAATCAGTTGGAAGGGACCTCCAGGGTCATAAGAACATAAGAGAAGCCATGTTGGATCAAGTCAATGGCCCATCCATTCCAACACCCTGTGTTACATAAGAACATAAGAGAAGCCATGTTGGATCAGGCCAATGGCCCCTCCAGTCCAACACTCTGTGTCACATAAGAACATAAGAGAAGCCATGTTGGATCAGGCCAATGGCCCCTCCAGTCCAACACTCTGTGTCACATAAGTACAGAAGAGAAGCCATGTTGGATCAAGTCAATGGCCCATCCATTCCAACACCCTGTGTTACATAAGAACATAAGAGAAGCCCTGTTGGATCAGGCCAGTGGCCCCTCCAGTCCAACACTCTGTGTCACATAAGAACATAAGAGAAGCCCTGTTGGATCAGGCCAATGGCCCCTCCAGTCCAACACTCTGTGTCACATAAGAACATAAGAGAAGCCATGTTGGATCAGGCCAATGGCCCATCCAGTCCAACGCTCTGAGTCACATAAGAACATAAGAGAAGCCCTGTTGGATCAGGCCAATGGCCCCTCCTGTCCAACACTCTGTGTCACACAGTGGCCAATATATTGGATAAAAATATGGAGCAGAGGTGCATCAGTGGCTATTAGCCACAGTGCATATATATATATATATATATATATATATATATATATATATATATATATATATATATATATATATATATGCTGGCTATGCTTGGAGCCGCCACCACCTCCTGTGGCAGTGAATTCCACATGTTAGTCACCCTTTGGGTGAAGAAGTACTTCCTTTTATCCATTTTAACCTGACTGCTCAGCAATTTCATTGAATGCCCACGAGTTCTGGTATTGTGAAAAAGGGAGAAAAGGACTTCTTTCTCTACTTTCTCCATCCCATGCATAATCTTGTAAACCTCTATCATGTCACCCCGCAGTTGACGTTTCTCCAAGCTAAAGAGCCCCAAGCGTTTTAACCTTTCTTCATAGAGAAGGTGTTCCAAACCTTTAATCATTCTAGTTGCCCTCTTCTGGACTTTCCCCAATGCTATAATATCCTTTTTGAGGTGCGGTGAGTAGAATTGTACACAGTACTCCAAATGAGACCGCACCATTGATTTATTCAGGGGCATTATGATACTGGCTGATTTGTTTTTAATTCCCTTCCTAATAATTCCCAGCATGGCGTTGGCCTTTTTTATTGCAAACGCACACTGTCTTGACACTTTCAGTGAGTTATCTATCATGACCCCAAGATCTCTCTCTTGATCAGTCTCTGCCAGTTCACACCCCATCAACTTGTATTTGCAGCTGGGACTCTTGGCCCCAATGTGCATTACTTTGCACTTGGCCACATTGAACCGCATCTGCCACGTTGACGCCCACTCACCCAGCCTCAACAGATCCCTTTGGAGTGCCTCACAATCCTCTCTGGTTCTCACCACCCTGAACAATTTAGTGTCATCTGCAAATTTGGCCACTTCACTGCTTACTCCCAACTCTAAATCATCTAGTCCAACCCCCTGCACAATGCGGGAAATTTACAAATACCTCCCGATACACACAAGTGACCACTGTTCCGTGTCCAGAAGGTGGCAAAAACACCTCCAGGATCCTTGGGCAAACTGGCCTGGAGAAAAATTGCTCCTTGACTCCACTGTGGCGATCAGCATTTCCCTGGGCATGTAAGAAAGAGTCACGAGATCGAATGCTACCCTTCCTGCCTTCCTTCTCATGATCTTCCTAAATTCATGGACGAAACATCTGATTTGGTAGAAGGCAGCTTCATGGGTAGATGACTGCGGAAGGCAACGGCAAGAAAGGAAAGGTCCACTGTGCAAGCACCAGTCTGGGGTGACGTTGCTTTCACAACGTTTTCACAGCAGACTTTTTACGGGGTGGTTTGCCATTGCTTTCCCCAGTCCTCTACACTTTTCCCCCAGCAAGCTGGGGACTCATTTGACCGACCTCGGAAGGATGGAAGGCTGAGCCAACCTCGAGCTGGCTACCTGAAAACCCAGCTTCCGCCGGGGATCGAACTCAGGTCGTGAGCAGAGCTTAGGACTGCAATGGCAAACTACCCTGTAAAAAGCCTTTCATGATGCGACATCACCCCAGAGTTGAAAATGGCTGCTGCTTGCACAGGGGACTACCTTTACCCTTTTTTTAGCTTCATGGGTGTTCATATATCCTGGCTTATGTTCTGTTGCGGGCAATGGTCATCGCCATGGGGAACCACTACTGATCTGAGTAGACCGGGGTGTCGAACTCAATTGTTATGAGGGCTGGATCTGACATAAATGAGATCTGGTTGGGCTGGGCCATGTTGGGCCAGCCACATGTGTACCTATTTAAGATTAGGTAGCAGAGATATAAACTTTATAGAGGACACAAACAAACACAATTAAATATATATATATATATATATATAATATATATATATATATATATATATATATATATATATATATATATATATATATTTAAAATGATTAAAACATATTAGCACTTATTTGTCTTAAAGGTGCTTTCTTTATATTTCTCCCGTGGGGGGAGGAGCCTCAGCCAATAGAAGGAAGAGGGGCTTGGCTCAGTAGTTGCGATTGAGAAGCTCTGGCTTCCTCCCTTTCTTCCCCAAGGGAGGAGCCTCAGCCAATGGAGAAAATAGAGGTTTTGCTCTGTAGATGCTGTGCAACTGAGCAAGCCTTGCAAAACAAGCTGTTATGCAGAAGGAAGCAAGAGAGAGGGAGAAGGAAGCAGATGACAGCCAGCTGCTCGGGGACCTGATAGGAGCCCTCCGGGGGCCTGATTCAGCCCCCGGGCTGCATGTTTGACACCCCTGGAGTAGACAGTACTGACCTTCATGGACCCAATGGTCTGGTTCAGTATAAAGCAGCTTCACATGTTCAAGGAGTCAGTTTCTATCTGTTGTTGGAGAGAGGGTTTTGATCCGTGCACCAAAACCTAACACGCTTGCCCCTCTCCAAATGCTCACCTCTTTTGACGTAGAGGGTGACTTGGGCCTGCATGATTAAAACGCTGGTTGATACAGAATACGCACAAACGATCGCTGTACCGGGGTGGAGGGATGGAACGATTCTTGACACAACGCGTCTCACAAACCTCAGCGCTGATCTTGGGCGCATCTGTGCACCTGGTGTCAATCAGATCCGAGGCTTCGCGCAATCCAAAATTGTTTTAGCCGCCGTCTTCCTGACACCGACTGTACCTCCTGACAGATAAGCGTTCACAAGGTCGTCACCGAAACGACGTTTGCCTTCCCCGTATCGAGGCCGCGCCGGTTTTCGAGTCATACAAAACGCAGAATGAAGTTACCCTTTCGGGATCTAATAACACAAACCCAGATTTGATTTTAAAGAGGGATCTAGCCTTGGCAGGCAATTTGTTCAAATGTGAATAGGAACGATGGGAATTATTAAATCATCTAATCCAGCTCTTATCTGCCAGTGAAAGATTATCCTATATATTGTATTCTTCAGGCCAGTAGCCTAATCTGATTATCTTAAATGCCACAGACGGGAGATAATTTAATTCTGCTACTTCACTCTTCTCTTTTTTTAGTTGTAGACTTTCTAGGGCCCGCTGTTTAACTTCGCATGGCTTATCTTTTCCCCTCCTAAAAGTAGACTGTAGTTGAAGGTTTATGATGCCTTTGGGATTTGTGGGGTGTCTTCGGGGAATTCCTTCCACTTTGTAGTCTCTAAATATGAGGACTTGTCTTCATTGGCAAGTGAATTTTCCTTTCTTAACCTTACATTGAGGTGATTGGGGCTAGAAGATGCCACCAGATGGCTCAACCCACAGCTAAATTTTGGATGTTTCTGTATATCATGCTGTTTCCTACCAGTTTGGTGTAGAAGAAGAAGAAGATGAAGATATTGGATTTATATCCCTCCCTCCACTCCGAAGAATCTCAGAGCGGCTCACAATCTCCTTTCCCTTCCTCCCCCACAACAGACACCCTGTGAGGTAGATGAAGATATTGGATTTATATCCCGCCCTCCACTCCGAAGAGTCTCAGAGCGGCTCACAATCTCCTTTCCCTTCCTCCCCCACAACAGACACCCTGTGAGGTAGATGAAGATACTGGATTTATATCCTGCCCTCCACTCCGAAGAGTCTCAGAGCGGCTCACAATCTCTTTTACCTTCCTCCCCCACAACAGACACCCTGTGAGGTAGATGAAGATATTGGATTTATATCCCGCCCTCCACTCCGAAGAGTCTCAGAGCGGCTCACAATCTCCTTTACCTCCTCCCCCACAACAGACACCCTGTGAGGTAGATGAAGATATTGGATTTCTATCCTGCCCTCCCACTCCGAAGAGTCTCAGAGCAGCTCACAATCTCCTTTACCTTCCCTCCCCCACAACAGCCACCCTGTGAGGTAGATGAAGATATTGGATTTATATCCCGCCCTCCACTCCGAAGAGTCTCAGAGCGGCTCACAATCTCCTTTCCCTTCCTCCCCCACAACAGACACCCTGTGAGGTGGGTGGGGCTGGAGAGGGCTCTCACAGCAGCTGCCCTTTCAAGGACAAATTCTGCCAGAGCTATGGCTGACCCAAGGCCATTCCAGCAGCTGCAAGTGAAGGAGTGGGGAATCAAACCCGGTTCTCCCAGATAAGAGTCCGCGCACTTAACCACTATGAAACTCCCTTACGCTGAATTAGAGACCATCGAAGTCAATCTTGTCTACCCAGACCAGCAACAGCTGTCCCAGATCTCTGGCAGAGGTCTTTCCCATCACCTATTGCTTCATCCTTTCTGAAACTGGAGAGACCAAGGATTGAACCTGAGATCTTCTGCATGCCCAGCCGATGCCCTGCACTGAGCCACGAGCCCTCCCCATTCTTTTTGGAAGGTAGGCATAGCTGGCAGAGAGAAGGACTTGGAAGCAGTGGGGTTTGCCTCCCTGCTGAGCTGCAGATTGGCTCGCTTGCTGTTCACTCACCTCTTCAGTCCCTTGCTTTTCGAACCAGAAAACAAGAGCTCTTTCCCTCGCAGTTTTGTGGCGTGCGTTAATGAGAGCAGGAATCGGTTATTGTCTCGTTCTGAACCTCGGTGAAAGTAATTACACAGCTAAGTAGACCAAAGATGTTCTGTTTTGAACTCTGAAAGTCTCCTTGGCACGAGAAGGCAGGGATGCAAGTTTGCCCTCTTCTTGCTCTGGGGACAAACTCCGCAGCTTGCAAGCCTCTTGTTACGGCTACCCTCCCGAGCTGGCAGTAATTGCTTTGATAATCCATATTTAGCATCCTGCAGAATTAGGCCTAATCGGCTTGGAGGATATAATTTGACACTGCGCATTTCATGCTGCAGCAGGCAAACGGTTAAGCTTCATGCCCCTACCGTTTCTCCGTCTTAATTTAGAACAAATGGCCATTAAAAAAATAATAATAATACCTTAACAGCTGGAAGACTGCTTCCATTTACCTTCCTTTGTGTGCGTCAGAACCGGTAATTCGTGCATTCGCCAAGAAGGGCAATCAGCCCTTCAACTATCCTGACTACGGTAGACATTTCATAATCTCAGGGCTTGCTCATGAGATGTGCCGTAATGCTGTATACATCAAGGGTGTCAAATATGCAGCCCGTGGGACAGATCAGGCTCCCAGAGGGCTCCTCAGGTTCGGGAGCAAGTCCGCCTCCTTCAGAGAGCCAGTTTGGTGTAGTGGTTAAGTGCATGGACTCTTAACTGGGAGAACCGGGTTTGATTTGGTGTGTGGGAGCCAGTTTGGTGTCTTGGTTAAGTGCGTGGACTCTTATCTGGGAGAACCAGGTTTGATTCCCCACTCCTCCACTTGCACCTGCTGGAATGGCCTTGGGTCAACTGTTGCTCTCTTTTCTGGGAGAACCGGGTTTGATTCCCCACTCCTTCACTTGCAGCTGCTGGAATGGCCTTGGGTCAGCCATAGCTCTTTTAAGAGTTGTCCTTGAAAGGGCAGCTGGTATAAGAGCCCTCTCAGCCCCACCTACCTCACAAGGTGGCTGTTGTGGGAAGGGGGGAAAAGGTAAAGGAGACTGTGACCTCTCTGAGATTCAGAGTATTGGGAAGGAAAGGTCCCCTGTGCAAGCACCAGTCGTTTCCGACTCTGGGGTGACGTTGCTTTCACAACGTTTCCACGGCAGACTTTTGCCATTGCCTTCCCCAGTCATCTACGCTTCCCCCCACACCCCCAGCAAGCTGGGTACTCATTTTACCAACCTCAGAAGGATGGAAGGCTGAGTCAGCCTCGAGCCGGCTACCTGAAAACCCAACTTCCACCAGAGATCGAATTCAGGTCATGAGCAGAGCTTAGGACTGCAGTACTGCAGCTTTAACATAGTATCATTGAGATAGAAGGGTCCTCCAAGGTCATCTAGTCCAGCCCCCTGCACAATGCAAGAAATTCACAAATGCCTCCCTCTAAATTCACAGGATCCTCATTGCTGTTGGATAGCCATTTATTCTTGTATATATAGAGTATAGGGCAGGATGTAAATCCAATATCATCTTCTTCTTCTTCTTTTTCTTCTTCTTCTTCTTCTCCCTCTCTCTTGCTTCCTTCTGTGTCATAACTTTCTTTGCCAGGATTTCTCAATCGCACAGAAGCTACAGAGCAAAGCCTCTGTTTTCTCCATTGGCTGAGGCTCCCCTCTTGGGGAGGAAGGGTGGGTGGAGGAAGAGGTTGCTTTGATACTGACCACAGTATTGCAAGACCGCTCATACTTTAAGCATGTTTTATTTTAGGGTTTTTTTAAAAAAAAAATCTTTGTGTTTGTCTGTGTCCTCTATAAAGTTTATGTCTCTGCTATTAGACATTACTTTTTAGGAGACACATGGCTGAGTCTGACAAGGTTTCATAACAAATGAGTTTGATACCCCTGGTATAAACATACTGAATCAGGACCTCTTCAAAAATGTGTAGACCCTTTGTGGAAGACTTCAGGGGAGGGGGGGGAATTCTTGGATCTACCCAACGGGAAGGAGCATCACGCGAACACACGCACGTATTTCTTTGCCATCGAGTCACAGCTGATATGACCGGGGTGGAATTCTAGCAGGAGCTCCTTTGCATATTAGGCCACACACCCCTGATGTAGCCAGTCATTGCCGAGCAGTCGAGTTAGAACTTGCTGAGCAGTCGGGTTAGAACGGATAAAAGGAAGTCCTTCTTCACCCAAAGGGTGATTAACATGGGGAATTCACTGCCACAGGAGGTGATGGCGGAGACAAGCATAGACAGCTTCAAGAGGGGAATGGATAAGCATAATGGAGCAGAGGTCCATCAGTGGCTATAAGCCACACCTTACTGTTGGAACTTTGTCTGGGGCAGAGATGCTCTGTATTCTTGTGCTTGTGGGGGGGGGCACAGTGGAAGGGCTTCTAGCCCCATTGGTGGACCTCTTGATGGCACTTGGTTTTTGACCACTGTGTGACACAGGGTGTTGGCCTGATCCAACATGGCTTCTCTTATGTGACACAGAGTGTTGGACTGGATGGGCCACTGGCCTGATCCAACAGGGCTTCTCTTATCTTCTTATGTGACAAAGAGTGTTGGACTGGATGGGCCATTGGCCTGATCCAACATGGCTTCTCTCATGTTCTTATGTGACACAGTGTTGGACTGGATGGGCCATTGGCCTGATCCAGCATGGCTTCTCTTATGTGACAAAGAGTGTTGGACTGGATGGGCCATTGGCCTGATCCAACATGGCTTCTCTCATGTTCTTATGTGACACAGTGTTGGACTGGATGGGCCATTGGCCTGATCCAACATGGCTTCTCTTATGTTCTTATGTGACAAAGAGTGTTGGACTGGATGGGCCATTGGCCTGATCCAACATGGCTTCTCTTACGTTCTTATGTGACAAAGAGTGTTGGACTGGATGGGCCATTGGCCTGATCCAACATGGCTTCTCTTATGTTCTTATGTGACACAGAGTGTTGAACTGGATGGGCCATTGGCCTGATTCAACATGGCTTCTCTTATGTTCAGTCCTCCAAGAGTTTACAGAGAAGAGCGTTGTAAGCTCTTGGAGGATTGGCTACATCAGGGGTGTGTGGCCTAATATGCAAAGGAGCTCCTGGTAGAATTCCACCCCTGGACATGACAGTCCTGTGGGGTTTCAGGACAAGAGACCATCACAGGTGGTTTGCCATTGCCTGCCTCAGCATAGCAACCCTGGATTTCCTTGCTGGTCTCCCATCCAAATACTGACTGGGGCTTACCTTGCTTAGCTTTTGAGATCTGAAGCATCCATCTCGCCTGGGCTATCCAGAGGGCCTGTTTCAGATAGACATTAATAAAATAACAGGACTTGGTGTGTTCTAACTTTGGGATGGGAAGAAGAACAGTGTGCTTCTTTCAGAGAACAAAATGGCGGGGATTGGTCTAAAATGGAAAACAAGCGTTTATTATTGAAATGGCTGCAGGGCTATTGGCGTGCTGTATTCATCTTGGTGGGTATTTTAAAACATTGTTTAAAATAATTAAGCATTTTAACTTTAAAAAAAAAATCAAAACTGGTGCTGTTCTTCTCAGCTGCCCTTTGGAATTAGTGATGGTACCGGTACTAGCCAGTCAGTTGCTGAGTAGAATCTGGTTTAATCTAATGTTGATAGCAGCACGGGGAAAAACAGTAAGGGAGGTCGGAAATGAAGGGGAAACATCAGTTCACTCGGTAATCAGTTTCTCAGGGACATTTTACACACCTCTATAAAATAACCATTTGCAGTGGGTGTACCTGCATGTACAACTATGTGCAGTTATGGATGATTCCAGGACTTTTTTTGAGCAGGACCGCAGTTCCAGCTGGCTTGGTGTCAGAGGGTGTGGCCTAATGTGCAAATGAGTTCCTGCTGGGCTTTTTCTGCAAAAAACAAAAAGCCATGTGAAACAATGGTAGCATCTGAGGGTGCGACCTAATATGTAAATGAGCTCCTGGTGGGCTTTTCCTGCCAAAAAAGCCTGTGTGAAACAATGGTGGCATCAGGAGATGTGGCCTATATGCAAATAAATTCCTGCTGGGCTTTTTTCTACAAAAAGCCCTATGTGGGAGAAATGGTGACATCAAGGGGGGTGTGGCCTAATATGCAGATGAGTTCCTGCTGGGCTTTTTCTACCAAAAAAAAGCCCTGGGTGATTCACATCCGTTTGCTTCTTTTACCAAACCTCCCTCCGCTTCCTAACTCATCTGAGTTATTTTTGCAGCAAACTTGAAGTAGCTGGAGAAAAAGCCACAAGCTCCTTGCAAAAGCACAGAGAGAGCCGTTTATATAAATTGAGTGTCCCTCTCCTTTTAAAATCAAGCATAAAAGGGGGGGGGGGAATGAGAAGCCTGCCAGTTCAGCAATATCTTTCAATTGCAGACGGGCAAGAATAATGTTTTCTCTGCCCTCGCAGAATGCGTCGAATCTGGCTTTTCATAGAATCAAGGGCGTCGAGGCTGGAAAAGACCTGCTAGGTTGTCTTGAGCTACCCTTTTACTATCAAGTAAATATAGAAAATAGCCTGTAGCTAGGGTTTCCAGCCTCTGGGTGGTAGCTGAAGATCCCCTGAGATTACAGTTGATCTGTAGGTGGAAGAAGAGGAGGAAGAAGAGGAGGAGGAAGAAGAAGAAGAAGAAGAAGAAGAAGAAGAAGAAGAAGAAGAAGAAGAAGAAGAGAGAAGAAGAAGAAGAAGAAGAAGAAGAAGAAGAAGAAGAAGAAGAATTGGACTTATAGCCCAATAGAAGGGAGGGAGGGAGGAAGGAAGGAAGGAAGGAAGGAAGGAAGGAAGGAAGGAAGGAAGAACATGATGATGATGATATTGGATTTATTCCCCGCTCTCCACTCTGAATCCCTGAGTCTCAGAGTGGATCACAGTCTCCTTTCCCTTCCTCCCCCACAACAGGGGCTGAGAGAGCTCTCACAGCAGCCATCCTTTCAAGGACAACTCCTGCAGTAGCTATGACTAACCCAAGGCCATTCCAGCAGCTGCAAGTGGAGGAGTGGGGGATCAAACCCAGTTCTCCCAGATAAGAATCTGCGCAGTTTACCTGGAAAAAAATGGTCAGCTTGGAAGGTGGCCTCTATATCATCATACCGCATTGAAGTCCTTTCTCTCCCCAAACCCCACCCTCCACAGGCTCCACCCCCCAAATCTTCAGGTATTTCCCAAACCAGGGCTGGCAACTCAGACCGTGTATTCCTGTCCCTTAAGAGACTCTTCTCCGAATTATCACTCCCCACCCCCACTCCAAAGCAATATTTATATAGAGGCAGGGGTCGTTGAAAAATAGGTGGTGGAGCTCATTAGCATAACTCATTAGCATATGCCCCCCCAGCCAAGAGCAACCCGATGCAAGAAAGGAGAGCCCTGGGCAAGCGAGGCCTGCTTGGACTGACTAGAGATCCTGCCAGCCCAAACAGGCCTCACTCACCTGTAGAGATGTGAAGGCCCGGAAAAAAAAAAACGGAAAAATTCAGGGGGGAAACGGGTTTTTTCCAGAAGCCTTTTTTGTTATTCCGAAAAAATTTTTTAAAAAGAAAAGAAATTGATTATGGAATGTTTTATTTTAACAGGACGAATAAAACGTTTTAAGGCAAGGTGTTTAAATATTATCCAAACCATTTCTAAAAAAATACGTATGGTATCAGATTGTTCTAATTTCTGTGTCGTGAGCACAGGAAAGTCCCATTCATTGAAACTTAGTCCTACACTCCCTTCTATACACTTCCCCTCATTCAATTCTTTTTATGAGAATGAGTTTTTTGTGTTTATTTTATACTGTGGAGAGGAAATATGAACCATGGTTACTTCTGGATTTTTAAAAATTGCTTTGTGGAGGTTTTTCTGCCTGTTCCGCATAAGCTAGTAGACCGTCCAGGAGACTGTTGCTCCATTTGTTACAATTACAAATAAATATTATTTGAAAAGTAAATTCTGTTTGTAAGAATTGTTTGGATACACTATATATTGAATATGCTAGTTGTGATAATTTCACGCCAAGTAAAATCGTCCGTAGTCATATCTTACGTTCCTAAAGAAACGGAATGACTTTCAATCTGGAAAAGGAAAAAGAAGTGCTAACGTAGCATTTTTTTTTCAATTCCGAAAATTTCCGTTTCCCCCCCCAAAAAAAAAAAAAACCCGGGGGGTTTTCCAAGCTTTTCTACTCACCTGGGGATCTCCTTGGCTGCCCTCCTCCACAGTCAAAAGGCCGGCAAGCCACCCACTGCCCAGAATCACATAAGAAGCGGAGAAAGGGTGGTGTGGGCTTCTCCAGGGGTTAATGAGGGCTGCTGGGGGCGTGGCAGAGCCCCTGGTGGCTGGCTGGCTGCCCGCTCTCCTAATCCTGGGATTGTTATGCAGCTGCACCTACTATTCAATGGGCAAGATATGTGGGGAGGTGGAACTCTCAGAAAGGTTCAGGAGCTGTGCTCCTGTGAGCTCCTGCTGAATTCAAGGCCTGTATAGGGGAATCCTTGGAAGTAATTCAGATTCAAGCAGATGTCTCCCTACCTTCTCTTTGTACCTTAAGCACAGTGTGAATGACCCCCCCATCACACTGATTTCAGAAAAGGGGAGGGGGGATGGACTTTACTTGAACTTGCAGGCATAGATAGCAAAAAGGTTGTATGGAAAGATAATGTGTGTCAATGAGTCACAGCCGACCCATGGTGAAGGAGGGGGAGAGGTATTTGTGAATTTCCTGCATTGTGCAGGGAGAGGGTTGGACTAGATGACCCTGGAGGGCCTTTCCAACCCTATGATTCTGTGAAGTTCCACCTCATGGGATCTTCACAGCAAGAGATGAGCAGAGGCGGTTTGGTATTGACTTTCCCCTGTGTAGCAGTCTCCCATCCAAGTACCAGCCCTTCTAAGAATCTCAGCTGTGACAAGATGGGTACTATGGCTGCAAAGCCTGTTGATAGTTGTGCCCCCCCCTCAAAAAAAAAGGAGGATGAGAACATAAGAGAAGCCATGTTGGATCAGGCTAGTGGCCCATCCAGTCCAACACTCTGTGTCACATAAGAACACAAGAGAAGCCATGTTGGATCAGGCCAATGGCCCATCCAGTCCAACACTCTGTGTCACATAACATAAGAGAAGCCCTGTTGGATCAGGCCAATGGCCCATCCAGTCCAACACTCTGTGTCACATAAGAACACAAGAGAAGCCATGTTGGATCAGGCCAATGGCCCATCCAGTCCAACACTCTGTGTCACATAAGAACATAAGAGAAGCCATGTTGGATCAGGCCAATGGCCCATCCAGTCCAACACTCTGTGTCACATAAGAACAGAAGAGAAGCCATGTTGGATCAGGCCAGTGGCCCATCCAGTCCAACACTCTGTGTCACATAAGAACACAAGAGAAGCCATGTTGGATCAGGCCAATGGCCCATCCAGTCCAACAATCTGTGTAGGGTTGCCAAGTCCAATTCAAGAAATATCTGGGGACTTTGGGGGTGGAGCCAGGAGACACTGGGGTGGAGCTAGGGGGGAGGGGGAGAAATGGCACCAAGGACTCCAACCTGTTTTTACTGCCACTAACAAAGCCTTTGGCTCACCACCACTTGATTCACTGGGGAGACCTTGGGGGCAGGTCCGGTTCTCTCAGCCAGACCATCAACCTTGCAGGGTCGCTGTGTCAAATCCGGGGAAAGGAGCGGGCCAAGCATTTACCCTGGCCTGATATACTTTCAGGGTTAGCGGTGTTGTTTTTCTCCCAACAAGGGATCTTTGGAGCCAGAAAGGACGCGCCTTGTGCCCGTCCTTACCTTCACCGAAGCCTTCCTGACATGCCCCGGCGCCTGCAGCGCGCTGGGCAACCCCTGCTGGTAGTTGAAGAAGTTGACGGCCGTCTGGGCGGCCCTCTGGACCGGCGGGCTGGAGGCAGTCAATGTCCCACGGCGACTCAACAGCGGGTCCTTCCACACCAGCTGGGGCCGTTCAGCCAGCAAGCCCCGAGCCGCCGGCAAGAGCGTGAGCAGCGCCGCCAGCACTAGCAGGGGGGACCCGCTGGAGAGGGCTCGCAGTGGCTGCATCCTTCCTTCCCGCGCGGAAAGCGGGCGAGAGCGGGCTTTTCGGCGCGAGGCAGCAGGCGAGCCGAGGGACTGAGTGAGCCGCGGCTGGTGCAGGCGCCCATCCAAATACAAAGAGGCCGGGGCTGTCCCCTGGCTGCCCGGCCCTCGCTCCCTCCCTCCCTCCTCCGGAGGAGCAGCTATGGTGAGCGGAGGGCGCTCCTTGGCGCCATTTCCCCCCTCCCCCCGCTTCCGTGGGGGGGAGCGGGGGAAGAGGCTGGAAAAACTGGGGTCCCCCGCCAGAGCGGGAGGATTGGGACCCCTAAATCTGTGTCACATAAGAACATAAGAGTAGCCATGTTGGATCAGGCCAATGGCCCATCCAGTCCAACACTCTGTGTCACATAAGAACATAAGAGAAGCCATGTTGGATCAGGCCAATGGCCCATCCAGTCCAACACTGTGTCACATAAGAACACAAGAGAAGCCATGTTGGATCAGGCCAATGGCCCATCCAGTCCAACACTCTGTGTCACATAAGAACATAAGAGAAGCCATGTTGGATCAGGCCAATGGCCCATCCAGTCCAACACTCTGTGTCACATAAGAACACAAGAGAAGCCATGTTGGATCAGGCCAATGGCCCATCCAGTCCAACACTCTGTGTCACATAAGAACACAAGAGAAGCCATGTTGGATCAGGCCAATGGCCCATCCACTCCAACATTCTGTGTCATATAAGAACAGAAGAGAAGCCATGTTGGATCAGGCTAGTGGCCCATCCAGTCCAACACTCTGTGTCACATAAGAACACAAGAGAAGCCATGTTGGAGCAGGCCAATGGACCATCCCGTCCAACATTCTGTGTCACACAGTGGCCAAAAAAAACCCAGGTGCCATCAGGAGGTCAATCAGGAGAGCCAGTTTGGTGTGGTGGTGAAGCCTTATCTGGGAGAACTGGGTTTGATTCCCAACTCCTTCACTTGCAGCTGCTGGAATGGCCTTGGGTCAGCCATAACTCTGGCAGAGGTTATCCTTGAAAGGGCAGCTGCTATGAGAGCCCTCTCAGCCCCACCCACCTCACAGGGCGTCTGTCGCAGGGGGAGAAGATATAGGAAATTGTAAGCCGCTCTGAGTCTCTGATTCAGAGAGAAGGGCGGGGTATAAATCTGCAGATTTCTTCTTCATCAGTGAGGCCAGGACCTCCCATTGTTGCCCCTCCCAAGCAGCAAGAATACAGAGCATCACTTGCTCCAGACAGAAAGTTCCAACAGAGAGCCTGATTGGTGTAGTTGTTAAGTTTGCGGACTCTTATCTGGGAGAACCAGGTTTGATTCCCCACTCAAGAGAGCCCTCTCAGCCCTACTCACCTCACAGGGTGTCTGCTGTGGGGGAGGAAGGTAAAGGAGATTGTGAGCCACTCTGAGACTCTGAGATTCAGAGTGGAGGGTGGGATATAAATCCAAGATATAAATCTTCTTCAACAGAGAGCCAGTTTGGTGTAGTGGTTAAGTGTGCAGACTCTTATCTGGGAGAACCGGGTTTGATTCCCCTCTCCTCCACTTGCACCTGCTAGCATGGCCTTGGGTCAGCCATAGCAGAGGTTGTCCTTGAAAGGGCAGCTGCTGTGAGAGCCCTCTCCAGCCCCTCCCACCTCACAGGGTGTCTGTTGTGGGGGAGGAAGGGAAAGGAGATTGTGAGCCGCTCTGAGACTCTTTGTGGCGGGCGGGATATAAATCCAGTATCTTCATCTACCTCACAGGGTGTCTGTTGTGGGGGAGGAAGGGAAAGGAGATTGTGAGCCGCTCTGAGACTCTTCGGAGTGGAGGGCAGGATATAAATCCAATATCTTCATCTACCCCACAGGGTGTCTGTTATGGGGGAGGAAGGGAAAGGAGATTGTGAGCCGCTCTGAGACTCTTCGGAGTGGAGGGCGGGATATAAATCCAATATCTTCATCTACCTCACAGGGTGTCTGTTGTGGGGGGAGGAAGGTAAAGGAGATTGTGAGCCGCTCTGAGACTCTTCAGAGTGGAGGGCGGGATATAAATCCAATATCTTCTTCTTCTTCAACAGTACGTTGTGGCTAATAGCCACTGATGGACCTCTGCTCCATCTGTCGATCTAACCCCCCTCTTCCAAGCAGATGCTGCACCGTTGAGCCGCAACACCTGCCCTAGTTTGAGTCCCTGCAAAGAACAGGCAGAGGGATTTTGATTTTCCAAACCAAACCACACCTGTTTGCCCTCCCCCCGATCGGCTGATACGGCAACCTGGGCCCTCCTATGGAGGATCAAAGCGCCGTGTGTGTCTAAACAGTGGAGATGATTATAACGCTTCCACTTCAGTGGTCCTTTACATATTCAACGAGTTTGTATGAGCGTCGAGTTAATGAATCCTCAGGACCGCGGCAGCGAAGCAGGTGAGTCACTCTCGTCCAGAGATAAGTACCGAGAGATTAACGTGATAGAATATTGCCGTATTCATTTGGTGCAGTCGGGGGAAATTGAAAGGTAGCTTTTAAACAATTACCCAAAACTGCACAGTGGATCAGCAGCATAATCAGATTTTTTTTTTTTTTTTTTGGCATTCGGAAAACTTAGCGGAAAGCCATGGGCTTTAATCAGGCATTCGCGCGGGCTTTGGGGAGATGAAACACAAAGCGCCGTTCGTTCAGAACGGCTCTTCAGAATGGCAGCCACCTAAATAAGCCACTGTGGGACAAACAAGACGTTCAGTGTTCCCCTTAACTGCACAACCTCTTCAGAGCATGTATATATGTGTGTGTGTGTGTGTGTGTTAGGGGTTGAATTCTAGCAGGAGCTCCTTTGCATATTAGGCCACGCCCGCCTGATGTAGCTGATCCTCCAGGAGCTTACAAAAAAGAGCCTTGTAAGCTCTTGGTGGATCGGCTACATCAGGGGTGTGTGGCCTAATATGCAAAGGAGCTCCTGCTAGAATTCCACCCCGATGTGTGTGTGTTTTGGTTATTTTGAGTTATTTGGCTTTATATGTTTTGGTTATTTGCTCATTTTTTGTGAGGAAAAATATTCAACAGTTTGTCAAATCTTAGCGTTCAGCAAAATTTTCACAGAGGGTTTGAACGATGGAGCCCAGAAGCAAGTATTGGGGGGGGGGGGGGGATAAGAAAGAAAGAGCACAAAAGAATTTAGATGTCCCAAAGCTCCACTCCTGTGAGCTTCTGCCCAAAATGAGGCCTGATTATCATTAATACTCTACCCTTCATCCCTTTGATTAGCCAACATGGCTTACTGCAGTCCTAAGCTCTGCTCAAGACCTGAGTTCGATCCCCGGTGGAAGCTGGGTTCAGGTAGCCGGTTCCAGGTTGACTCAGCCTTCCATCCTTCCGAGGTCAGTAAAATGAGTACCCAGCTTGCTGGGGGGAGAGTGTAGATGACTGGGGAAGGCCGTGGCAAACCACCCTGTAAAAAAGTGCCATGAAAACATTGTGAAAGCAACGTCACCCCAGAGTCGGAAATGACTGGTGCTTGCACAGGGACCTTTCCTTTCCTTTCCTTTCCTTTCCTTTCCTTTCCTTTCCTTTCCTTCCCTTCCCTTCCCTTCCCTTCCCTTCCCTTCCCTTCCCTTTCCTTCCCTTCCCTTTCTCTCTTTTACAGGGACCCCAACATTTGCATTGAATTGAATTTCAGCATAGCTGAAATTTCAAGATTGACTCTAATCACATTTTTTGCCATACACACAACTCAGAGATAGAACTTACAGGCCAGAAAAAGAAAAAGAAGACTGCAGATGTATACCCCGCCCTTCTCTCTGAATCAGAGACTCAGAGCAGCTTACCATCTCCTATACCTTCTCCCCCCACAACAGACCCCCTGTGAGATGGGTGGGGCTGAGAGAGCTCTCCCAGAAGCTGCCCTTTCAAGGACAACTCTATGAGAGCTATGGCTAACCCAGGGCTGGCCAAACTGCGGCTCGGGAGCCGCATGTGGCACTTTCACACATATTGTGCGGCTCTTGAAGCCTCCACCGCCTTGTCAGCCAGCTTGGAGAAGGCATTTGTCTCTTTAAATCACTTCTCCAAGCCAAGCCAGCCCGCAGCTTGGGGAATGCATTTAAAGTTAAAGTTGCTTTCTTGCCACCTCTCTCTCCCTCCCAACATCTATTTGCCAGCCTGCTTCCCTTCCTTCCTTGTCTTGTGACTCTCAAACATCTGACATTTATTCTACGCAACTCTTACATTAAGCAAATTTGCCCACCCCTGGGCTAACCCAAGGCCTTTCCAGCAGCTGCAAGTGGCAGAGTAGGGAATCAAACCCAGTTCTCCAAGATAAGAGTCCATGCACTTAACCATTACACCACACTGGCTCTCTCACTAGCATTTATTTCCACCCACAACTCCATTTGTCTGTGGTGAGCCCCCCCTTCATTGGCAGTCTTCACAATGCAGCCGCATGGTTATTTGTTAGAGATTCTTTAGGCTGATCTGCGTGTAGCAGGGGGTTGGACTAGATGGTCCGTATGGCCCCTTCCAACTCCGTGGTTCTGGGCTCCTCCAGGCAGTGAAGAACATCTTGAAAGTTCACGTTATGCTGCTCGCCGTAAATCTTCTCCCTGCCTTTCGAACAAGGTACCAATTAACGCGAAGCAAGTTGTGGTACGTGCTGAAGATTCCACTTCTGTTACTTCTTTTAATGAGCTTCATGGGATTTGAACACGAGGCTCAAAAGTAGCAAGGGAAACCTCGTAATTAGTTTCAATTAGAAGAAGTTTCGATGCATCACGGCTATTTGATGAACTGCAGAGGGAGAGAGACGAGATACCAAACAGATACAAATCACTAGCTTTGTTTCATTTATTATTATACTTATTTTCTTCTTAATTAGCTCTGATTGGCTTATGATCCTAATTAATGCCAAGGAATCTGGAATGGGACACAATGGCATGGTTTAGAGAAGATGCCAGAGCGTGAAACTGCTAAATTATTGCTAATTGTTATTTACGTGGGGACAGGAAGACTCAGCAATGTGGGGCCTAATTAGCATCGAAGATACGGTTTCCGTTTTCCAAAGTCGACGAAAGCAAGCGAGATAAATGGCGACCGATTTCATTTAGGGACCTTTGCAACACGATTGAATAACATGAAATTTTACTGGCTGGCCATCAGAAATCATTTTGGCACTGTTCGGAAAACAAAAACAAAAAAACAGAACAATCTCCCCCGGCACTGACGAATTGGGTCAAATAAATTAACTGCTAGGATCGTCTAGGGTGAGGGGTGGCCGAACTTGCTTCAGGTAAGAGCCACGTGGAAGAAATGTCAGATGTTTGAGAGTCACGAGACATGGACATCAGATGTTTGAGAGCCATAAGACGAACAGGAAGGAAGGCAAATAGATGGGGAAAAGGGAGAAGTGGAAAGAAAGCAATTTTAACTTTAAATGCATTCTCCAAGCCAGCCAACAGGGCAGAGGGGCCTTGAACAGCCTTATAATATGTGTGTAAGAGCCATGTGTGGCTCCTGAGTCACAATTTGGCCACCCCTGGTCTAGGGTGTCGTTTGTTCACTCTTAGTCCACTGGCTTATCCTCCTAAAATACATACACTTGCAGCTGTATGTATTTATTTGTTCGATTTATATCCCGCCCTACCCACCAAGGCGGGCTCAGGGCGGCTTACAATACAAAAAGCTAACAAAGATCAGTTTAAAATAAATTAATAATTATACAATAAAATACATAAAAATACATAAAACTCACATCAATATGCACTATGCTGCCTTTTCCTTAAATCAATTCTTCAAGTATTCCAGTGTTCAATATTCTGATGTTCAAAGTTTAAATATTCAGGCATCCCAATATCAATTAATTGTATGCCAACTGGAAGAGGCCCTGCGGAACTGTTTTTACAGGCCCTGCGGAACTGTTCAAGGTTCCGCAGGGCCTCACCTCCGGAAGCTGGTTCCACCAACAGGGGGCTGCAATCGAAAGGCCCTGTCTCTGGTCGCTTTCAGACGGGCCTCCTTTGGCCCAGGGATTATAAGGAGGTTCTGAGACCCCGATCTCAGCACTCTCTGGGAACATGTGGGAGAGACGGTCCCTAAGGTAGGTAGGTCCCAGGCCATAAAGGGCTTTAAGGGTCATAACCAGCACCTTGTACCGAACTCGGTATGTTATCGGCAGCCAATGCAGTCCCCGGAGCCCGGCTGAATGTGCTCCCGTCTAGGGAGCCCTAACCGTGTATGTAACACGTGTATGACGGACGAGATTTTTAGGGTAGAAGTTTTTAGAAGTTGCTTTCATACATGCGAAACAATGACGTTTCAGTCCACTTCAGTGAAATCCAGTTGCAAAAGTGGATCGAAAGTCCATAATTTAATGTGTGCAAAAGCGCCCGTACGATCTGACCAAGGGGAGCTTTGACTCTCGAAAGCTTATCCTCCTAACGTTTTGGTGGGCTCTTAGGTGCTACTGGGATTCAAATCCAGAGGTCCTCCTGCAGAACAACACAGCTACCCTCTGAAACGATGCCCTTCTTACGTTGCTGCTGGTGTAAGGCCACCTGTGGCCAGAGGTCCGCTGGGAGAAATCTCTTGCTAATTCTGCAGAGCTAACCAGAGAAGGTGGATTAGCATCACCTGACTAGTGACAGATTTTGAGTCCAGTTGCACCTCTTAAGACCAACGAAAGTTTTATTTGGTATGGGTTCTAGATCTAATCGAGCTTTAAGCTCTCTCGAGAAGCTAAAAGGACTAAACGGAGGCTATCATACTTTGAAGAAGAAGAAGATGATGATATTGGATTTATACCCCACCCTTCACTGAATCTCAGAGCGGCATACCATCTCCTTTGCCTTCCTCCCTCACGTCAGACACCCTGCGAGGTAGGCAGGGCTGAGAGAGCTCTGACAGAAGCTGCTCTTTCAAGGACAGCTCTGCGAGAGCTATGGCCTGACCCAAGACCATTCCAGCAGCTGCAAGTGGAGGAGTGGGGGAATCAAACCTGGTTCTCCCAGGTAAGAGTCAGTGCACTTAACCAACTGCACCAGACTGGCTCTCTTTGCTCACCTGATGAAAATACAAGACTCAGTGGAACAGGCAGTCACACTAGGAAAACTGGAAAGCAGCAGGGAAAGAGGACGACCCAACAAGAGATGGATAGATTCAGTCAAGGAAGCCGTGCCCCCCCCCCCAAGAAACTATTAGTGTATGTAACACGTGTATGTCACAGCTGCACTGGTCTGCCCCAAGGTTTAACTGCATAATACCCAGGGTGAAATTCTAGTAGGAGCTCCTTTGCATATTAGGCCACACACCCCTGATGTAGCCAATCCTCCAAGAGCTTCCAAAAAAGAGCCTTGTAAGCTCCAGGAGGATTGGCTACATCAGGGGGTGTGGCCTAATAGGCAAAGGAGGTCCTGCTAGAATTCCTTACAGGGCTCTTCTCACAGGGCCTGCTGTAAGCTCCAGGAGGATTGGCTACATCAGGGGTGTGTGGCCTAATAGGCAAAGGAGGTCCTGCTAGAATTCCTTACAGGGCTCTTCTCACAGGGCCTACTGGAAGCTCCATGAGGATTGGCTACATCAGAGGGGTGTGGCCTAATAGGCAAAGGAGGTCCTGCTAGAATTCCTTACAGGGCTCTTCTCACAGGGCCTGCTGTAAGCTCCAGGAGGATTGGCTACATCAGGGGGGTGTGGCCTAATAGGCAAAGGAGGTCCTGCTAGAATTCCTTACAGGGCTCTTCTCACAGGGCCTACTGGAAGCTCCAGAAGGATTGGCTACATCAGAGGGGTGTGGCCTAATAGGCAAAGGAGGTCCTGCTAGAATTCCTTACAGGGCTCTTCTCACAGGGCCTGCTGTAAGCTCCAGGAGGATTGGCTACATCAGGGGGGTGTGGCCTAATAGGCAAAGGAGGTCCTGCTAGAATTCCTTACAGGGCTCTTCTCACAGGGCCTGCTGTAAGCTCCAGGAGGACTGGCTACATTAGGAGGGTGTGGCCTAATATGCAGAGGAGGTCCTGCTAGAATTCCTTACAGGGCTCTTCTCACAGGGCCTGCTGTAAGCTCCAGGAGGATTGGCTACATCAGGGGTGTGTGGCCTAATATGCAAAGGAGGTCCTGCTAGAATTCCTTACAGGGCTCTTAGTACAGGGCCTGCTGTAAGCTCCAGGAGGATTGGCTACATCAGGGGTGTGTGGCCTAATAGGCAAAGGAGGTCCTGCTAGAATTCCTTACAGGGCTCCTCTCACAGGGCCTACTAGAAGCTCCAGGAGGATTGGCTGCATGAGGGGTGTGTGGCCTAATATGCAAAGGAGGTCCTGCTGGAATTCCTTACAGGGCTCTTCTCACAGGGCCTGCTGTAAACTCCAGGAGGATTGGCTACATCAGGGGTGTGTGGCCTAATGGGCAAAGGAGGTCCTGCTAGAATTCCTTACAGGGCTCTTCTCACAGGGCCTGCTGTAAGCTCCAGGAGGATTGGCTACATCAGGGGTGTGTGGCCTAATAGGCAAGGAGGTCCTGCTAGAATTCCTTACAGGGCTCTTCTCACAGGGCCTGCTGTAAGCTCCAGGAGGATTGGCTACATCAGGGGGTGTGGCCTAATATGCAAAGGAGCTCCTAGAATCCCACCCCTGATATAGACCGTCAGTGGCACTCGAGCTGCTTTCTGGAGGGCCGTGGAGTTCTGCCGATTCTTCGTGCCAATCTTTAGCGATAAACTCACGAATGGCGTGCAAACTCTATTTTGTCTTGCACAGCTGTTCTTGGTTTACACAAAGCAGTGGAGGTTCAGTAGGCATGACGAGGGTGCCTTTTGGAATCCTGCGCATAACCACTAAGATAGGAAACATTACGGTGTTCTCTGGCTGGCAGTGTCCACAACTTATAAATAGTCGCATAAAAACGTTACTGGGGAAAATTGCCTTTTGTTGAAACCCTGCAGTCAATTACTTATGGGATAGGATTTCCTCCTCTCCCAACTCCTTTGACAGCCCCAAATGATCCCTAAATATCTCTTGTTGCTCCTGGGGAAGGGATCCCTCTCTGGAGAGCCAGTTTGGTGTAGTGGTAGAATGTGCGGACTCTGGGAGAACCGGGTTTGATTCCCCCACTCCTCCACTTGCAGCTGCTGGGATGGCCTTGGGTCAGCCACAGCTCTCTTTTCTGGAGAACCGGTTTGATTCCCCACTCCTCCACTTGCAGCTGATGGAATGGTCTTGAGTCAGCATAGCTCTCTTATCTGGGCGAACCGGGTTTGATTCCCCACTCCTCCACTTGCAGCTGCTGGAATGGTCTTGGGTCAGCCACAGCTCTCTTCTCTGGGACAGCCGGGTTTGATTCCCCACTCCTCCACTTGCAGCTGCTGGGATAGCCTTGGGTCAGCCATAGCTCCCGTAAGAGTTGTCCTCAAAAGAGCAGCTTCTGAGAGAGCTCTCTCAGCCCCACCCACCTCACAGGGTGTCTGTTGTGGGAGAAGAAGATAAAGGAGATGGTAAGTCCCTCTGAGACTCTGATTCAGAGAGAAGGGCAGGGTATAAATCCAATATCATCCCTACATCAAACTGGAGAGCCAGTTTGGCGTAGGGAGAGCCAGTTTGGTGTAGTGGTTAAATGCACAGACTCTTATCTGGGAGAACCGGGTTTGATTCCCACTCCTCCACTTGCACCTGCTGGAATGGCCTTGGGTCAGCCATAGCTCTGGCAGAGGTTGTCCTTGAAAGGGCAGCTGCTGTGAGAGCCCTCTCAGCCCCACCCACCTCACAGGGTGTCTGTTGTGGGGGAGAAGATACAAGAGATTGTAAGCTGTTCTGAGTCTCTGATTTATAGAGAAGGGTAGCGTATAAATCTGCAGTTCTTCATCATCACTCCACCACTTGCAGCTTCTGGAATGGCCTCGGGTCAGCATAGCTCTCGTAGGAGTTGTCCTTGAAAGGGCAGCTGCTGTAAGAGCTCTCTCAGCCCCACCTACCTCACAGAGTGTCTGTGCGGGGGGGAGGTAAAGGAGATTGTGACCACTCTGACACTCTTGAGATTCAGAGTATATAGGAATATAAATCCAATAACTTCTTCTCTGAACAACATGAGGTGAGATTTTGGAGCCAGAGGCTGTTGTCCAAAATTGCCCTCCCTTCCCCCCACCCCCAAGCCTTCTCTGTAGGATCCAACCCTTGTCTAGATTCTGGAAATCCAGCTATTAAATATTTTCCCTGTGTTGTGAAAATCATGTGTTTGGCATTATGCTAGCGAACCTAAATCAAAAACTTTAATGAGCTGGAATCAATTGAGCTTTTCAATTACAGATCTCATCTGAGTATTAATTTCATTTGGCAAATACCCTAATTCAAAGTTTCCAGCCGCCAAGAACCTCCACGAACTTGCCTTGACGTGTGATTCCTTTAATTGTGTTTTAGCAATTAGCAATTAATAATTAGCTAATTCATTCCTCTTCATTGAGGACTTTGCTGCTTGCATCTGGTTATTGCAGGCGTCCAATATGTTGGTTATTGGGCAGGATATGTTGTTAAGATTCGGGGGGGGGGGGGGGGGTTATGTATGATTTTTATCCAGGGCTTTTTTTTAGCAGGAATACAGTTCCAGTTCCGGCTGGCTTGGCATCAGGAGGTGTGATCTAATATGCAAATGAGTTCCTGCTGGGATTTTTCTACACACACCCGTTTTTATTTATTTTGATTGTTGGGTTTTGACTGGCAAACAAAAAGGCAGTTGTAATGTGGTATAAGGACTCAGCGGCCCTTGTGAGGACAGAAAGGTGGGATTTAAATTTTGTAAAGTAAATCCACTGTAAATAAATAAATAGGGCACATTGTAGCCAGAGTCAGAGAATACCTTAGCCCAGGGGTGGCCAGACTTGCTTAACATATAAGAGCCACATAGAATAATAATAATAATAAGATATTGGATTTATATCCCGCCCTCCACTCCGAAGAGTCTCAGAGCGGCTCACAATCTCCTTTCCCTTCCTCCCCCACAACAGACACCCTGTGAGGTAGATGAAGATATTGGATTTATATCCCGCCCTCCACTCCGAAGAGTCTCAGAGCGGCTCACAATCTCCTTTCCCTTCCTCCCCCACAACAGACACCCTGTGAGGTAGATGAAGATATTGGATTTATATCGCGCCCTCCATTCCGAAGAGTCTCAGAGCGGCTCACAATCTCCTTTACCTTCCTCCCCTACAACAGACACCCTGTGAGGTAGATGAAGATAGTGGATTCATATCCCGCCCTCCACTCCGAAGAGTCTCAGAGCGGCTCACAATCTCCTTTACCTCCCTCCCCTACAACAGACACCCTGTGAGGTAGATGAAGATATTGGATTTATATCCCGCCCTCCACTCCGAAGAGTCTCAGAGCGGCTCACAATCTCCTTTACCTCCCTCCCCTACAACAGACACCCTGTGAGGTAGATGAAGATATTGGATTTATATCCCGCCCTCCACTCCAAAGAGTCTCAGAGCGGCCTACAATCTCCTTTACCTTCCTCCCCCACAACAGACACCCTGTGAGGTGGGTGGAGCTGAGAGAGCTCTTACAGCAGCTGCCCTTTCAAGGACAACCTCTGCCAGGGCTATGGCTAACCAAGGCCATTCCAGCAGGTGCAAGTGGAGGAGTGGGGAATCAAACCCGGTTCTCCCAGATAAGAGTCCGCACACTTAACCACTACACCAAACTGGATGTTTGAGAACAAACACCAAATGTCAGATGTTTGAGAACCACAAGTTGGGAAGGAAGGAAGGGAAATAGAAGGGGAGGTGGAAATAAAGCAACTTTAAATGCTTTAAACCAAGCCGCCAGCCAACAGGAAGTGGGGGGGCTTCATGAGCCACACAATATGTGTGAAACACACACATGTGGCTCCCAAGCCACAGTTTGGCCAACATTGGCTTAGCCTAACTAATTCACTGTCCTGACTGGATGTTCCGGGCTAGCCTGGTCTCATTGGATCTTATGATCTCACGGGATCTCAGAAGCTAACCAGGGTTTTTGCTTCTTGCCTTGAAAAAAGATGATGATATTGAATTTATATCCCACCCTTCATTTCAAATCCCAGAGTCTCAGAGCAGCTCACAATCTCCTTTATCTCCCCCTCCCCACAACAGACACCCTGTGATGTGGGTGGGGCTGAGAGAGCTCTCCAAGAAGCTGTCCTTTTGAGGACAACTCCTGTGATAGCTAGCTATGGCTGACCCAAGGCCATTCCAGCAGCTGCAAGTGGGGGAGTGGGGAATCAAACCCGGTTCTCCCAGATAAGAGAGCTATGGCTGACCCAAGGCCATTCCAGCAGGTGCAAGTGGGGGAGTGGGGAATCAAACCCGGTTCTCCCAGGTAAGAGTCCCTGCACACTTAACTTCTGAAGACTGAAGTGCCATTATGGAATTGAATAATAGGCTGCATTCCATTATCGAGACCAGTCTGCCGTAGCAACCTCTGATTACCACGATGGAAAAGGAGGCCTCCTCTTTTAGTACAGGCCCTCCTGATCTCTCAAAGAGGACAGCAGGAAGATCTACCTGGTGTACATCTGTCAGCAAGCCTTGAATTCAGCAGCGCAGCTCCTAAACCTTCCTCAGGATTCCCCCTCCTCCTTCCCACCTTGCCCATTGAATAGTAGGTGCAGCTGCATAACAACCCCTGGATGAGCTCCACCACCTCTTTTTCTACAAAACAACCCCTGTCTGTCCGTCGAGAGTTATTCCTAGGATTGCCAGGTCACGGGAGGGAATTGTCAGGCATTGTCAGTTCCAGGTTGAGAAATTCCTGGAGATTTAAGGGTGTGGCCTGGGGAGGGCTGGGACCTCGGTGGGGCACATCGCCTTAGAGCCCGCCCACCAAAGCATTCATGTTTGCTAGGGGAACCCATAGGGTTGCATGGTCCAACTCAAGAAATATCTGGGTACTTTGGGGGTGGAGCTAGGAGACTTTGGGGGTGGAGCCAGGAGACTTTGGGGTTGGAGGTAGATTTAATTTAATACCCCGGCATTAGTGACAGTTTTTTTAAAAAAAATCATCCAGCTGTAGTTTCGTTCCTGTTCTTTCTCTCCCCCCCTCCCTCCACCTTCCTCATCGTGTGTTTCAAAGGGAGTTCTGGCCATCACACGTAAAGGGACCCCATTCAGGCCTTTTAAATGCCTTCCCTCTATTGCAGGGGTGGAAGACGGTAGCTCTCCAGATGTTTTTTTCCCTACAACTCCCATCAGCCCCAGCCAGCATGGCCAGTGACTGGGGCTGATGGGAGTTGTAGGCAAAAAAAACATCTGGAGAGCTACCATCGGCCACCCCTGCTCTATTGGAAATAACGGATAGGGGCACCTTCTTTGGGAGCTCATAAAATTGGACCCCTTTGGTCCAATCTTTTTAAAACTCAGGGTGTTTTGAGGAGAGGTGCCGGATGCTATGCTGAAAATGTGGTGACATTGCCTCAAAAAACAGGCCCCCCCAGAGCCCTGTGGATCAGTTCTCCATTATACCCTATGGGAATCAGTCTCCATTGGGAATAATGGAGTGCCCAGCAGACATTTCCCTCCCCCCCCCCCCGTTTTCTGATGACCCTGAAGCAGGGGGAGGGCCTCCAAACTGGGGGATCCCCTGCCCCCACTTGGGGATTGGAAACCTTAGGAACTGATCTCTGTAATCCAGAGAGGAGCTCTTATCCCGGGAGGCTGGCATCAAATTGTACCGGAATCCAGACCAAGAGTAAATGTTTTTCAGCTGCTTTCTATTTCCTGAGCCGAAAGGTATGTAGCAAGAAGAAGAAGAGCGTCCTGGTGGCTTTTGTGTGTAATTTTAAGACCTGGGAACAGAGGTTTTCTCAAGGAACCAGGCATCGAACAAATCCTGTTTTGGAAAGAAAATTCCTCCCTTCTTCGAGGTCTTCCACCCGTCCTGTTCCTAATTGGCCTAGGCAGAAAGCACATATGGGATAGTCGCAATTATCGAAAGGGGAGAAAGAAGAGAAAAGACCCCGCGGGGTAATTCTGGTCTTTTGTTTCCTCCTGTTAGCGAGAGATCGGGACCTGTCAGGATTTGCAGAGGATCTGAACCGGGTGCTCCCTGCCCTTTTTGGTGAAGAAAGTGGAGCTTCTGATTCCAATTATTTCCTAGTTGGAAACATTTGCGAGAGCAAAGAATTCCTTTGCCATACGCGTGTGCGGGTTCTTACAGGAGCCTGAGCCAATACAGCGGAATTTTGGGTTTTTTTGTTTCAACGGGGGTTCTCTTTTATTCCCAGGGGCTGGGGGAGGAATGGGAGGTAGATTTAATTTAATACCCTGGCATTAACGACAATTTTTAAAAAAACCAAAAACATCCAGCTGTAGTTTGGTTCCTGTTCTTTCTCTTCCCCCCCCCCCCCACCTTCTTCATTATGTGTTTTGAGCGTAAATGATTCCAACCATACTGCCATATTGTTAAGGGCTAGTTGCGAAGACATGTGGGTGGCGATTTCCCCACCCCTCTATTCACAGCTTGCAGTGTGTACGCTCTCTACCCCATGTGAAGTGCTGAAGAAAATCACATCTTTGGGTGCTACGGGAGAAAAGCTGCCTTCCTTTTTGTTATTCAGATTATTGTTTTAGGTTCCAGAGCATGCATTAAAAGCAAATAGGAGAGTGCAATTAGCTTTAAAACCATCCCCCCACCACCACCACCGCCCACCCCGTTTCTATCCATGCTCAGGAAAAGTCGTTTCTTCCTGTTCTTTCTCAGTACGAACACCGCTAACGCTTTGCAAGTCCTTCTGAGCTTATGTGCTTGGATCAGAATAAGACATGGAAGTAGTAACTGACTTCACATTTCTGGGATTCAAGATCACTGCAGATGGTGACTGTAGCCATGAAATTAAAAGACGTTTGCTCCTTGGGAGGACAGCTATGGTGAACCTGGGCAGTATAATAAAAAGTAGAGACATCACCCTGCCCACAAAAGTCTGTATAGTCAAAGCAATGGTATTCCCAGTAGTAATGTATGGCTGTGAGAGCTGGACCATAAGGAAGGCCGAGCGCAGAAGAATAGATGCTTTTGAGCTGTGGTGCTGGAGAAGACTCTGATTCGAATTGGGGCCACAAGGTTAGAGCAGAGGGTTAACTGAATACACCTCCTCTTTTGCACTGCTGAGGTAAATATAGCTTCCTCAGATGGGGCATATAGCAACTGGGGGAAGACCAGGATGACTGGCTGCAGCCGGGGTGTGTGGCCTAATATGCAAAGGAGTTCCTGCTACAAAAAAAAAAGAGCCCTGATCTCTTTTCTCCCTTTCTCACAATACAAGAACTCGCGGGCATTCAATGAAATTGCTGAGCAGTCGGGTTAAAACGGATAGAAGGAAGTACTTCTTCACCCAAAGGGTGATTAGCATGTGGGATTCGCTGCCACAGGAGGTGGTGGTGGCTACAAGCATAGCCAGCTTCAAGAGGGGGTTAGGTAAAAATATGGAGCAGAGGTCCATCAGTGGCTATTAGCCACAGTGTGTATATATATATTTTGGCCACTGTGTGACACAGAGTGTTGGACTGGATGGGCCATTGGCCTGATCCAACATAGCTTCTCTTATGTTCATGCCACTGCTATGAAATGGATTGGAGCCCTCGTGGCTCTTCCAGTCAAAAATCATGCCTGAGGTCCATTCACATGTTGGATCTTCAGATGGCTACCAGAGCAGAGTGAGTCAAGCCTATTGATTTTATTTTTTTTTTAAATCCACTCGACCTGGCCTAAGGGTAGTTCTTTTCAGCCCGTAAATATTGTGGATTATTATCGTATGAATTTAGTTGCCTGGAAGAGAGAAATGTGAGCTGTCAGGATCTCTTTGTGTACCGTTCATTCATCAGACATGTTCGAGGGGGGGTTGAGATGGTAGGTGCGATTCCCCACACATACGTCCATTCCCCTTACATCACGGCTCGCTTTTCAAAAGGGCTTTCTCTCCTGACTTTTTGGCAGAAAACCCATTTGCCTTCTCCTCCTTGCCAGGAACCGAGCTCATTTTACAGCGGCAGCCAGGTAATGGCTGCCAGGTCTCCATGGCAACGCAGGTGAGCGCGAGGTTAGTCATTCTTGTGTGGGTCACTCCGACTGGCCCGCGTCACAACGTCCTCTCCATGTCGCGTCTGACTCAGCTTGTCTTTTGTCGGCTCGGCAACCCCCGGAGCTGCCGAGCCCAAAACTGGAGCCTGGGTGTTCTGAGGGGCCCTTAGCAACTGTGTAGTCGCAACACTGCTATGCCTGGTTGCGAACAGCCTGAGAAACCTGAATAAGGCCACTGTAGATGGCTTAGAGGGTTTAGGTTTCTCTTGTGGAATCGTTTGCTAGGCCCATCCCCAGTATACCCAACGGATGGTGTTATCTTGTGAGTTCCCAGCCCGATTCATGCAAGTGACAGTTGTGTGTCACGTTCTCTTGGGCTGTGGCATTTGGTGTTAATAATGGCAGTATCTACGTATTGTTGGACATGGCAATGTAGCTGCGTGACTCACAGCCTGATTTTCCTTGGCAGAGCATACAGTCTTTGGAAGGGCAGTTGCTCAGAGCTTGAGAGCCAATTTGGTGTATGGTTAAGTGCGCGGACTCTTATCTGGAAGAACCGGGTTTTGATTCTCCGCTCCTCTGCTTGCAGCTGCTGGAATGGCCTTGGGTCAGCCATAGCTCTCGCAGAGCTTTCTTTGAAAAGGCAGCTTCTGGGAGAGATCTCTCGGCCCCATCTACCTCACAGGGTGTCTGTTGTGGGGGAGGAAGGCAAAGGAGATTGTGAGCTCTCTTGAGATTCAGAGTATAGCGCGGGATATAAATCATCTTCTTGCTACGCAGAAGGTCTCTGATACAGAAGGTATCTTCTTCCTTTTGGTATGCGGAAGGTCCCAGACACGTCTACAACTAAAAGGACCCGTTGGTAGGCAATGGGAAAGACTTCCAGCACGACATCACCTCTAGGAATACCTCAAGGAATCAATGGAAACTCTATGATAAAACCATAGAGTTTCTGGTGATCCCTAGCAGACTCTACCACTTCCAGGTTTTCTCTGGAAACCACATCACTCCATCAGTAGCTGCTGTTTCGCTGTTGTTATTTTTCTCCTGCCAAGCGCAGCTGCAGAGGGGGGGTTTCCCCCACCCCAGAGTAAAACTGGGAACCATAGGCAATGCATACATTAATGCACGGATTCACTGGCAGCGTGTACAGTCGCTGCTCACAAGAGTTTGAACGCCAAATTAAATTATGACGGATGGGTCTATCAGTGGCTAACGGCCACACTAGCTAAGTGGATCCTCCATGCGTAGAATCAGTGTATCTGAAAATATCGAATGCAACGGGCTGAAAACAGGAGAGAAGTTTGTTGCTTTTACCCCATGACAGGGGCGTCAAACTCATTTGTTACGAGGGCCAGATCGGACATAAATGAGACCTTGTTGGGCCGGGCCGTGTATGTCATAAAATGTAATGCCAGGTAGCAGAGAGATATACTTTATAATGCACACAAACACAATTAAAGATTTAAAAAGCTTAAAATAAAACATGCTTAAAACGTTAGCGCTCGTTAGTCTTCAAGGTGCTTTCTTTGTATCTCTCCTGTGTGATCCAGGGAACTGGGTAAAGGAAGTCCTGGCTCTTTTCTTCCTTCCCTGGGGGCCAGAAGGAGCCTCAGCCAATAGAAGGAAGAGAGTAGCTCTGCTGTGTGATTGAGAGAGCCCGGCAAAGCAAGCTCTGCCTCCCCACTTCCTCCCCAAGGGAGGAGCCTCAGCCAATGGAGAAAACAGAGGCTTTGCTCTGCAGCTCCCGTGTGATTGAGCAAGCCTGGCAGAGCAAGCTGTGATGCAGAAGGAAGCAAGAGAGAAAAGGAAGCAGATGGCAGCCAGTTGCTCGGGGGCCTGATAGAAGCCCTTCAGTAGCCTGATTTAGCCCCCGAGCTACATGTTTGACACCCCTGATCCAGCTAGAGGCATTTTGAAGACCCAGCGAATGTGAGGAGTCTGCTTCCAAAAGGGCACTTTCTCCATTGTAAGACCAGAAGGAAGACATCCAAGAACAAGTGTAAGCAGAAAGGATCCCAGATGCTTGAGAGCCACAAGACATGAACATCAGATGCTTTAGAGCCGCAAGGAAGGAAGGAAGGAAGGAAAATCGTTGGGGAGGGAGAGGTAGAAAGAAAGCAACTTTAACATTAAATGCATTTTCCAAGCTGCTGAGTAACTTGGCTTGGAGAAGTGATTTAAAGAGTGAAATGTCTTTTCCAAGTCAGCTGATGGGGCTGTGGGGGCTTCAAGAGCCACACAGTATGTGTGAAAGACCGAGCCACAGTTTGGCCACCCCTGGGGCAACGTACTGCCCATTCGGAGCAGTCCTCCTCTGCTTCCCCTTTTTGCTCTCCCTGTCGCTGAGCTGACATTCAGGAAACGGAACAAAAGTCTGTTTGTGTAGCTGAATGCAGTCCAGAAAAAGAGAAGCGGGGGGGGGGGGGGGAATAAAACAACAATTATTGAAAGTCTTGACAACCGCCCATTTGGGCCCGGAGTCGGCCGTATTTTGATTATACTTCAATTGAATACCAATTATGCCTCTGAAGGCAGGGATCGCCCATGAGAGGACCTCTCAAAGAACTTGTTCTTCGGATTGTTTAAAATGGGAGAGCTGGAAATCAATAGGTGATTGTTTTAAAAGTGGAGGCCACTTAGCTCCCCGGCAGCCGGGGGTCAGTTGGCACCGAAGTTATAAATCATATGTCTTCGCTCCCCCCCCCCCCCTTTCTCTCTCTCTCTCTTTTAAGAGAGGTCCATTAACATGCCATTTTTAATTCACAAATGGCAGGAAATCTGCCCTACGAGTTAGTGGGGGGAAAGGATGGAAAGGGAAATGAAGTGGACGCTAAATTTAGCTTCTGCCGGGGAGGTGGGGTGGGGGCTGGATGGGGGATTGTTTTCTGTCTTTTCTTTCACTGATCCCCCGAAAATCCTCCTTAACCTTAATAAACGTAAGCTAAGTCGATGGAGATCTAAGCAGTTTACACCGTTTAGTGTAATCTCAGGCCTGCCTGAAGCGTAACAGGTTGGTAGATTCGGTTTGCTGGTGGGGTGTGTGGAGGGGGGAAGGTTATCCTGTTTGTGTATGTATGGCCAGGGGTGGAATTCTAACAGGGGCTCCTTTGCATATTAGGCCACGCACCCCCTGATGTAACCAATCCTCCAAGAGCTTACAAGGCTCTTTTTTTGTAAGCCCTTGGAGGACTGGCTACATCAGGGGGTGTGGCCTAATATGCAGAGGAGCTCCTGCTAGAATGCCACCCCTATTTGTGGCATTTGCTTTAAGCACGCCAGTCTGCACGAGGCTTTACAGGCTAGCCGTGAAAGGACAAGGCCCCCGCCCCAAGGAGTTTACAAATAAAAATTCAAAATGGGAGAAGCGTAGGCTTGCCAACCTCCAGGTGGCACCTGGAGATCACCTGGGATTACAGCTGATCTCTAGGCAGCAGAGATTCTGGAGAAAATGGCCATTTTGGAAGGTGTATGGCATTAGAAGAAGACAACGACATTGTATTTATATCCCGCCCTATACTCTGAATCTCAGAGTGGTCACAATCTCCTCTACCTTCCCCCCCCACACACACACAACAGACACCCTGTGAGGTAGGTGGAGCTGAGAGAGCTTTTTTCAGCAGCTGCCCTTTGAAGGACAATTCCTACGAGAGCTATGGCTGACCCAAGGCCATTCCAGCAGCTGCACGTGGAGGAGTGGGGAATCAAACCCGGTTCTCCCAGATATGAGTCCACGCCCTTAACCACTACACCAAATGATGATGATGATGATACTGGATTTCTATCCCGCCCTCCACTCCAAAGAGTCTCAGAGCGGCTCACAATCTCCTTTCCCTTCCTCCCCCACAACAGACACCCTGTGAGGTGGGTGGGGCTGGAGAGGGCCAAATTGGCTCTCACTCCCTAAACCCCCACTCCACCACCACCTGGTATTCCCCAGCTTGGAGCAGAGAACCCCTGGAAAACAGGATGGGGAGGAAAAGAATCTGTAGGCCAGGGTAAACTGAAGAGGAATCTGCTGAGTTAGTGTGAGCTAGCTCACCATTTTGCAGCCACCGGCCCACACATTTTTGTCTTACTTCAGGAAAAATGCCCCCAAATGCCCTATTCCGTCTGCTTGGCCGCCCTTTCCTGTCATGATGCCGTCTTTTCTTAATCTTATCTTAATTTTACTGTTGCGTCTTTGGGCCTACGACTGTACTGATATATAGAATGTGCCCAATGGAAATCGCCACTTGTGACATATATGCTGTTTGATTTAATGTATTTTTATGGTTTTAGTTGATAGTTTTCCATTGTTGTTATTCGTCCTGAGCCTGTTGGGTGGAATACAAGTTAACACAAACTAACTAACTAATTTATGAAGTCACTCACAACTTTAATGCCAGTAGCTCACAAAGTAGAATTTTTGCTCACAAGAATCCACAGCTTAGAGGGAGTATTGGATGGGAGTAGAAGGTCGTGCTTGTGAGGGAGCATGCCAGAAGGAAAATAAGGCCTTGTCTACTTACAGGAAGTTTGGACCATAGATCTCCTGCAGTTCCTAGAGCTACCTGGGAGTGACATAGGGTAGCTCTAGCAATTGTCGGAAACTCGGTGGAAGGATTATCTTACAGTTTCCGGCAATTGCTAGAGATACCCGATGTCACTTCCAGGTACCGCAGGAATCAGGGTAGCTCTAGCAATCTCCAGAAACCCTATGGTAAGGTTAACATAGAGTTTCTGGTGAATGCTAAAGCTACCCTGTGTCACTTCCAGGTAGATCTGGGAATCACTCAGTCCAGTGACACTTAAGAAGAAGAAGATATTGGATTTATATCCCACCCTATACTCTGAATCTCAGAGCGGTCACAATCTCCTTTACATTCCCCCCCCCCCCCCACAACAAACACCCTGTGAGGTGGGTGGGACTGAGAGGACTCTCACAGCAGCTGCCCTTTCAAGGACAACCAGAGCTATGGCTGACCCAAGGCCATTCCAGCAGGTGCAAATGAAAAAGTGGGGAATCAAACCCGGTTTTCCCAGGCAGGAGTCCACGCACTTAACCACTACACCAAACTGGCTCCGAAAGACCCAGTTTTAGTTGGCAGAAAGGATTATGGATGCATCTGGGTAGTTTTAGGTCAGTGACATGCAAAAAGAAGAATTGAGTCCCTAAGTGTAAAGATGGGTGCTCAGTCCACAGAGCCGCTTACTAAATTGTAGGTGTCAGATACTGAAAGCGTCTTATGCACAGGCATATACATATTGCAGGGGTGGCCAACGGTAGCTCTCCAGATGTTTTTTTTTGCCTACAACTCCCATCAGCCCCAGCCATTGGCCATGCTGGCTGGGGCTGATGGGAGTTGTAGGCAAAAAAACATCTGGAGAGCTACCGTTGGCCACCCCTGACATATTGCATTTGTTTTCTTATGTACTGTGTTGGAATTATATCATTTGTTGTTAAATTGCGGGTTTGCTACATGAAAGAGCCCCGTGGCGCAGAGCGGTAACGCTGCAGCACTGCAGTCGGAGCCCTCTGCTCACAACCTGAGTTCGATCCCGGCGGAAGCTGCTTCAGGTAGCCGACTCGAGGTTGATTCAGCCTTCCATCCTTCCGAGGTGGAAGCTTGCTGGGGGGGGGGAAGTGTAGATGACTGGGGAAGGCAATGGCAAACCACCGTGTAAAAAGTTTGCCGTGAAAACGTTGTGAAAGCAGCGTCACCTCAGAGTCGGAAACGACTGGTGCTTGCGCAGGGGACCACCTTTACCTTTACCTTTTCGATACACGAAGAGGCTGTGTTGCGGTTGATCAAAGCTCTTTACGCAGGTTACAGCATGAACTGGGCCAGCCATAGACACTCAAAAGTTCCCGCGCTAGAGTGCCATTGAGTCATTTGAACCAGCAAAGGGGCTGGCAATTGGTCCAGGGAAACAGAGATTCGAATCCTGCTACACATTGTTTCCCATATCCCCAGGCTCAGCCCTAAAGGCTCCAATGAGCCCCGCAGGGACTAACACCCACATTACTGGCAGAGACTGACGAAGAGAGAGATCTTGGGGTCATGGTAGATAATTCACTGAAAATGTCAAGACAGTGTGCGTTTGCAATAAAAAAGGCCAACGCCATGCTGGGAATTATTAGGAAGGGAATTGAAAACAAATCAGCCAGTATCATAATGCCTCTGTATAAATCGATGGTGCGGTCTCATTTGGAGTACTGTGTGCAGTTCTGGTCGCCGCACCTCAAAAAGGATATTATAGCATTGGAGAAAGTTCAGAAAAGGGCAACTAAAATGATTAAAGGGCTGGAACACCTTCCCTATGAAGAAAGGTTGAAACGCTTAGGGCTCTTTAGCTTGGAGAAACGTCGACTGAGGGGTGACATGATAGAAGTTTACAAGATAATGCATGGGATGGAGAAAGTAGAGAAAGAAGTACTTTTCTCCCTTTCTCACAATACAAGAACTCGTGGGCATTCGATGAAATTGCTGAGCAGACAGGTTAAAACGGATAAAAGGAAGTACTTCTTTACCCAAAGGGTGATTAACATGTGGAATTCACTGCCACAGGAGGTGGTGGCGTCCACAAGCATAGCCACCTTCAAGAAGGGGTTAGATAAAAATATGGAGCAGAGGTCCATCAGTGGCTATTAGCCACAGTGTGTGTGTGTGTGTGTGTATACATATATATTTGGCCGCTGTGTGACACAGAATGTTGGACTGGATGGGCCATTGGCCTGATCTAACATGGCTTCTCTTATGTTCTTATGTTCACATTAAACACAGAGTCCACATACACGTTTGCGATGGCTTCTGAGGCAGTGCAATTAAGAAAACTTTGGAATCAAATTGCACAGACTGCTTCCCTAATATGTACTTAAAAAAAAAAAAAATCGAGTTTTCCCTCTCAGAGAAGCAGTGGCACATTCTCCGCATTCCTTGCATTCAGAAGGCAGGAAGGCCTATTTAAAGGGGAGGGGTGGGTGCTGTACTTCTGCGAAGTGTATATGGAAACCAGAAACAGACTGTGAACCTTTTGAATTGCTGATATCCCCAGCTTTTGCACCTTGGAGCACATGTAGTTCCTAATCCTCATGGCTGCGAAAAATCCATTTGTGCATAAAAAGGTCTCTCTCTCTCTCTCGGCTTGACTTCGCAAACGAAGATTTAAGAAGGGTGCAGTAGTCCACGTCTGCTGCAGGCTCGCTGGTGGCTGACAAGACCAATGCGGGACAGGCGGGTCCGGCCACAGTGGCTGCAGGGAAAAGTCTGATTTGGGGTTGGTGCTGTAGCAGTGCGATTCTTCCTCAATCTCCTTTTGTCCTCAAGACCAGCTATGCGTGCGTTCTCAAAGGAAGAGACAGCCTGGTGGATGGTGTGCCTCCATGCTTTGCGATCTGAGGCTAGGTCAGACCACTGGTGATGGTTGATGCGACAGGTGCCAAGGGATTTCTTCAAGGAGTCCTTGTACCTCTTCTTTGGTGCCCCTCTATTTCAATGGCCGGTGGAAAGTTCGCCATACAGAGCAATCTTGGGAAGGCGGTGGTTTTCCATCCTGGAGATATGCATAAAAAGGTAGTCCCCTGTGTAAGCACCGAGTCCTTACCATCCCATGGGGTGATGTCGCATCAGGATATTTTTGTTCCAGTTTGCCATTGTCTTCCCCAGTCATCTATACTTTCCCCCCAGCAAGCTGGGTACTCATTTTACCGACCTCGGAAAGATGGAAGGCTGCGTCAACCTTGAGCCAGCTACCTGAACCCAGCTTCCGCCAGGATCGAATTGCAGAGCTTGGACTGCAGTACTTCACCTTACCACTCTGTGCCTCGGTGCTCCTACGCTTGTGTGTAAAATATACTTTCCTTTGCTTCTGTGTAGCAATGCCAAAGGTAGTCCAACAAACTTGGTTTCCAGAATGGCTCTTGTAGTCCTGTGGAAGGGCCAAATGAGATGTTTCTCAAACCTGAAGTCAGATTTCAAATCTGTTAGCATCCATAAAAGAAAGATGCTGTACATTGAGCTCTAGAACTGGATTTTAGACAGATCTTTCTTTTTTGTTATTTATAAATGAACATATATGAACATATGAAGCTGCCTTATACTGAATCAGACCCTTGGTCCATCAAAGTCAGTATTGTCTACTCAGACTGGCAGCAGCTCTCCAAGGTCTCAAGCTGAGGTTTTTCATGCCTGCTTGCCTGGACCCTTTTTAGTTGGAGATGCCAGGGATTATACCTGGGGCCTTCTGCTTACCAAGCAGATCCTGAGCCACCATCCCTCCCATCTCTCCCATTTCCATCTCTCCTCAAAGGATGCTGCCATTCTACACAGTCCAACTTCTTTCAGAATGGTCATTGACATTTGCTGCCCATGACTTCTGGTCCTCATATTGCTTGCACCCCTAGAAGTGTCTTGTTTCTGGTGGGACTAGTGGTCCATCTAGTCCAGCATCCTGTCTCACATAGTGGCCAACCTGGATAGCTAACAACAAGGCATAGAGGAGCAGGCTTCCGTAAGAACATAGGAAGAGCTCTGCTGAATTGAGCCAGTGATCCATCTAGTCCACCATCTTGTCTCATGCAGTGGCCAGCCAGTTCCTCCGGACAGCCCACAACAGGCCACAAAGGCTGAGGCCTCCATAACAAAATAATAAGAACCCTGCTGGATCAGACCTGTTGTCCATCTAGTCCAGCATCCTGTCTCACACATTGACCAAACAATTCCTCTGAATGGCCAACAAGACATAGTGGCCGAGGCCTCCATAAGAGGAGCCCCACTGGATCGGACCAGTGGTCCATCTAGTCCAGCATCCTGTCTCACACAGGGGCCACCCAGTTCCTCTGGAGGGCCAACAACAGGGCAGAGAGGCCGAAGCCTCCATAAGAACATCAGAAGAGCCCTGCTGGATCAGACCAGTGGTCCATCTAGTCTAGCATCCTGTCTCACACAGTGGCCAGCCAGTTCCTCTGGACAGCCAAATAACAGGACATAGAGGCTGAGGCCTTCCTATGAACATGTATTTGGGCCGTATTAACAGAAGTATAGCGTCCAGATCACATGAAGTGATGGTATCACTTTGCTCTGCTTTGGTATGACCTCACCTGGAGTATTGTGTTCAGTTTTGGGCACCACATTTTAAGAAGGATATAGACAAGCTGGAATGGTTCCAAAGGAGGACGACAAAGATGGTGAGGAGTCTGGGGACCAAGTCCTATGAAGAGAGTTTGAAGGAGCTGGGCATGTATAGCCTGGAGAGGAGATGACAGAGAGGTGATACGATCACCATGTTCAAGTATTTGAAGGGCTGTCATATTGAAGATGGTGTGGAATTTTTTCTGTGACCCCAGAAGATAGGACCTATTAGTTGAAATTAAATCAGAAGGGTTTCCGATTCAACAGTAGGAAGAACTTCCTGACCGTTGGAGCGGTTCCTCAGTGGAACAGGCTTCCTCAGGAGGTGGTGGACTCTCCTTCCTTGGAGGTTTTTAAAAAGAGGCTAGATGGCCCTCTGACAGCAGTGCTGATCCTGTGAATTTAGGCAGAGGTATTTGCGAGTTTCCTGCATTGTGCAGGGGTTTGGACTAGGTGATCTTGGAGGTCCCTTCCAAGAAGAAGATGAAGATATTGGATTTATATCCCGCCCTCCACTCCGAAGAGTCTCAAAGCGGCTCACAATCTCCTTTACCTTCCTCCCCCACAACAGACACCCTGTGAGGTGGGTGGGGCTGAGAGGACTCTCACAGCAGCTGCCCTTTCAAGGACAACCTCTGCCAGAGCTATGGCTGACCCCAGGCCATGCTAGCAGATGCAAGTAGAGGAGTGGGGAATCAAACCCGGTTCTCCCAGATAAGAGTCCGCACACTTAACCACTACACCGAACCGGCTCCCCAACTCTATCATTCAAACCGGCTCTCCAACTCTATCATTCCAACTCTATCATTCTATGATTCTAACATAAGAAGAGCCCTGCTGGATGAGACCAGTGATCTATCTAGTCCAGCATCCTGTCTTACACAGTGGCCAACCAGTTCCTCTGGATGGCGAACAACAGAGCACCTTTTTCTTCCCCTAGGTTTCTTGCTTGGTTAAAGCATCTAAGATATTCTACAATAACTTCCAGAACAACATCTGTAGCAGATCTGGAGAAGAGATGCTATTTTGGGGAGGGAGGGGGTTGTAGTTTTGTTTCTTAAGGCTTAAAGACAAAGACAGAGATTGCATGTAGGAGCTGCCAGTTCCCAAAACAGGATGACAGCTGAATAACAAAAAGCTGTTACTTCTCTTAGACCTCATTTGACATAGCCAGAGCTTTTTTTGTGTGTGTGGCAGGAACTCCTTTGCATATTAGACCACACACCCCTCTGATGCAGCCAATCCTTCCAGAGCTTACAGGCCTAGTGTGGCCTTACAGTGGTGTGTGGCCTAATACGCAAAGGAGCTCCTGCTAGAATTCCAAGGCTCTTCTTTGGAAGCTCTTGGGGGATTGGCTACATCAGGGGTGTGTGGCCTAATATGCAAAGGAGCTCCTGCTACAAGAGCCCTGGATATAGCACAATATTGGGCTAGGGTTGACCACCCTCCTGGTGGGGGCTGGAGATCTTCTGGTATTATGGCAGACCTCCAGGCAACAGAAATCCATACCCCTCGAGCACTGAGAACAGGGAAACTGAATTCACACATGAAACAGGATCCCGCCCCCCCCCCCCCCGTTCCATGCACATGTGGAAAATCAGGTGTTTTTTAAAATAATATAAGAAATTTTAGAAGCGAATGTATTGTCCATGTAAAAAAAAAAATGTAAAAGGGAGTCCCCTGTGCAAGCACCAGTCGTTTCTGACTCTGGGGTGACAACACATCACAAGGTTTTCACGGCAGACTTTTTACGGGGTGGTTTGCCCAGGCCCGGTGCTAGGGGTTCTGCCCCTCCAGGCAGACCCCTGTGTTGCACCTCTCCCCCCCCCCCCAGTTATTTCGTGCATGGTCAAAAAGTGACGTCACAAAGTGAAGCCATTTTGCAGGGCGAACTGGCTCTTCTGCGGCTTCCTTCTAAGCTTCCAAAGAGCAAGGCGTTTTAGCGGCACGTGGCTGCTTTCGGGTTGAAAGTCTGCCCTAGGTAGCCACCTACCCCTACCCACCTACCCAGCCAGTTTGGTGTAGTGGTTATCTGGGAGAACCGGGTTTGATTCCCCACTCCTCCACTTGCACCTGCTGGCATGGCCTTGGGTCAGCCATAGCTCTGGCAGAGGTTGTCCTTGAAAGAGCAGCTGCTGTGAGAGCCCTCTCCAGCCCCACCCACCTCATACGGTGTCTGTTAGGGGGAAGGAAGGGAAAGGAGATTGTGAGCCGCTCTGAGACTCTTCAGAGTGGAGGGACGGATATAAATCCAATATCTTCTTCATCTTCTACTCCCATGCGCCGGCCCTTAGTTTGCCATTGCCTTCCCCAGTCATCAACACTTTTCCCCCAGCAAGCTGGGTACCAGGCCTGTATCGACGAGGGGGCCTGTGGGGGCACAGCCCCCCCCCCCGACTTCTTGCCAATGCCCCCTGACTCCGGGGCCCCAAGGAGCCCCCAAGTGATGGATAGGCCGCTGGCGTGGCGGCACCAGAAGCAGCCAGGGCCTCCTGCCTGAGTTAAAGGGCCCACCAATCAGTTGATTGGTGGGCCCTTTCACTCAAGGGGGTGTGTGTGTGCTGGCTGCTGCTTCTGCCCCCCACCAACGCACTATTTTAGTGGCAGAGAAGGAAAGTTGGCAGCCAGAGCGATTCTCCCTGCTGCTCTTGTCGCTCCCCTTCCTTCCCGCCACTAAGACAGCCTGCAGGGTCGGGGGCAGAAGCAGCCTCCAGCACCCTGCTTGAGTTAAAGGGCACAGAGAGCAGTTAGCGGCTGGAAGGGAGGGCAGCGATGAGAGCAGCACGGAGACCCGCTGTCTCACCAGCCTTCCTTCCGCACCACTAAAATAGAGAGTGGGGCCAGGAGCAGAAGCAGACCCCAGATGATCCGCGGACCCTTTAACACACCGGAGACTGAGGGCTGCTTCTGTCCCCGACCCGCTCACTATTTTAGTGGCGGGGAAGGGAGGGCGGTGACCACTACGGCAGCCTTAACCAGTGGAAAGTCCAAGTCATGCTGGTCAATCTACGAGAGCCAGTTTGGTGTAGTGGTTAAGGGTGCGGACTCTTATCTGGGAGAACCAGGTTTGATTCCCCACTTTTTCATTTGCACCTGCTGGGATGGCCTTGGGTCAGCCATAGCTCTGGCAGAGGTTGTCCTTGAAAGGGCAGCTTCTGTGAGAGCTCTCTCAGCCCCACCCACCTCACAGGGTGTCTGTTGTGGGGGGAGAAGATTGTAAGCTGCTCTGAGACTCCGTCCTTTAAAGGGCAGCTGCCGTGAGAGCCCTCTCAGCCACACCCACCTCACAAGGTGACTGTTGTGAGGGAAGAAGAGATAGGAGATTGTGAGCCGCTCTGAGTCTGTCCTTGGAAGGGCAGCTGCTGTGAGAGCCCTCTCAGCCACACCCACCTCACAGGGTGTCTGTTGTGGGGGGAGAAGATACAAGAGATTGTAAGCCGCTCTGAGACTCTGTCCTTGAAAGGGCAGCTGCTGTGAGAGCCCTCTCAGCCACACCCACCTCACAGGGTGTCTGTTGTAGGGGGAGAAGATACAGGAGATTGTAAGCCGCTCTGAGACTCTGTCCTTGAAAGGGCAGCTGCTGTGAGAGACCTCTCAGCCCCACCCACCTCACAGGGTGTCTGTTGTGGGGGAGGGAGGTAAAGGAGATTGTGAGCTGCTCTGTGACTCTTGAGTGGAGGGTGGAATATAAATCCATTATCATCGTCTTCTCTTCCTTCTCCTCCTTCTTCTCCTTCACCTCCTTCTCCTCCTCCTCCTCCTTCTTCTTCTCTTCCTCCTCCTACTTCTGTGTGGAGTCTGGTGTAGTGGTTAAGTGCGGGGACATTTATGTGGGAGAAGCGGGTTTGATTCCCCACTCCGCCACTTGCACCTGCTGGAATGGCCTTGGGTCAGCCATAGCTCTGGCAGAGGTTGTCCTTGAAAGGGCAGCTGCTGTTAGAACCCTCTCAGCCCCACCCACCTCACAAGGTGTCTGTTGTGGGGGGAGAAGATATAGGAGATTGTGAGCCGCTCTGAGACTCTGATTCAGAGAGAAGGGTGGGGTATAAATCTGCAGTCTTCTTCTTCTACTTGGGCGTTTGTGCATGTGTAAAGAGCTGTGAAGTCGCAGCCGATGTACTGCAACCCCATGGGGCTTTCAAGGCAAGACATGTTCGGAGGAGGCTTGCCACTGCCTCCATAGCAACCCCGGAATTCTTTGGTGATCTCCCATCCAGGTAGTAACCAAGACCAACCTCTCATAGCTTCTGAGATCTGGCAAGATGGGGCTGTTTTCCAGGTCAGGGTTACGGGTAGCAAGGCGAGGACTTTAAAAGCGACTGGTTCGTAGTAGTAATACAATTGCTTTCGGGAGAAGAAGAGGGAAATAATAAGCCACTTCTCTCCCCCCACCACCCGGCCCCCTCCAAATCCGCGCTATCTTTTGAGAAAGCAATCTGTTTTTGCAAGGCAGGCTATAATTGAATCCCAGCTGAAATGCGGCTCCGATTGGGGAGAGGTGCCAACGTTGCAGACAGCCTCCGAGGAGGGACGGAGGGAGCCGCAAAGCAGAACCAGCCAAACGACAGAATATTAACAATGAGCGTGGGCGAAGGGGAAGCCAGATTGGATATCGGGCGGCCTTAGGAACACAACCGGGGTTGAAGAACGTTGCTTCCATTTCCTGACAGCTTCCAAAATAAAAGAAGCAGCACAGACCTGCTAAGAATATATATATTCTTGAGAAGATATATATATATATATATATATATATATATATATATATATATATATATATATATATATATATATATATATATATATATTCATTAAGCAGTGGCTTTACTCCAGTGCTTGGTCCTTTTTCTGATTTTAAGAAATAGCCCTGGCTTTTGATTATTATTTTTTTTTTAATTTTTATTTTAAAGACGTTCTCTTCCATCTCTCTCGCTGTCGCTCTGGGATATGATTCACACGTTTCCAGATTTATTTGAGCAAAAGGCAATAAATAGGCAGCCTCAATTTTAACCGCTGGAATGCAGCCAGCAATTTTAATGAATCTGTCCTGCGCTATTTGAAGTGGTTCTCGCTTTTCGGTCTCTCTGTAAATCTCTGGGCACTGTTACGTTATGCGCTCGCCGACACCGTCGCCTCTCCCCAGCCCACCCTGTCATTCCCTGGGGGGGAATTTCGCCAGTCACATGCAACGGAGATCTTTCCCCTTCCCCGAGGTTCAACCCCGTTTAAAATTAGCAAACGCCTTTTATTATGCAAACCGCAGATTCATTCCTGGGTGTTCCTCATCAGTACCTGAAGCCCAGACTTACTCGAGCTCCATTCTATGACCTCCCCCCCACCACCTCCTTCTCCTTTGTTTCATTCAAACGCAGATATCAGCTGGCGTTGGTCCTATCTCCGATGAATTTTAATTAAAAGTGAATGATTATTGCGTTCGTTGGTAACGAAACCGTTGGCTTTCCGAGCGCACCCACGCACAAGTGCACAGATGGCAGCCATGTGATATTAAGCGCTCTTCTTTCTTTCCTTTTCTTTTTTTTTTCCCTGAGAAACTCGATCGTCCTGATTAGAAGATGCATAGGAAGCAGCTTTAGGAAAATATTTGTCTTTTATTTGCAGGGCTCTCTTCTCTCTTGATGGGAGCGGGGCTTGGCACTCCGTTCAGGAGCATTTGTTTTACAGAGTGACAGTATGATAATTCAGTCAAAGCCACATAAGAAAAGCCCTGCTGGATCAGACCAGTGGTCCATCTAGTCCAGCATCCTGTCTCACACAGTGGTCAACCAGTTCCTCTGGAGGGTCAACAACAGGGCAGAGAGGCCGAAGCCTCCATAAGAACATCAGAAGAGCCCTGCTGGATCAGACCAGTGGTCCATCTAGTCCAGCATCCTGTCTCACACAGTGGTCAACCAGTTCCTCTGGACGGTCAACAACAGGGCAGAGAGGCCAAAGCCTCCATAAGAACATCAGAAGAGCCCTGCTGGATCAGACCAGTGGTCCACCTAGCCCAGCATCCTGTCTCACACAGTGGCCAACCAGTTCCTCTGTATGGCCAACAGTGAGATAGAGGCCAAGGCTGTCTGCTAATAAGAACATCAGGAGAGCGTTGCTAGGTCATACCATTTGTCCATTTAATAAAGCATCCTGTCACACACAGTGGCCAACCAGTTCCTCTTAAGAAGAAGATCGTAGATGAAGGAGGGAGGGAGAGTGGAAAGAAAACAACTTTGGCTTGGCTGAGAGAAGTGACTTAAAGAGAGAAATACCTTATTCAAGCTGGCCAGTAGGGTGGTGGGGACTTTGAGAGCCACCCAATATGTGTGAAAGAGCCACAGTTTGGCCACCCTTGAGATTGAGCATCCGACCAAAGTTAACCACGGTTTTAAGTTTTTTAATGATTTTTTTTTTTTTTTTGGCAATGCAGCTGACAAAACGAGTGAAAAAGCCCGCTAAGATGTTCCTTCACAATCATAAACGCTAGAAACAAGGAATTCCCGGGGTGTCACCACCATGGTTTCCTATTGTAACCCAAAGAAGAGCAGCACTACGAGATTAGAGCGATGGTCCATCCAGCCCAGTGTCCTGTTTCCAGCAATGACAGTCAGACATCACAGATGAGCCCACAAGCAAGGGCCCCTGGGCCCAGGATTTCCAACTGCGGTTTGGGAAACTCCTGGAACTTTGGGAGCTAAACTTGACAATAGTGGGCTTTGAGGGGTGGAGGGACTCCAGCAGGAAATCTGGGAGAACCTAGATTTTCTCCAGGGGAACTGATTGCCATTTTCTCCAGGGGAACTGATCTCTATCATCCAGCGCTCCACTGTAATTCCAGCAGATCTTCAGACCTGGAGACCACACACACATAACTACTGACAGTTTTTCAGTATTCTGCCTCTGGACTCAGCAGAATAGCATGGCGGACTCTAATCTGGAGAACTGAGTTTGAGTCCCACTGCTCCTCCACCAGAAGCCTGCTGGTTGTCCTAGAGAGCTGGTTTGGTGTAGTGGTTAAGTGTGCGGACTCTTATCTGGGAGAACCGGGTTTGATTCCCCACTCCTCCACTTGCACCTGCTGGCATGGCCTTGGGTCAGCCATAGCTCTGGCAGAGGTTGTCCTTGAAAGGGCAGCTGCTGGGAGAGCCCTCTCCAGCCCCACCCACCTCACAGGGTGTTTGTTGTGGGGGAGGAAGGGAAAGGAGATTGTGAGCAGCTCTGAGACTCTTCGGAGTCGAGGGCGGGATATAAATCCAACATCTTCTTCATCTTCTTCTTCTTCTAGAGCCAGTCCCAGTCCTCAGAACTCTCTCAGCCCCTCCTGCCTCACAAGGTACCTGAGGACAGGAGGCAATTGTAAGTTGAGAAGAAGACGACGATGACATTGGATTTATATCCTGCCCTCCACTCTGAATCTCAGAGACTCAGAGCAGCTCACAATCTCCTTTATCTTCTTCTCCCACAACAGACACTCTGTGAGGTAGGTGGGGCTGAGAGAGATCTTACAGCAGCTGCCCTTTCAAGGACAGCTCCTACCAAAGCTATGGCTGATCCAAGGCCATTCCAGCAGCTGCAAGTGGAGGAGTGGAGAATCAAACCCGGTTCTCCCAGATAAGAGTCCGTGCATTTAAACACTACACCAAACTGGCTCATTGAGACTCCTTAAGGTACAGAAAAGCAGGGTATTGAGACGCTCTCTTTTTCTTCTCCTCCTCCTTCTTTCCCAGAAGGTCAGACCAGAACCAGCAGGTTGAAATTAAATCAAAAGAGCTTCCTGACAGTGGTTCCTCAGTGAAACAGGCTTCTTCAGGAGGTGATGGGCTGTCCTTCTTCGGAAGTTTTCAAGCAGAGGCTAACAGCAATGCTGATTCTATGACTGTGAATTTAGGCAGATCGTGAGAGCAAAAGCAGGAAGGGATGAGCCAGCGTTCTGCCATTTTGGGATCAGAAAGCAATTTTTCCAGACCAGTTTGGCTAGGGATCCCGGAGGTTTTCTGCCATCTTCTGAGCATGGCATCAGCAAGTCGTGGAACCGCAGAGGTACAGAAACCAGGAAAAAACAAAGATATTCTCTATGTAGAAAACAATATTTCAGAATAATTAGAATAAATTCAACATTTCATATACGACTAAATGCTGACAGATAGGAAATCGGCAGCGGTGTTCCATAAGGAGACTAAAAATTAGAGGAAGCCTGGAATTGTGGCACCATCATACTACTGTATGTATGAATGAGAAAGATGGTCCCTGGAAGGATTACTCAGATCCAAAACGAGATTGGGGAGGGACGGTGGCTCAGTGGTAGAGCATCTGCTTGGTAAGCAGAAGGTCCCAGGTTCAATCCCCGGCATCTCTAAAAAGGGTCCAGGCAAATAGGCATGAAAAACCTTAGCTTGAGACCCTGGAGAGCCGCTGCCAGTCTGAGTAGACAATACTGACTTTGATGGACCGAGGGTCTGATTCAGTATAAGGCAGCTTCATATGTTCATGTTCATTGGAACGGTTCTTTTGCCATCAAACTTTACTTTATGAATGTTGTGTATTATGGACAGTAGCAAAGTTATGTACATAGGATGGTCGTGTCACTGTACTGTTGCATTGTAACTCGTATATGAAATGGTGAATTTATTCTAATTATACTTCAATATTGTTTTGTACACAGAGAGTATCTTTGTTTTTTTCCTGATCTTCTGAGCATGGAGCAGGGGTTAACTTGGGGTGGCAGGGGAGGTATTTCTGAATTTCCAGCATTGTTCAGGGGGTTGGACTAGATGACCCTGGAGGTCCCTTCCAACTCTGTGATTCTATTATTCTTCTACCATTCAGGGATCATCGTGAACAGCTAATAGACTGCCTGTCCTCCACAAATGTGTCCAGTCTCCTTTTAAGTCCATATAAGGCAGAGGTTTGACTCCAGAATGCTTGCGTTGTTCTCCTGTGGATGCATTTCAAATGACATGATGCTCTGCTTGTGGACTTTAGAGAAGATTCGCGGGAGGGGACTCGAACCATCCAGGTGGTGACGGGGAAACAACCCTGACATCTGGCCAGCCTGATTTAACTGACGTGAGAAACGAGGGCCCGTCCATGCGCGCGCATTGTTCTCCGCAGCAGGCTCTGCTGAGGCAGCACAGCGCGAGCGGTACCTGCTGGGTCCGCCGTTACAATATGGTACGGATAAATTTTGCAAGCTGAGGAATACGGGTTTTTTTCCCTCCCCTCTTTAGGACGACGATGAAGAAAGCAAACAAAAGACAGGAAATTAAAATTTATGCAAACACCAGGGTTCCCAGAGCAACGATAACAGAGCTGCATCGCACATATAGAAGAAGGCATAAAATTTAATGCTACGAGCAGCTATTCTGGGCAATAGATTGCGGAAGGGGTAATAAGCAAGGTGGGGGAGAAGGCACCGAGGGTAGGGTTATGTTTATTCAGGGACTGATAACATTGAATGACTCTTTCTCTTCTTTTTAATACTTTAAAAATCCCAGATATCATATTGTGTGAATGACCAGGGGAGGGGAGTGAGGGGGATCAGAGTCTCTTTGCTTTTGCGTCTTGGGCTGATTTGCATTTCACAATCCACAAATGATGCCGTTGTCGATGGATGTTGTAAAAATCCAAAGCAGCCCAATTTGGATTTGAAGGTTTTTGAATTGTCTCAGGGGAAGATTGTATTGCTGTGATTATTATTTATTAATTTTATTGTCAGGAGAGAATAGATGGCTGCGGCTAACAGCCGGGTGTCTCCCTTGCTGAAAAAGGAAGAAATAGCTTGTTAACTTTCAGGAGTTTCACAGCTCGCTAGATTCCATACAGAGTCAGCCGGCGGCAAAACAGTGCTGAAATTCATAACCCTGATGCTTACTTTTCTCGTTAAAATTCAGGGCCCGTGTCCATGTTAATATATTCCGAGTTCCTGCAAGAGAAGTATTTGATTGCATTCCTGCACCTTAATTTAGCATTTTGAGAACTGTAAGTAGGAATCCAAAAGTAGGTCATGACTCTCTCACAGGTGGTTGAAAAGGCCGGGAGGAAGAAAGAGAGACTAGATGAACTGGGAGGGGTTCAATGACTGGCCAGGTTTTGTCTCAGTATAATATGTGAACTGGGCATGAAATATAGCCTGTTGTAATGCTATCCAGGGGTGGAATTCTAGCAGGAGCTAATTTGCATATTAGACCACACACCCCTGATGTAGCCAGTCCTCTAAAAGCTTACAAGGCTCCATTTTTAAGTGGTTGTTGTAGAAAGTGTCATCGAGTCAGAACCAACTTATGGCAACCCCAGAGGGTTTTCAAGACAAGAGATGAACCATGGTACTTTGCCGTTGTTTGCCTCTATAAAACAACCCTGGACATCCTTGGTGGTCTCCTATCCAAATACTAATTAGGGCTGACCCTGCTTAGCTTTCAATCAATCAATCATTTTATTTATATCCCGCCCTCCCCACCAAAACAGGCTCAGGGCGGCTTTCAAGATCAGTTCCATGTTAACTGATGAGGGAGGGACAGTGGCTCAGTGGTAGAACATCTGCTTGGTAAGTAGAAGGTCCCAGGTTCAGTCCCCGGCATCTCCAACTAAAAAGGGTCCAGGCAAGTAGGTGTGAAAAAACCTCAGCTTGGGACCCTGGAGAGCGGCTGCCAGTCTGAGTAGACAAGACTGACTTTGATGGACCAAGGGTCTGATTCAGTATAAGGCAGTTTCATATGTTCGTATGATGATGATATTCTTGGGGGGGGGGGACAGCATGGGATTGGAAGATCTCCCAAAATTACCAGTGATCCCCAAAGGTGCAAAGATCAGTTTCCCCGGAAAAAAAGAGCTGTTTTGGAAGGTTTACTTTATCGTCATCATCAATTTAATGGATCGCCCCATCCCGGCTAGAATAAAATTCATTTAAATCAATAAAACCAGTTACATTATAAACCTCAATGGGGTCTCATTTAAAGTGCTATTGTTCAGACTCGTAAGAACATAAGAGAAGGCATGTTGGATCAGGCCAATGGCCCTTCCAGTCCAACACTCTGTGTGACATAAGAGAAGGCATGTTGGATCAGGCCAATGGCCCATCCAGTCCAACACTCTGAGTCACATAAGAACATAAGAGAAGCCCTGTTGGATCAGGCCAATGGCCCATCCAGTCCAGCACTCTGTCTCACATAAGAACAAAAGAGAAGCCATGTTGGATCAGGCCAATGGCCCATCCAGTCTAACACTCTGTGTCACATAAGAACATAAGAGAAGCCATGTTGGATCAGGCCAGTGGCCCATCCAGTCGAACACTCTGTGTCACACAGTGGCCAAAAAAATTGTGTGTGTGTGTATATATATATATATATATATATATATATATATATATATATATATTATATATATATATATATATATATATATATATATATATATATATATATATAGTTCAGACTTGTAAGATCATAAGAGAAGCCGTGTTGGATCAGGCCAATGGCCCTTCCAGTCCAACACTCTGTGTGACATAAGAACATAAGAGAAGCCCTGTTGGATCAGGCCAATGGCCCATCCAGTCCAACACTCTGTGTCACATAAGAACATAAGAGAAGCCATGTTGGATCAGGCCAATGGCCCATCCAGTCCAACACTCTGTGTCACACAGTGGCCAAAAAAATTATATATATATATACACACACACACACTTCACCCTTTGGTGAAGAAGTACTTCCTTTTATCCGTTTTAACCTGACTGCTCAGCAATTCCATTGAATGCCCACAAGTTTGGTGTAGTGGTTGAGTATGTGGACTCTTATCTGGGAGAACTGGGTTTGATTCCCCACTCCTCCACTTATAGCTTCTGGGATGGCCTTGGTCAGCCATAGCTCTTGCAAGAGTTGTCCTTGAAAGGGCAGCTGCTGTGAGAGCCCTCTCAGCCCCACCCACCTCACAGGGTTTCTGTTGTGGGGGGAGAAGATATAGGAGATTGTAAGCCGCTCTGAGTCTCTGATTCAGAGAGAAGGGCAGGGTATAAATCTGCAGTTCTTCTACTTTTCTTAATCCAATCTATGGCCTTTTTTGCTGGTGATTATACCACTTCCCTCTCCGATATGCATGAACCAAACATAAGATAATATATCTCCTTAACAGAGGAGAACTAATTGCAAGCTTTGACACTCCAGAGCGTTAATGAAAAATAAAGATTCGCTGTGTTATTATTCCTTCTCTCTGCATTGATACGACAAAGCATAGGTTGTTGTGATAAATCAGTGTTAAACCTTGGATCACCTTGGATAATAGCACAACACAAGCCTCCCCTTTTAAAAATACAGTACTTAGCTGAACTCTGAGGTTACAGTTAGAGTTGCCAGCCTCCGGGTGGTTAGAAGCACAGACATTGTGCGTTGAATTGCCATCGAGAGACATTGTGCGTTGCATTGCCATTGAGAGAAACTGGCTAAATAGCGCTTACACGTAGTTTGAGCATTGGTTCCAGATATTATGAAGCAAAGTGGTCAGACGAAGGTCGACACCGAAACATGGGATTTTTTACTTAGGAAACGTGCTATCGGTATTACTTCATCATTACTTCCATTCATGTTCATTGAGTTCTTACCGCTTATAGCAGCACTGTCCATGCAACAATATTACTAATTTTTCAGAGAGGTTTCTGCACCTACAAGGACCCTTCGCCTTTAAGGATTTTTCGTCCTTGGTGGACTCTCCCAGTGACTTATTTGTCACCCGTGTCTTACTGTATCTTATTGTTCAGTGTGAGCGTCTGTATGAACTTGTATGAATGTATTTTTGGTGCTTTAAACGGTAGTGTATTTGCAGAATTGAATACTAAGTAAATTGTCTTTAAGAAGCATCAAGTCATGACATTTGTTGTGATATTCATGAATGCCTATGAATGGCGATTAGTTGTTATTTGCGTTTAGTGAATACAGGTTTCTTCAGGCTTCTAACCTCACTGTGTTCTTCCCGTTTGGTTTGCACAGTCTCCAGGTGGTAGCTGGAGATCTCCTAAGATTACAAGTTATCTCCAGGCAACAGTGATCAGTTCACCTGGAGAAAGTGACCACTTTAGAAGGTGGGCTCTATGGCATTATACCCCATTAAAATCCCTCCGTTCCTCAGACCTCCATCCTTAAAATTTCCAGGTATTTCCCAACCTGGATTTGGAGCCTTAGTTGCGGTCCTGTCCGTGCCTAGTTGCAAATAAATCCTATTGAACTTAGTGGAGCTTGGTTTTTGAGCCAAGAGGCTGCACAGGAGAAACACAGACCGATTTCGCACTAGGGCTTGTTCCGGGTGGAGAGCCCTTTCGCCCCCGACGCTTCTCTCCATTTTCGTACAAGCTGCCGCAGAGCTTCGAGTTGGCCAGCCGCTTTCCCATGGCAAGCAGAAACCACTTGTAAGGGGATCTTGCTTGCTGCGGGAAAGCGGTGTGCCAACTCGCAACTCTGCAGCAGCCTGTGCAAAAACTGAGAGAAGCGCCGGCAGCAAAAGGGCTCTCCACCCGGAACAAGCCTAGTGCAAAGCCGGTCACAAGTTCCCTACCAGATTTAATTTCAGGTGGATAGCCATATCGGTCAACAGTAGAAGAGCTAGATTCAGGTTCAGTAGCATCTTCAGGATCAAGAAGAGTTCCAGGATAAAATCTTTTGAGAGCCAAAGCTCCATGGGAGCTTCCCTACCTTGTAGTGTTGGTTGACTTGCAGTAAAGAGCCATGCAGCTACTACATCTCCGTTTCAGCTTCATGCCTGATCTGTTTCTCAGTGGGAAGATCCTTCAACTTGGGACAACACAGTCAAACCATCTGAGCTGATTTTGACAGTTTTAGTCAGGGTTTTTTTTGTAGCAGGAACTTCTTTGCATATTAGGCTACACCTTCTGACCCAATGTAGGCAATCTTCCAGGAATTTGCAGGGCCTAATGTAAGCTCTTGGAAGACTGGCTACATCGGGGGGGGGGGGTGGCCTAATATGTAAAGGAGTTCCTGCTACCAAAAAAAGTCCTGGTTTTGGTATGTTTGCCTGTTCATCAACAGAACTTAAAAAAAAAAAAAAAGATATGAAGCCTTTGAATCAGTTGCACAAAGGCAGATTCCGCACTAACCTTGCTCCACGCCAGGCTTCCGTTTCTCTCTGGAGCAAGCTAGCAATTTTGCACCAGTTGTTCTGCACCGCCATTTTGCGCAGGGAAAACCTGTGATTTGCCCCACTGCAGTGTAAACCTGTTTTTTTTCAGGTTTACATTGCGGTGCAGCAAATCGCAGGTTTTCCCCGTGCAAAATGGTGGTGCAGAGCAACTGGTGCAAAATCGCCAGCTTGCTCTGGAGATAAACGGAAGCCTGGCGTGGAGCAAGGTTAGTGCAAAATCAGCCAAATGCTTTCAAGTGTGCTTTTTAATGTTAACGTTGGTTCGTTCCAACAGTAGTAAGAATTTTCGGTCTAGTCGGTTTTCATTATATAGATTCACTATGATCAAATCAAATATCAGCGAAGCGCAGAAAGCCCAGTGACAAAAATGGCGATGAAAATGGCCACACAATAGAAGATGTCTTACACAGTTAACCCTCCTGTTATTAATGTTGGTTCGTTCCAACAGTAGTAAGAATTTTCAGTCTAGCCTGTTTTCATTATATAGTTTCACCATGATCAAATCAAGTATCAGCTAAGCACAGAGGGCCCGGTGACAAAGATGGTGATGAAAATGGCCACACAACAGAAGATGTGTCCTACACAGTTAACCCTCCTGTTGTTTATGTTGGTTCATTCCAACAGTAGTAAGAATTTTCGGTCGAGCCCGTTTTCATGATATAGGTTCACTATGATCAAATCAAATATCAGCGAAGCACAGAAGGCTCGGTGACAAAGATGGCGGTGAAAATGCCATTCCGATAGGAGATGCCTTCTACGCAGTTAACCCTCCTGCAAACCAGTCCCCCCTTCCTTTGAGTTAAGAGTTCTTCCAAGAATCTGTTGATTATTTCTTCACCTCCCTAAACACAGATGCCCCCATGCAAGAGGTTTTTACTTAGTGAAGAACAACTGGCCACCAGTAATAGTACCATTGTTGGGTCTGCTTGGTTATGTTGGATCAGTGGTTTGGGAGCATCCGAACTTTTATTTCAACTCATATTTCAGGGTGATAACTAGGGGTGGAATTCTAACAGGAGCTCCTTTGCCTATTAGGCCACACACCCCTGATGTAGCCAGTCCTCCAAGAGCTTACAAGGCTCTTTTTTGTAAGCTCCAGGGTAGATTGGCTACATCAGGGTGTGTGTGACCTAATAGGCAAAGGAGCTCCTGCTAGAATTCCACCCCTGGTGATGTGAAGGTATGGTGAAGGCCACTGGATGAAAAGGGATTAAAAATGGAAGTGGACAATTATATGGCAAATGGGTCTTTTGTTGGCTTTTAGCCACAATACCCAAATGGGATCTCTGGGTTTCGAACCAGACTAGCTGTGATGGTCAGATGCTGGGGAGGAATCAGCAGGTGACGCCTGTGGCGGGTGGGCTCTACTCATGGCCTCCTCTATGACATCTCACTGGGTACCAAATAGGTTGCTGGACTAGATGGACCATTGGTCTAATCCCACAGGACTACCCTTCAATGTGTGTTGAAACTCTTGCAGTTAGGGCATGACACCGAATCCTTGTCAGATTGTAAAGTGACTCTGTTATTTTAAAAGATACCGGATTTATATCCCGCGCTGTTCTCAGAATCTCAAAGTGATCACAATCTCCTTTACCTTCCCCCACAGCAGATACCCTGTGAGATAGGTGGGGCTGAGAGAGCTCTCACAGCAGCTGCCCTTTTAAGGACAGCTCTGCAAGACCCAAGGCCATTCCAGCAGGTGCAAAGGGAAGAGTGGGGAATCAAACCCAGTTCTCTTAGATAAGAATCCGTGCACTTAACCACTACACCAGACTGATAAGGGAATGCAGTTGTTATAGCACAGCTGTCTCTTGGGAAACCTCAAAGAGAGGGGTAAGGGAAATAACTCAGATCAGATTTCCTTGCAGCCAGCTAAAGGACCCAATGAAGTAGGACGGAATGGCAAGATGTATTTAACCTCATTAGTTTCAGCCAGGCTGACTCCGCATAATCCATCAGCGTACAGATGCATTAGAGCAACATGACTATCCCTGCATCTCATTTGCATAATGGATGAGATGTGAAATGAGTCCTAGGGAAGGGGGAGTGCCCTGGAGGGACACAAAGTTTATCATAATGTGCACGAGTTCTCTTAGATCGTTGCAGTAAGTTCCCGCTAACAAGATGACAAATTAATTGTCTGTATTACTGTACCAACCCAGAGCAGGGGGTGGAAAGGAAGAGATAGGATTGGTTCGATTGCGGCAAAGAAAAATGCTGGTCGCAAGGTGTTTGCAGGAGAAGGTCAGAGATTGGTGTGCCTTTCCTCCCCCGTGTTTGCATGCCGGCGAACTGATCTTTTTGCTGCGCCTTTGAGAAACTAGCACAACCAAATGGCGAGCTCTGACAGAACCAATCAACAGGATGACCCCAATGCCCTACCTATACCGCTTAACAAATAATGAATATAGGAGAACATTTACTCTGATGAGGTGGGACGTTCTCCCGTCAGCGGTGGTGGAGGGGAGATACAAAAAAGTTCCGTCCCAAGAACAATTATGTCCCTGCTGCAATGATGGTATCGAATCTTAAGTCCATGTCGTATTTGACTGTGAGGCTTACATATGAACATATGAAGCTGCCTTCTACTGAATCAGACCCTCGGTCCATCAAAGTCAGTATTGTCTCCTCAGACTGGCAGCGGCTCTCCAGGGTCTCAAGCTGAGGTTTTTCACACCTATTTGCCTGGACCCTTTTAGTTGGAGATGCTGGGGATTGAACCTGGGACCTTCTGCTTACCAAGCAGATGTTTTACCACTGAGCCACTGTCCCTCCCTAATAGGACATATGAACATATGAAACTGCCTTATACTGAATCAGACCCTCGGTCCATCAAAGTCAGTATTGTCTCCTCAGACTGGCAGCGGCTCTCCACGGTCTCAAGCTAAGGTTTTTCACACCTATTTGCCTGGACCCTTTTAGTTGGAGATGCCGGGGATTGAACCTGGGACCTTCTGCTTACCAAGCAGATGCTCTACCACTGAGCCACCGTCCCTCCCCATGATCATTGCGAAGTACTTCCATTTTCCACGGCCATGCCTTTTACCAGTCGTCAAAAACTGCAACTCCTTAAGAATCTTCTTGAAGATAAGAACCCTGAGGTTGCATACAGATTAGCAAAAATTGGCTGGCTTGCCACGAGAATAAGGAAAACTAATAATCCAGTCAGGAAATGGCTAAACGCCTTTTTGCCATTTTGTTTGCTGTAACTGCCATGTTCTGTTCTATTTGCAGTTTTGCAACAGTATCTTGTGCCTTTTTGCGTACGATTTTATGGTCATTCAGTTTTAATTTTGTTATTATTTTACTGTTTTAAACGCTGGCTCTGGCTGTGAATAAACTGAAACAAACCAACAAAAAACCCAAAGGAAGGAAGAAATAGGATTGGTGCAATTGCGGCAAAGAAAAGCTTCTCAGAAGGTATTTGCGGGAGAAGGTCGGAGATTGGCGTGCCTTCCCTCCGCCGGTTCGCATGCCGGCGCACTGATCTTTTTTGCTGCGCCTTTAAGAAACCGGCCTCCGTTCTAATCTGATCCCGAGCTCTGGCTTTATTAGTGAGGTGAGTGAATCGACTCTATCAGACAGCCCTCAGGACATCTAGGAATTGATCATTCGGCAGGAATAACCACTTGGTGTTTATTAGCTGGGGAGTTCATCGCTATCAGTTCCTTTCATCCAGTTCCTAAGAAGCTCCTCAAAGCTATCATCGGGGCATTAGCTCTTCTGAGTGCGCGAGGAGAGAGGAAAATCAGGAGATCTGGCTAATGATGCCTCCCGTCCACTCTGGGTTGTGCTCTTCTCTCTCTCTCTTCCCCTCCACCCTCAATTTTTTAGCACAGACAAATGATTTAATCGCGAGGTGTAATGATACAAACAAGGGAGCAATGATTAAGTTGCACATCAATATATCTAATCCTCAGTATGTCCCTATTAGGGTTGGCAAGACCCCCGCAAACTCTGGTGGGGGGCTGTTTCTGCGAGTGCACATGTAATGCTTAGAGTATCAGACTAGGAATTAGAAGACCCAGAAGATACAGAGTGTTGGACTGGATGGGCTGTTGGCCTGATCCAACATGGCTTCTCTTATGGTCTTATGTGACACAGAGTGTTGGACTGGATGGGCCATTGGCCTGATCCAACATGGCTTCTCTTATGTTCTTATGTGACACAGAGTGTTGGACTGGATGGGCCATTGGCCTGATCCAACATGGCTTCTCTTATGTGACTCATAGTGTTGGACTGAATGGGCCATTGGCCTGATCCAACATGGCTTCTCTTATGGTCTTATGTGACACAGAGTGTTGGACTGGATGGGCCATTGGCCTGATCCAACATGGCTTCTCTTATGTGACACAGAGTGTTGGACTGGATGGGCCACTGGCCTGATCCAACATGGCTTCTCTTATGGTCTTATGTGACACAGAGTGTTGGACTGGATGGGCTATTGGCCTGATCCAATATGGCTTCTCTTATGTTCTTATGTGACACAGAGTGTTGGACTGGATGGGCCACTGGCCTGATCCAACATGGCTTCTCTTATGGTCTTATGTGACACAGAGTGTTGGACTGGATGGGCCATTGGCCTGATCCAACATGGCTTCTCTTATGTGACACAGAGTGTTGGACTGGATGGGCCACTGGCCTGATCCAACATGGCTTCTCTTATGGTCTTATGTGACACAGAGTGTTGGACTGGATGGGCTATTGGCCTGATCCAATATGGCTTCTCTTATGTTCTTATGTGACACAGAGTGTTGGACTGGATGGGCCATTGGCCTGATCCAACATGGCTTCTCTTATGTTCTTATGTGACACAGAGTGTTGGACTGGATGGGCCATTGGCCTGATCCAACATGGCTTCTCTTATGTTCTTATGTGACTCATAGTGTTGGACTGAATGGGCCATTGGCCTGATCCAACATGGCTTCTCTTATGGTCTTATGTGACACAGAGTGTTGGACTGGATGGGCCATTGGCCTGATCCAACATGGCTTCTCTTATGTGACACAGAGTGTTGGACTGGATGGGCCACTGGCCTGATCCAACATGGCTTCTCTTATGGTCTTATGTGACACAGAGTGTTGGACTGGATGGGCCATTGGCCTGATCCAACATGGCTTCTCTTATGTTCTTATTTGACTCAGAGTGTTGGACTGGATGGGCCGTTGGCCTGATCCAACATGGCTTCTCTTATGTGACACAGAGTGTTGGACTGGATGGGCCACTGGCCTGATCCAACATGGCTTCTCTTATGGTCTTATGTGACACAGAGTGTTGGACTGGATGGGCTATTGGCCTGATCCAATATGGCTTCTCTTATGTTCTTATGTGACACAGAGTGTTGGACTGGATGGGCCATTGGCCTGATCCAACATGGCTTCTCTTATGTTCTTATGACCCAGGTTTGAATTCCCACCCTGCTGTCGATGATCACTGGGTGTCTTTTGACCTGGCTCCTAAAAGACAATAAAGTGGGTACTAAGCAGGGCTCAAAGGGGTGAACATCCTGAAGGTGAGGTGCCATCACAGAAAATGCCCTGTCACTAGTCACCACCCGTCTTACTTGAAGGCAAGAGGCACAGAGAGCAGGCCTTGAGAGGCATATTCTAAGTGGCAGGCTGAATAGCATAGGAGGAGATTAGATTTTCTAGATCCCCCGGTGAAGGCGAGGTCCCACGCCACCAGGGCCTGCCCCTCAACCAGCGGTCAGCTGGCCGAAGAGAGGACTCACAAGTACTTTGCACAATGCAGGAAACTCACAAATACCTCCCCCTAAATTCACAGGATCTTCATTGTTGTCAGATGGCCATCTAGCCTCTGTTGAAAAACCTCCAAGGAAGGAGAGCCCACCACCTCCCAAAGAAGCCTGTCCTACTGAGGAATCGCTCTAACGGTCAGGAAGTTCTTCCTAATGTTGAGCCAGAAGCTCTTCTGATTTAATTTCAACCCATTGGTTCTGGTCTTACCTTCTGGGGCCACAGAAAACAATTCCACAGCATCCTCTATATGACAGCCCTTCAAGGACTTGAAGGTGATGATCATATCACCTCTCAGCTAACCATGCCCAGCTCCTTCAACCATTCTTCATAGGACTTGGTCTCCAGACCCCTCACCATCTTTGTGGCCTTCCTCTGGACCGTTCCAGGTTGTCTCTATCCTTCTTATAATGTGGTGTCCAAAACTGAACACAGTACTCCAGGTGAGATTTTACTGGAGCAGAGTTGATCACATAGTTATCTTCAGGGCTTTTTTTGTAGCAGGACCTCCTTTGCATATTAGGCTACACACCCCTGATATAGCCAAACCTCCTGGAGCTTACAGCAGGCCCTGTACTAAGATCCCTTTATAGCTTTTGGAGGACTGGCTACATCAGGGGTGTGTGGCCTAATATGCAAAGGAGTTCCTGCTACCAAAAAAAGCCCTGGTTATCTTCCTTGTCTGTCTAGCTGACAGAGACTCAAGATTCAAGAAGATGGCGCTTTCTGCTCGTTAAAAGTTTAGTTCTTCAAAGTGATGGTGCGTGTCAACTGTAGCAGAACCAGCATTGCTTTAAAATGGGTAATTACTTCTTTTTGCTGCATTTATCAGAAGTAATTACATGCTCTCTTCTGAGCTATGGGAAAGAGGCATTGCTCTCAACCATCCACTTAGGATCATCCTAATTTTAGTTTTCTTTCTTTCCTTTCTTTTTTTTTTTTTTTCAAAAAAGGTGGGAATTTCCCGGATATCCTACTTCTTCCGATTCTGTATTTAGGACAGTAATCAAAATGCAAATAATCTGACCCATTCAGTGTCTGGGGGTGCATTATGTTGCAAATATGCTGTGTAACTAAATTAGAAGGTGAGGGAGCACAGAGAAATCTTCTGTTGGAGGCAAATGATTCTATAAGTTGATAACATCTGTTCAGTTGGTAGGAGCCAAAATATAGGGCTCCTTTCAGGGACAGTCTTCTTATATGTTTGTGGGTTGGTGACTTCTTCTAATGCAGGGGTGTCAAACATGCAGTTCGGGGGCCAGATTAGGTCCCCGAGCAACGGGATGTCATCTGCTTCCTTCTCCTTCTCTCTTGCTTCCTTCTGCATAACAGCTTGCTCTGCAAGGCTTGCTCAATCGCACAGAAGCTATGGAGCTATTTTCTCCATTGGCTGAGGCTCCTCCCTAAGGGAGGAAGGGGGGAGAGAGAGCTTGCTTTGCCAGGCTCTCTCAATCGCACAGCAGAGCTAGTGAGCCAAGTCTTCCTTCTATTGGCTGAGGCTCCTCCCTCCCCTGTCTCCTGGGAAAGGAAGGAAAGAGCCAGAGCTTCCTTTGCCCAGTTCCCTGGATCCCATGGGAGAAATAAAAGAAAGCATCTTTAATACCAATGAATGCTAACGTTTTAAGCATGTTTTAAGTTTTTTCAAAAATATATTTGCATTTGTGTTCTTTATAAAATTTATATCTCTGCTACTTTATGTTAAATAGGTACACGCATGGCCTGGCCCGATATGGCTCAGCCCAACCAGACATGGCCCAGCCCGACAAGGCCGTGTTTATGTCAGATCCGACCCTTATAACAAATGAGTTCGACACCCCTGTTCTAACAGGTTGTCCACTTCTGTAATCGATCTTGATATAATACATACCAGGGCTATAGAGGGAGAACCTGTTCTTAAATGAATGTTATTTTCAAGGAGAAAGAAGACGGTGACATTGGATTTGTATCCCGCCCTCCACTCCGAATCTCAGAGTCTCAGAGCGGCTCACAATCTCCTTTACCTTCCTCCTCCACAACAGACACTCTGTGAGGTGGGTGGGGCTGCGGGAGCTATGGCTGACCCTAGGCCATTCCAGCAGGTGCAAGTGGAGGAGTGGGGACTCAAACCCGGTTCTCCTAGATGAGAGTCCGTGCACTTAACCACTACACCAAACTGATGGAAAGCTGGGAAACATTTTTTCCTTGGCTAAAAACACATCACTGTGCCTTCTTATTATGTAGCAAAACTTTTTATTATGTGTCAGTAATTAGAGAGATTCATGTTGATCATGGACAGGTTGATCATTGGCTACCAGCCATGGTAACTAAAGGGAACCTTTACATTCAGGGAAGTAAACCTCTGAAGACCACATCAGGGGATGTCAAAATTTGAGGGAACAAGTGCTTGTACGTTAATTAAGTGGTTCACTTGTGGATCCTAGTCTGCCTTGGGACAGGGATGGTGGCTCAATGGTAGAGTATCTGCTTGGTAAGCAGAAGGTCTCAGGTTCAATCCCCGGCATCTCCAACTAAAAAGGGTCCAGGCAAGTAGACGTGAAGAACCTCAGCTTGAGACGCTGGAGGACCATGAATGGTGCTGTGGCTCAGTGGTAGAGCATCTGCTTGGTAAGCAGAAGGTCCCAGGTTCAATCCCCGGCATCTCCAACTAAAAAGGGTCCAGGCAAGTAGGCGTGAAAAACCTCAGCTTGAGACCCTGGAGAGCCATGAATGGGGCTGTGGCTCAGCGGTAGAGCATCTGCTTGGTAAGCAGAAGCCAGGTTCAATCCCCGGCATCTCCAACTAAAAAGGGTCCAGGCACATAGGTGTGAGAGCCTCAGCTTGAGACCCTGGAGAGTTGCTGCCAGTCTGAGTAGACAATACTGACTTTGATGGACCGAGGGTCTGATTCAGTAGAAGGCAGCTTCATGTGTTCATATGCCTTTGCTAGGATTGCCACCTCCCGATTGAGAATTTCCTGAAGATTTGGGTCCAACCCCTGCAGAGGATGGAGTTTAGGGAGTGGAGGGAGCTCAGCAGGGATGTGATGCCATAGAGTCCAGCTTCTGAAGCTGCCATCTTCTCTAGGCAAGCTGATCTCTATTATCTGGAGATCAGTAGTAATTTCTGGGGAACTCCATGCCCCACATGACATTTGGCAACATTGTCACCTACGTTGTGCCTTTAAGAGACATAGGGGTAGTATAGCGGGTGCGGGCACTTTGCTTTATTTAACAACTAGTAGTTGATTCTGTGTGTATGAGGACTGATACTGTCTGTGCTATGGAAAGGAAAACGTATGAAAATGAATAGATAGAGCATTGGGTAAGTTGTTAAGTCAATGGGCACAGTAGTCTTAAGTTCTTAACTTTGGACATAATAGCAGCAATGAATATATGCTTATTTTGTCGTTCCGAATGTGAGCGGGAGATTTGACAAAGGGAGACTGTCCTGAAACACGTTTTTGTATCCCTCAGGAGGTGTGTTATCACCCCCCTGAGGAGCATAAAAAGAACCACAGGAAACAGACCAGAATTTTGGAAATTGAACTAACCCACATCGTGGACTTTCGCCATTGCGCCGTGCAGATAGCACTTTTGTGTTGCACTCTTGTGTTTGTACTATGGTTGTATCCAGGGGTGGAATTCTAGCAAGAGCTCCTTTGCATATTAGGCCACACCCCCTGGTGTAGCCTATCCACCTTAGAGCTTACAAGGCTCTTTTTTGTAAGCTCTTGGGAGGATTGGCTACATCGGGGGGGGGGGGGAGGGTCCAAATATGCAAAGGAGCTCCTGCTAGAATTCCATCCCTGGTTGTATCTATTAATTCATAATATAAAAGTTACACCGATTTGTTAAGTATATGACTCGTAAAGATAAGTAATAGTATGCAGTGTAGCTTAGACTTATGGCAACTCCAACCAGAGGCTTTCAAGCAGAACCTTTTTTGGTGGTCTTCCTGTTTAGCTTCCGAGATTGGATATACCATGTTGCCTTCCCTCTCCATTTTTCAGATTGGATTTGGATTGGATTTATTGGATTTATATCCCGCCCTATACTCTGAATCTCAGAGTCTCACTCACAGTCTCCTTTACCTTCCCCCCACACACACCCTGTGAGGTAGGTGGGGCTGAGAGAGCTCTCTCAGAAGCTGCCCTTTCAAGGACAACTCCTACGAGAGCTATGGCTGACTCAAGGCCATTCCAGCAGCTGGAAGTGAAGGAGTGGGGAATCAAACCCCGTTCTCCCAGATAAGAGTCCGCACACTTTAACCACTACAACAAACTGGTTGAACTTTTTTTTTTTTTTCATCTTGTCCGGCTGATATTTGTACTGTTACTTGGGCCAAGCCTTCTGTGAGGGGTGAATTATTTCTCCAAACCGGGAGTTGGTAAACTGGAAACAAAAGCTGAGCTGAAAAAACACATGGCCCGTGGCCCCATGGAAAGCTAATGAGGTGCCAAAGGGTGGATGATACCGCCTTTGAAGTCGTTTGTCAAATTTGTAATGGCTCCCCAGGAGAAAAACTGTTCTTCAACGATTGGCCTGACCTCACCGAGCCTAGAGAGGTGGCAACAAAGTGCGATCGCATCCCCACGCTTCTTCAGAGGAAACCCAATAAAAATATTGGAAATATTGACTCCCCCCCAAGGCAGTAAAGCCGCACTCTGGTCTTTGACCTTTGAAACAGCCATGGGGTAGTCAATAAAAAAACCAAGTTGTTACATGCTTGGGCCTGCCACTGATTTGGAGTTGGGAATAGTTTAACCTTGAACCGACATCCAAGTAACCATGACAACAGGAAAATAGGCCTCTGCATCCGAGGAGTCGGGATCCATAAATCAAGGGTCCCTAATGCGAATACGGTGTTCAGGTAGAGATTTTTTGAGAGGATAAGTGGTTTGTGAGGGATTATCTTTAGGAAAATGGACGACTGCCCTAGATACGGCAAAGGGCAGCTTCACAGAGGCCTGGCCTATGGTGACAGGGAGTGGGGGCGCCATTTTGTGGAGATTTGGGGGGGGGGGTTGTTTTATCAATAGAGGTCAAGAGGTGACAGCTGCTATTTTCCGTAGAGCTTTCTATACAGGCTCTTCAGCATAATTATCAACAGATGTTGAATCCAGGAGGTGGTTAGCTTTATTTTATTGCGTTCTAAATATACAGGCTCTTTCTCTCTCCTACACACAGACACACAAACATATGCACGCACGCTAAAATAGTTTCCATATTTAAAACATTGGCACAACCCTGGTTTGTGGCACTTTTTTTTTTTTGCCACGCTGAATAACATCTCATTTTGTTCATGATGCGTTCTACTTTCTTATTTGAAATCCGGGCAGAAAAGCTGCTGGTCTGAAATTCGTTGGATCTGGATCTATGCAGAGTGAAACCATTTGGCCTATTATTATTAATTATTATTAATAATAATAGTACAGAAAACCCAGTTTGAGTAGAAAGAAAGTTAGGACGCTAATGTAGGGAGATGTTTGAAACTGTCACATTAAAGATGAAGAAGAAGATATTGGATTTATATCCCGCCCTCCACTCCGAAGAGTCCCAGAGCGGCTCACAATCTCCTTTCCCTTCCTCCCCCCACAACAGACACCCTGTGAGGTAGATGAAGATATTGGATTTCTATCCCGCCCTCCACTCCGAAGAGTCTCAGAGCGGCTCACACTCTCCTTTCCCTTCCTCCCCCACAACAGACACCCTATAAGGTAGATGAAGATATTAGATTTATATCCCGCCCTCCACTCCGAAGAGTCTCAGAGCGGCTTGCAATCTCCTTTCCCTTCCTCCCCCACAACAGACACCCTGTGAGGTAGATGAAGATATTGGATTTATATCCCGCCCTCCACTCCGAAGAGTCTCAGAGCGGCTCACCATCTCCTTTCCCTTCCTCCCCCACAACAGACACCCTGTGAGATAGAAGAAGATATTGGATTTATATCCCGCCCTCCACTCTGAAGAGTCTCAGAGCGGCTCACAATCTCCTTTCCCTTCCTCCCCCACAACAGACACCCTGTGAGGTAGATGAAGATATTGGATTTATATCCCGCCCTCCACTCCGAAGAGTCTCAGAGTGGCTCACAATCTCCTTTACCTTCCTCCCCCACAACAGACACCCTGTGAGATGGGTGGGGCTGGAGAGGACTCTCACAGCAGCTGCCCTTTCAAGGACAACCTCTGCCAGAGCTATGACTAACCCAAGGCCATGCTAGCAGGTGCAAGTGGAGGAGTGGGGAATCAAACCCGGTTCTCCCAGATAAGAGTCCGCACACTTAACCACTACACCAAACTGGCAAAAAGGGAAGGCGATCGTTCCCAACCGTGGTAGCCTGTCAGCCAGTATTTTATTGGTATAGCCAGGTAAACTATGTTCCAACAGAGAACCAGTTCTGAGAGTAAAATCATGCAAGTCTTATGCATAAAATCCATTGTCTACAGTCCTAAGTTATATGGATATAGCAACACTAAGGTTGCAAGGCTCTGGCTGGCAACTGGTAGAAGGTTTGGTGCCAGGGTCATGGTGGACACAACAACATCTGTGCTGCCGCTTCGCTTCTGGGGAAAACCCAGAAATGACACCAAGTCACTTTAGGAATGTCTGGAAACACTATAATTACCTTCCGCCATAGCCCTAAGCCACACTTACATAAGAGAAGTTCCCGGGGCGTGTGTGGTTTGTAGCAGGAACTCCTTTGCATATTAGGCCACACCCCCTCATGTAGCCAATCCTCCTGGAGCTTACAGTAGGTCCTGTACTAAGAGCCCTGTAAGCTCTTGGAGGATTGGCTACATCAGGGCATGTGGCCTAATATGCAGAGGGAGGGAAGATGGCTCAGTGATAGAGCTTCTGCTCGGTAAGCAGAAGGTCCCAGGTTCAATCCCCGGCATCTCCAACAAAAAAGGGTCCAGGCAAATAGGTGTGAAAAACCTCAGCTTGAGACCCTGGAGAGCCGCTGCCAGTCTGAGGAGACAATACTGACTTTGATGGACCGAGGGTCTGATTCAGCATAAGACAGCTTCATATGTTCATATGTCCTATTAGGGAGGGACAGTGGCTCAGCGGTAGAGCATCTGCTTGGAACGCAGAAAGCTCCAGGTTCAATCCCCGGCATCTCCAACTAAAAAGGGTCCAGGCAAATAGGTGTGATAAACCTCAGCTGTTCAAGGGGAGGGACAGTGGCTCAGTGGTAGAGCATCTCCTAGAGAAGCAGAAGGTCCCAGGTTCAATCCCCGGCATCTCCAACTAAAAAGGGTCCAGGCAAATAGGTGCGAAAAACCTCAGCTTGAGACCCTGAAGAGCCGCTGCCAGTCTGAGTAGACAAGACTGACTTTGATGGACCGAGGGTCTGATTCAGTAGAAGGCAGCTTCATATGTTCATATGAGTTCCTGGTACAATAAAAAAAGCCCTGGCTAAACCCATTTGGTGGCACGGAGACTCGATAAGGAGAATAACTGGTTATTCCATTCCTATCAAAAAGAGGACTTCTTTCAGTTTACAACAAAACAAAACAAAAAAAAAGCCTAAGGGTGGCGTGGTGGAGGTATCCGTAGAAGTGTGCATGCGCATGAAACCTTAAACGCAGGATAAAACTTCGTTGGTCTCGAAGGTGCCACTGGAGTAAAACTTTTTTTCTTATTTAATTTAATTTTTCTATTTTATGCCCCACCCCATCCCGCAAGCGGGCTCAGGGCAGCTTACAACATTGGAACCACGTTAAAATGAATCTCTTCGAAACATCATCGCCACAAATGGTATATTACATTACACCTGGCACGGAGAAAGGGGGTACAGTGAACTCTTTCTCCCTCTTCCATAATGGTAAAATTCAGAGTCGCCCGATGAAGTTGAGACCACCTCTCTCTCGGCTTGGCTTCGCGAACGAAGATTTAAGAAGGGTGCAATAGTCCACGTTTGCTGCAGGCTCGCTGGTGGCTGACAAGACCAATGTGGGACAGGCAGGTCCGGCCACAGCGGCTGCAGGGAAAAGTCTGATTTAGGGTTGGTCCTGTAGCAGTGCAATTCTTCCTCAGTCTCCTTTTGTCCTCAAGACCAGCTATGCGTGCGTTCTCAAAAGGAAGAGACAGCCTGGTGGATGGTGTGCCTCCATGCTTTGCGATCTGAGGCTAGGTCAGACCACTGGTGATGGTTGATGTGACAGGTGCTAAGGGATTTCTTCAAGGAGTCCTTGTACCTCTTCTTTGGTGCCCCTCTATTTCGATGGCCGGTGGAGAGTTCGCCATACAGGGCAATCTTGGGAAGGCGGTGGTTTTCCATCCTAGAAATATGCCCCGCCCAGCGCAGCTGCGTCTTCAACAGCAGTGCCTCAATGCTGGTAACCTCTGCCCGCTTGAGGACTTCAGTGTTGGTCACAAAGTCACTCCAGTGGATGTTGAGGATGGTGCGAAGGCAGCGCTGATGAAAGCGCTCAAGGAGTCGCAGGTGATGACGGTATAAAACCCACGATTCGGAGCCATAGATGAGGGTTGTCATCACAACCGCTTTGTAAACATTGATCTTTGTGCCTTTTTTCAGATGCTTGTTGCTCCACACTCTTTTGTGCAGTCGGCCAAATGCACGGTTTGCCTTTGCCAGCCTGTTGTCAATCTCCTTGTCGATCTTGGCATCTGAGGAGATGATGCACCCCAGGTAGCTGAACTGCTGGACTGTCTTCAGAACTGATTCACCCACAGTGATGCAGGGAGGGTGATAATCTTCCTGGGGTGCAGGCTGGTGGAGAACTTCTGTCTTCTTCAGACTAACTTCTAGGCCGAATAGCTTGGCAGCCTCTGCAAAGCAGGACGTCATATGCTGCAGAGCTGATACCGAGTGGGAGACGAGTGCAGCATCATCAGCAAACAGTAGCTCTCGGATGAGTTTTTCCATTGTCTTGGAGTGTGCCTTTAGTCGCCTCAGGTTGAACAGGCTGCCATCGGTGCGATAGCGGATGTAGACACCATCGTCCTCATCTAGATCTACTGCGGCTCTTTGAAGCATCATGCTAAAGAAGATCGTAAAGAGAGTTGGCGCGAGAACGCAGCCTTGCTTTACACCTGTGCCTATTGGGAAGGGCTCCGAGAGGTCGTTGCAGTGTCTGACTTGGCCTCGCTGGTCTTCGTGTAGCTGGATGATCATGCTGAGGAACCTTGGGGGACATCCTAAACGTTCCAAGATTTGCCACAGGCCTTTCCTGCTAACGGTATCGAAAGCTTTGGTAAGGTCGACAAAAGTCACATACAGACCCTTGTTCTGTTCCCTGCATTTCTCTTGGAGCTGCCTGAGAACAAATACCATATCGGTGGTGCTCCTGTTAGCTCTGAAGCCGCACTGGCTCTCTGGGAGGAGTTCTTCTGCAATGGTGGGCACCAGTCTGTTCAGGAGTATTCTGGCAAGGATTTTGCCTGCGATGGAGAGCAGGGTTATCCCCCGGTAGTTGGAGCAGTCTGACTTTTCCCCTTTGTTCTTGTATAGGGTGATGATGATTGCATCGCGAAAGTCCTGTGGTAATTTGCCTTGTTCCCAGCAGGTGACAAGTACTTTGTGAAGTGAGCTATGTAGTACTGTGCCCCCATGCTTCCAGATCACTGGTGGAATTCCATCAACTCCTGCTGCCTTGCCACTTTTCAGTTGCTTGATGGCTTTAACAGTCTCTTCTAGGGTGGGGATCTCATCCAACTCTGTTTTCACCGGTTGAAGTGGGGTGAGGTGGATTGCTGAATCTTGAACTACGCGGTTGGCACTGAAGAGAACCTGAAAATACTCCGACCACCGGTTCAGTATGGATGCCTTGTCTGTGAGGAGCACTTGGCCGTCTGCACTATGCAAGGGACTCTGAGCCTGATATGATGGACCATATACTGCCTTCAGGGCTTCGTAGAACCCTCTTAAATCACCAGTGTCTGCACACAGCTGGGTTCTCTCTGCAAGCTTGGTCCACCACTCGTTCTGAATGTCTCGAAGCTTGCGCTGGAGGTTGCTACATGCAGCGCGAAAGTTTGCTTTTTTCCCAGGACAGGTGGGCTGAGCAAGATGTGCTTGGTAGGCAGATCTCTTTTTTGCGAGTAATTCTTGGATCTCTTGATTGTTCTCATCAAACCAGTCCTTGTTCTTCCTTGTGGAGAACCCGAGGACTTCTTCAGAGATCTGCAGGACGGTAGTTTTTAGGTGTTCCCAGAGTGCTTCTGGAGAAGGGTCTGTGGGGCAACTGAGGTCCTCAATTCTTGACTGGAGTTTTGCCTGGAAGGCAGCTTTAACTTCGACTGACTGGAGGCTGCCAACCTGAAACTTCCTCCGAGGGATACCTCCTCTCCTGGGTGTGGGTTTAAAGTGAAGATGGAGATTGCAGCGTACAAGACGATGATCCGTATGACATTCTGCGCTGGGCATTACTCGGGTGTGTAAGACATCTCGAAGGTCTCTCTGGCGCACCAGAATGTAGTCGATAAGGTGCCAATGCTTGGACCGTGGGTGCATCCAGGTTGTCTTCAGACTGTTCTTCTGCTGGAAGATAGTGTTGGTGATGGTGAGCTGGTGCTCCATGCAGAATTCTAGCAGGAGGCGCCCGTTGTCATTGCAGTTGCCAATGCCGTGTTTGCCAAGTACTCCTTTCCAGGCTTCCGAGTCTTTACCTACTCTGGCATTGAAGTCGCCAAGGATGATCACCTTGTCCTCTGTAGGGGTCTTCCGTACGAGGTTGCGTAGATCAGCATAGAACTTGTTCTTTTCTGCAGGATCTGCTTGAAGGGTTGGGGCATACACACTGAGGAGTGTTGCATGCTGCTTGTTTTGAAGTGGGAGGCGCATGGACATGATGCGATCTGAGTGACCTGTTGGAAGGTTTTTGAGTTTGGAGGCAATGGAGTTCCTGACCATGAAGCCAACGCCAGAAAGGCGGCTCTCAGCCTTTGACTTACCCGACCAGTAGAGGGTATAGCCAGCACCGTGTTCTTGAAGACTACCTTCCTCAGGGAAACGGACCTCACTGAGAGCTGCTATGTCGATATTCAACCTGAGAAGTTCGTGGGCAACTAGAGCAGAGCGTCGTTCAGGGCGACCACTGCCTACTGTGTCAAGCATGGTTCTGATGTTCCAACACGCAAGCTTTAGTCTTTGCACACTTTGTGAGGCAGGTGCATGCCTTTTCTTTGTTGTTATTTTTCGACCGCAAGTAAGGATGCCCGTTGACCGCGGCTAGCCAACTGGGGTGGGGGAGACGAGCTTTGTTTAGGCCACCTTTTCTAGGCCCCTCTCCGTGTGGAGCAAGCAGTGCTGTCCCTAGATAAGGCTGCTTGGTCGTTCAGGGTGCTGCCGAAAGATGCTTTCGTCTCCGGGTCAGCATCAGGCGACCAATATCCTGAACCGCCTACATGCAGGATCGGGACTGCGGCTTCCAGTGGCACCTTCCACCTGCCGTTTCGCCCCTTGCCTATCGCTGCAGGACTTGATGCGTTGTGGGTTGTGTGTGTGGATATGCCCTTCAGGCCTGCGCAGAGGAATTTTTTAGGTGAAGTGCAGTGTGCGCGGTACTGGCTCCACCCTTTCACCTGGGGGTCATCTGCCATGGCCCAGTAAGCCGGGACGCCGGCAGTGAGTCCTCCAGGTGGTAGGTGTTACATTAACGAGCTCTATCTGCCCGGGTTTGATGTTAGAGTTTTCCTTCTCTTAGGCTGACGAAGTTGGTGGGCCCAGCCTGCCCATCCGGTTATACCGCCGGACAATTCGGTCGCACCATGACGTAGCAAACTCTGTGAAAACGGGGGGGACCAGCGAGAAGGTGTTGCTACGGATGCAGTAATGCAGGAGAGGCCATTGCAGTGACCATCTGCCAGGCATAGCCAGACAGTGACCACGCGGCGTTCACTACACCGGGAGAGGAGAGGCTATGTATTGCGCATGCACTTTCCCTGGGGGGGTAGGATTCCCAGAGGGAGCCCACCCCCCACCCCCCCTGAGACCACCAAGACAGATGAAATTAAATGCTTCTTTACTCAGTGGGTGATCTCATTGTGAATAAAATCAAACTCGAACTCTCCCTAAGAGTTTGTGAATAAAATCAAACTCCCTAACTCTCCCTCTCACCTGCTAGTGATCCCCGGGCCAAAGGAGGCCCGTCTGAAATCCACCAGGGATCAGGCCTTCTCGGTAACGGCGCCTTACTGGTGGAACCAGCTGCCGGAAGAGGTGAGGGCCCTGCGGGACCTAGGACAGTTCCGCAGGGCCTGCAAGACAGTCCTCTTCCGGCTGCCCTACAACTAATTGACGCTGAGAATTTTTGGATGGAGCTAGAATGCATTCTGACAGACCACTGGTTTTTATGTCCTATGTTTTATTAATTTATTAACTGTTGCTATGTAATTGTTTTTAAGCCAAAGCTATGTAAGTTTTATATGTTGTAAGCCACCCTGAGCCACTTCGGTGGGAAGGGCGGGATATAAATCGAAAAATAAATAAATAAATAAATAAATAAATAAATAAATAATTAAATAAATAAGAGCTAAAATGACCAAACTGAGGTTATCATATTTTGGTCCAGTCTGAGAAGAGTCACTGGAAAATACAAGAATGTGAGGAAAAGTTGAAGGCAGCAAAAGAGGGAGACCCTCCATGAGATGGGTTAACATAGGAACTTAAGAGAAGCCATGTTGGATCAGGCCAATGGCCCATGCAGTCCAACACTCTGTGTCACACAGTGGCCAAAAAACCCAGGTGCCATCAGGAGGTCCGCCAGTGGGGCCAGGACACTAGAAGTCCTCACACTGTTGGCCCTTCCAAGCACCAAGAATACAGAGCATCACTTGCCCCAGACAGAGAGTTCCAACAGTACGCTGTGGCTAATAGCCACTGATGGACCTCTGCTCCATATGCTTATCCAATCCCCTCTTGAAGCTGTCTATGCTTGTAGCCGCCACCACCTCCTGTGGCAGTGAATTCCATGTGCCAATCACCCGTTGGGTTGACTCTATAAAAGAAGTCGCAGCCCTCAGTGTCAGGACATTTTGGGGGTCGTTAATTCCTAGGATTGCTGTAAATCAGGAGTGACCAAACAGCACTTCGCACACACGCACAATTTTGTAGTAGAATTCCCTGCCAGCGGATGTAGTAATGCCTGCAAGCATGGTTGTATGTGTGCAAGAGCTGTCAACTCACAACTGACTTACAGCAATCCCAGCAAGGGGCTTTCAAGGCATGCGAGAAGCAGAAGTTGTTTCCCGTTACTTTCTTCTCTGGCGTCTTCCTTGGTGGTCCCCCTTCCAAGTACCGACCCTGTTTACCTCCCACCCAAGCGCCAACCCTGCTTGGCTTAGACTTATGACAATCCCAGCAAGGGGCTGTCAAGGCGAGTGAGAAGCAGAGGTGGTTTGCCTTTGACTCCCTCTGGCTTCAAAAGGGGATTAAACACATTCATGGAAGATAGATCCATCCATCAGTGGCTTCTAACCATGACTAAACGAAACCTCCACGTCCTGAGGCCAAGAGGAGGAGGCAAACTCAAGTGGAGGCTTCGGCCTCGGTTCACTGTTTGTCGGCCCTCAAAGTCAACTGGCGGGCCACTGTGTGAAACGGAGTGTTGGAAAAGAGGCATCACTGGTCCGATCCAGCATGGTTTCTCTTCTGTTCTCGCAGAATCTGGGCATCAGATACAAAACCCAATGAATGTACATAGTGAAGTAGCTGTCAGTCGCGTTTCCCGTGCAGCAGGGCTTCGTGCTCTGTGCCTTCCAAGCGCCAAGGACTTCCACGCTGGAGGGTAAAACGGCTGGACGATAATGATATTCTTGCCCGTTCTCGTCTTTGCGATTGTATGATAGATACAAGGGGGAGGAGAGGCACATGAGAAGGCAAGCTCCAAATAGAGATGTGATTAGAATCTTTCCTCCATATATTGTCTTAAAAATAGACTTGCGAGGCAATAATGTGTTGGCTCGGAGTCAATGTTTACGTGATGTCCTAAGGCAATATGAACCAAAACCCAATAAAAAGAAATTCATAATCCTTGCTGGTATTAGAAGCTCATTTACAAGGAGAGAAAGCTGGGGAGGTCGGCTTCCTTTTGATACTCAGCAGGGCGTTTATCAAAGCCAGGGTGTTTCCCCCCCCTCTTCCCCCCCCTTAATAATTACCCTTGTTTGTCTTTTCCAGGACTTGCCAGTTCCCACCTCAAAGTGGACCAGATCTCCTTTCATCATAAAAACGAGAGTTCGGCTTCCGCCGTGACAACCCGCCGGAAACCGGCGGCTCTCGACGGCGTCACCATGACCTCGACTCCAGTATTATCTCGCATACCTTCATCGACAGCGGCAGCCTCTGAAGCAGGTAATTGGCGCGCCAAATTGTTTCAGAAGACTGCAGCGGCAGATTCGAGTCCAGTAGCGCTTTAGAGAACGATACGATTTCCAGGGTTTGAGCTTTCGAGCGTCCACACTATAATGAAGGGTTAAAAGAAGTCAAAGGCGGTACCTGATTGCTCTCCTGAAGGGTTGTCACTTAGAGAGGGACAGGGAGCTGTTCCTGTTGGCGGCAGAGGAGAGGACTCACCATAATGGGTTTAAATTAAGGGGCAGGAAGGTATTGATGATGGTGATATGAGATTTATATCCCGCCCTCCACTCCGAATCCGAGTATCAGAGTGACTCACAATCTCCTTTATCTTCCTTCCCCACAACAGACAGCCTGTGAGGTGGGTGGGGCTGAGAGGACAACCTCACGGCAGCTGTTCTTTCACCCTTCATGACTGACCCAAGGCCATTCCAGCAGGTGCAAGTGGAGGAGTGGGGAACCAAACCCGGTTCTCCCAGATAAGAGTCCGCACGCTTAACCCCTACACCAAATTGGCTAATCTTCAGTATTGGCTGGATATTAGGAAAATCGTTTTGACAGTCAGAGTTATTCAACAGCGGAATCAACTCCCAAGGGTGTCAGGCTCAACCAGGTATCAATCGTACAAACTCCTCGGATGCAAATATAGATAAAGTTTATTAGAACTGAGGAAATGCATCAGGACAGGATCTTGCGAGAACCGAGGGCTGGTAGCTACAGGGGGGTAGTTATAGTACACACAAACGGTTGCATTCTAGCGCCACTGTTTCCCACTGGTATTACGTTCAAAATGTATTCCCACAGAGATTCACCTCTATGCTAACATTCCCATCTCACCCAAGGCTGTGGCAAATGTAGAGAGAGAGAGAGCTATCAGAAGACTGCCGTGGCAACGAGATAAGGAAGTAGCTTGTGCTATCTAATTACACTTCAGGGGTGTCAAACTCATTTGTTATGAGGACGGATCTGATATAAATGAGACCTTGTTGGGCCAGGTCATGTTGGGTTGGACCGAGCCATGCCCGGCCGAGCCATGTGTGTACCTATTTAAGATTAGGTAGCAGAGATATAGATTTTATAAAGAACACAAACACAAATATATTTTTAAAAACTTAAAACATGCTTAAGACGTTAGCACTCATTGGTTTTAAAGATGTTTTCTTTGTATTTCTCCTATGGGATCCAGGGAATTGGGCAAAGGAAGCTCTGGCTCTTTCTTTCCTTCCCCAGGGGACTGGGAAGGGGAGCCTCAGCCAATAGAAGGAAGAGAGGCTTGGCTCAGTAGCTCTGCTGTGTGATCGAGAGAGCCTAGCAAAGCAAGTTCTGCCTCCCCCCTCTTCCTCTGTAGCTCCTGTGCGATTGAGTAAGCCTTGCAAAGCAAGCTGTTGTGCAGAAAGAAGCAAGAGGGAGGGAGAAGGACACAGCCAGCCAGTTGCTTGGGGGCCTGATAGGAATCCTCTGGGGGCCTGATTCAGCCCTCGAACTGCATGTTTGACACCCGTGCTCTAAATCAAACAAAAGAAAGCTATGTGCATTTCCTCTCTTCCTCATGAGCACCCTTGGCAGGTACATGGTTGCATACAGACATTCAAGTAATGAAACTTAGCATACTTTGGAAAGCCAAAAATGTGGCAGAGAACCTGACAAAGGAAGATGGCAAGCTCCCCGTCATTGGCAATATTTAAGTAGCGGCTGGACAAACACTTGTTGGGTGCAGGAGTGGCCAGTCTGTGGCTTGGGAGCCACGTGTGGCTCTTTCACACCTATTGTATGGCTCTTGAAGCCCCCACCACCCCGTCAACTGGCTTGGAGAAGGCATTTCTCCCTTTAAATCACTTCTTCAAGCCAAGACAACTAGTAGCTAGGAGAATGCATTTAAAGTTGCTTTCTTTCCACCACTTCTTCCCTCCCCCATCTATCTTCCTTCCTTCCTTCCTTCCTTCCTTCCTTCCTTCCTTCCTTCCTTCCTTCCTTCCTTCCTTCCTTCCTTCCTTCCTTCCTTCCTTCCTTCCTTCCTTCCTTCCTTCCTTCCCTCCCTCCCTCCCTCCCTCCCTCCCTCCCTCCATCCATCCCTTCCTCCCTTCCGTTGTGTATGTGGACTAATGTTGTGTATTATAACTAGTGTTCCTGCCTGGCTCATTGGAGCCTTTAGGACTGAGCTTGGGGACTCGGGAACAATAGGCAGTAGGATCCAAATCCCTGCTGCCCTGCTCCAATCAGGGCCCCCTGCTGGTTTGAATGGTCCAATGTCATCCTAGCGTGGGAACCTTGAAGTGTATATAGTTGGCCCTTTTGGCCCAGTTCAGCAGTCTTGTACTTCAGCCGTTACCATGCTGAAATTAATAAGGAGAGCTATGATCACTGCAACCTCGTCTCCTCCTTGCATTGAACCCACTATATTATCCTTCCTTCCTTCCTTCCTTCCTTCCTTCCTTCCTTCCTTCCTTCCTTCCTTCCTTCCTTCCTTCCTTCCTTCCTTCCTTCCTTCCTTCCTTCCTTCCTTCCTTCCTTCCTTCCTTCCCTCCCTCCCTCCCTCCCTCCCTCCCTCCCTCCCTCCCTCCCTCCCTCCTTCCTTCCTTCCTTCCTTCCTTCCTTCCTTCCTTCCTTCCTTCCTTCCTTCCTTCCTTCCTTCCTTCCTTCCTTCCTTCCTTCCTTCCTTCCTTCCTTGTCTTGCAGCTCTCGAACATCTTACATTTATTCTGTGTGGCTCTTACGTTTAAGCAAGTTTGGCCACTCCGGTTGTAGGCTGATCCTACATTGAGCAGTGGTTTGGACTAGATGGCTTTGATGGCCATAATAGCTGGCTTCAAGAGGGGAATGGATAAGCATATGGAGCAGAGGTGCATCAATGGCTATTAACCACAGCTTATTGTTGGAACTCTCTGTCTGGGGAAGTGATGCTCTGTATTCTGGGTTATTTGGGCGGGGGGGGCATAGTGGGAGGACGTCTAGTGTCCTGGTCCCACTGGTGGACCTCCTGATGGCACTTGGGTTTCTTTTGGCTGCTGTGTGACACAGAGTGTTGGACTGGATGGGCCCTCGGCCTGATCCAACAGGGCTTCTCTTATGTTCTTTTGTGACACAGAGTGTTGGACTGGATGGGCCATTGGCCTGATCCAACATGGCTTCTCTTATGTTCTTATGTGACACAGAGTGTTGGACTGGATGGGCCATTGGCCTGATCCAACATGGCTTCTCTTATGTTCTTCTGTAACACAGAGTGTTGGACTGGATGGGCTATTGGCCTGATCCAACATGGCTTCTCTTATGTTCTTCTGTGACACAGAGTGTTGGACTGGATGGGCCATTGGCCTGATCCAACATGGCTTCTCTTATGTTCTTCTGTGACACAGAATGTTGGACTGGATCTGCCATTGGCCTGATCCAACAGGGCTTCTCTTATGTTCTTATGTGACACAGAGTGTTGAACTGGATGGACCTTTGGCCTGATCCAACAGGGCTTCTCTTATGTTCTTATGTGACACAGAATGTTGGACTGGAGGGGCCATTGGCCTGATCCAACAGGGCTTCTCTTATGTTCTTATGTGACACAGAGTGTTGGCCTGGATTGGCCTTTGGCCTGATCCAACGGGGCTTCTCTTATGTTCTTATGTGACACAGAATGTTGGACTGGAGGGGCCATTGGCCTGATCCAACAGGGCTTCTCTTATGTGACACAGAGTGTTGGACTGGATTGGCCTTTGGCCTGATCCAACATGGCTTCTCTTATGTTCTTATGTGACACAGAGTGTTGGACTGAATGGGCCATTGGCCTGATCCAACATGGCTTCTCTTATGTTCTTATGTGACACAGAGTGTTGGACTGGATGGGCCATTGGCCTGATCCAACATGGCTTTTCTTATGTTCTTATGGCCCCTTCCAACTTTGTGATTCTGTGTGTGACGATCCTCAAAAACTCTGATCTTCAACAGTTTCTACCCCAGCAATCCTGCTGGTCTGTAAGGCACCACTAGAATCTAATCCGTCTCTTCGTATATGCTGAATAGATCCTTTGTGCCTCAAGGCAGAGAGACGTGCACCTGGAGGAAAACTAAGCCACCATAGCAGAAGTATCTGTCACCGTGTGCTCATCAGAGAAGGATGGAGAGACCTTGTGGAGCACGGATGACCCTTCCTCTCCTGCCAGTAGATAAAAACACGAGAAGGAGCTTTGCTGGATCAGATCAGTGGGCCATCTAGTCCAGCATTCCGTCTGACACACCGGCCAACGAGTAGCTAAAGAGGTCCAACAACAGGGCAGAGAGCTCAAGGCCGTCCCCTGACATTGCCAGGAGTTAGAGGTTTACTGCCTTCGAAAATGTTTATCACCATGGCTAGGAGTGACCGTGCTGCAGAGTGGTACAGCTGCAGTATTGTGAGATAGTTTGCTATTGTGGTTAAGTGTGTGGACACTTACTTGGGTGAACCAGGTTTGATTCCCCACTCCTCCACTTGCATCTGCTGGAATGGCCTTGGGTTAGCCATAGCTATCGCAGGAGCTGTCCTTGAAAGGGCAGCTGCTGTGAGAGCCTTCTCAGCCCCACACACCGCACAGGGTGTCTGTTGTAGGGGGAGAAGACATAGATTGTAAGCCTCTCTGAGTCTCTGATTCAGGGAGAAAGGCGGGGTATAAATCTGCAATTCTTCTTCTTCTCACGACCTGAGTTTGATCCCAGCGGAAGCTGGGTTCAGGTAGCCGGTTCGAGGCTGACTCAGCCTTCCACCCTTCTGAGGTTGATAAAATGAGTACCCAGCTTGCTGGGGGGAAAGTGTAGATGACTGGGGAAGGCAATGGCAAACCGCCCCGTAAAAAGTCTGCCGTCCGAAATGACTTGTGCTTGTAGTCTTTACCTTTCGGAGTGACTGATAGACCTCTTCTCCGCGAATCTGTCTAATCCCGTTTTAATAAGAACAGATGGGCGGTGAGAGAATCCCAAGGGAGAAACAAAGAATGCATCGAGATGTCCTAATGCAACTCACACGATAGTGATTGATGGCTGGGTACAGACGGGGCAGCTTGCATGCGCGTGGGAGGTGTCTCAGATTGCACTGCCCTGAAATGGAGTAGACAAATCCCATTCGGGTGAGGCATCCATATATCACACAGGGGTGCTTCGGCACAATCACGTGGTTGTTGTGTGCCGCCCCCTTAGTGCAGTTTGGGCTTGGTTTTTTACTTACGTTTTTAGCAGCCATACGCTCTGCGGCAGTGATCTTTAAGCCGCCCTGAGCCATTCGCAGAAGGGACGGGGTATAAATTAGGGTATAAATAAATTGGTATAAATTGGAAAAAATCCAGAAAAGGGCAACTAGAATGATTAAAGCTTTGGAACGCTTTCCCTATGAAGAAAGATTAAAACGCTTGGGGGGCTCTTTAGCTTGGAGAAACGTCGACTGCGGGGTGACATGATAGAGGTTTACAAGATTATGCATGGGATGGAGAAAGTAGAGAAAGAAGTCCTTTCCTCCCTTTCTCACAATACAAGAAGTCATGGCATTCGATGAAATTGCTGAGCAGTCAGGTTAGAACAGATAAAAGGAAGTCCTTCTTCACCCAAAGGGCGATTAACACGCGGAATTCACTGCCACAGGAGGTGGTGGCGGCTACAAGCATAGCCAGCTTCAAGAGGGGATTGGATAAAAATATGGAGCAGAGGTCCATCAGTGGCCATTAGCCACAGCATATTGTTGGGACCGTCTGGGGCAGTGATGCTCTGTATTCTTGGTGCTTGGAGTGGGGGGGGGCAAAGTGGAAGGGCTTCTAGCCCCACTTGTGAACCTCCTGATGGCACTTGGTGGGGGGGGGGGTTGGCCACTGTGTGACACAGAGTCTTACGTTCTTAAATAGAGAGACAGAATACCAGTGAACGCCTAGAGTGGATCCGCCTTGCTTGCACACACCCGCAGTCAGACAGCAGGAAATGCAGGAGGGGTGTGGCAGAAGATTTCACTACCACTTCCCTACTGGTAGCTATCTGGCAGCTACTGGCAGCCGTGCCTGTCTAATCTTAACTATTTTATCTGCCTGGGGGAAGTGCCTTCATAAGAACCTAAGAAGAGCCCTGCTGAATCAGACTGGATGTGCGAGGCGACCTGGCGACCCTACTGAGGTCTTGCCCCTCCCTATGCTCCACCCCCCCCTCCCCCAAATCTCAAGAATTTTCCAAGTCAGAGCTGGCAAACCTACTCCTAAGTGTCACAGAGACAAATCGACATGGTTGGTTGGAAGGGGCTAGGCCAGGGGTCTCCAGCCTTTTTGAGCCTGTGGGCACTTTTGGAATTCTGACACGGGGTAGCAGGTGCACAGGGTAGGAGGTGCAATCACAAAATGGCTCCCGTAGGAGGCGGAACCAAGCTTAAAGTGACTGTCACAACGGGCAGAGCCCGCCCCAAAGTGGCTGCTGCAGTAGGTGGGGCCTACTGCAGCAGAACTTGCTGACGGGGGTCCATGTTAGGGGAGAGGGGGAGGGTTTGAGGCTCCTTCCTAGCTTTCAGAAATGGCTTTCTAAGGGAAATGAGATTCTGATCAGACTAGTAACATGTCATTTCTTCTTAGAGTCAAAGCTGGTGACAGAAGCTTATTATGTTCTGGGAATCTTGTAACTTGTATCGCATCACAGAATTCTTAAGACGTGACAATGAAGGACAAACGTCAGATGAGTCTAGTTTTTAGCAGGGCTTTTTTTGTAGCAGGAGCTCCGTTGCCTATTAGGCCGCACACCCCTGATGTGACCAATCCTCCAAGAGCTTACAGTAGGCCCTGTACGAAGAGCCCTGTAAGCTCCTGGAGGATTGGCTACATCAAGGAGGTGTGGCCTAATAAGCAAAGGAGCTCCTGCTACAAAAAGAGCCCTGGGAGCGCCTACGTTGGCTCAGATTGGTCATCTGAATCCAGCTGATGTTCAGCAAACCTGGAAGTAATGTAATGTAATGTAATGTAATGTAAAATTTTATTTATATCCCGCCCTCCCCCGCCAAAGCAGGCTCAGGGCGGCTAACAGCATTTCAAGTAAACAATACAATAATAAAAACATTAAATTCACATTAAAATTCACATTAAAACCAGTCAATAGTCAATAATTAATTAAAACATTCCTAAATTAACACTGGCGGTAAACGTTATTAATCTGGCGGTAAACATTAATTCAGTTATTGGTGAACGCCTGTTTGAAGAGGGCGGTCTTGCAGGCCCTGCGGAACTGGTCTAAGTTCCGCAGGGCCCGCACCTCCTCTGGGAGTTGGTTCCAGAGTTGTGGGGCCGCAACGGAAAAGGCCCGAGTGCGGGTGCTTTGAAGTTTAACTTCTTTTGGCCCAGGGATATTCAGTCTGCTTTTCCCCACTGACCTCAGTGCTCTCTGGGGCTCATATGGGGAGAGACGGTCCCTCAGGTAGGTCGGTCCTTGGCCATATAGGGCTTTAAAGGTTATGACCAGCACTTTGTACTGGATCCGGTATACGATTGGCAGCCAGTAACACCTAGAATTACTTTCTTTATTTATTTATAACGGTCATAGACCAGCAAACAATTAATAAAAAGTCCAATTCATAACCAATAAAAGGTGATATAAATATACAAGAATTATTATACACTAAAATATGATACCACCTAAAATATACATAAAATACGAATACAGACTTTTAAGACACTGACGCTGAAGATGTAAAGTCAGTGTTAAAACCAAGGATAAACTAAAAGCCTCTTTGTTTCTTCCCTTAATAAATGAATTATTTCTTCACTGCCTAAGCCAGGATTTAAAGCAGTAAAATCATACAAAATCAAAACGGATTGTCCATAAAAATCATACATAAAAGGCATAAGATACTGCCATAAAACTACAAGTATAACAAAACATGGCAGTTACAGCCAACAGATTGGCAAAAAGTGTTTAGCCATTTCCTGACTGAATCGTTAAAAGTTTTCCTTACTCTTGTGGCAAGCCAGCCAAATTTTTGCTCACTTGTATGTAACCTCAGGGTTCCAATCGCTAAGAAGATTCTTAAGGAGTTGCGATTTTCGGCTACTGGCAAAAGGTATGGCCGTGGAAAACGGAAGTACTTCTCGATGATCCTTATAAGCCTCACAGTCAAATATGGCATGGACTAGAGATTCGATACCATCATTGCTGCGGCAGGGACGTAATCGTTCTTGGAACGGCACCTTTTTGTATCTCCCCTCCACCACCGCTGAAGGGAGAACGTCCCACCTCATAAGAGTAAACGTTCTTCTGTATTCCTTGTTTGTTAAGCGGTATAAGTAGAGCATCGAGGTCACCCTGTTGATTGGTTCTGTCAGAGCTTGCCATTCAGTTGTGCTATTGAGGTGGTTTTGTCTGACAACGTCCAATATTCTCTGTTTCACTATCTCCCCAGCACTATCATAAGTGAGAGAACTGAGATATGGTTTGGAAAGGCCGTAATAATGAATTCTGTCCTCGATGGCCCTAATCCATCTTGGGACCAAGGTAACTTGCAGAATTAAACTGATCAAGCCCTTAGGAAAAACCTGGGATTACAGTTCCGTCCCTGAGCCTTGATTGACAGGGCATAGTAGAAAGCAGGGCAGACACCTGGGGTTGACCTAACCATCAAATCAAAGTCCCGATTGGCCTGTTAACATGAGATAAAAACTTGTTTACACAATCTCAAGGGTAGAGGGGATTCGCCCAGCACACCTCAGTGTGAATTAGTGGTCAGAATGTCTGATTCCAGCCAGGGAAACCTGGGTGAACATAACATAAGAGAACATAAGAGAAGCCATGTTGGATCAGGCCAGTGGCCCATCCAGTCCAACACTCTGTGTCACATAAGAACATAAGAGAAGCCGTGTTGGATCAGGCCAGTGGCCCATCCAGTCCAACACTCTGTGTCACATAAGAACATAAGAGAAGCCATGTTGGATCAGGCCAGTGGCCCCTCCAGTCCAACACTCTGTGTCACATAAGAACATAAGAGAAGCCATGTTGGATCAGGCCAGTGGCCCACCCAGTCCAACACTCTGTGTCCCATAAGAACATAAGAAAAGCCATGTTGAATCAGGCCAACAGCCCATCCAGTCCAACGCTCTGTGTCACACAGTGGCCAAAAGAACCAAGTGTCATCAGGACATCCACCAGTAGGGCCCGGACATTAGAAGCCCTCCCACTGTGCCCTCCCCCAAGCACCAAGAATACAGAGCATCACTGCCCCAGACAGAGTTTATTTATTTATTTATTTATTTTTCATATTTATATCCCGCCCTTCCCGCCGAAGCAGGCTCAGGGTGGCTAACAACATTGTAATATCAACAATAAAACCGTTACAACAATCACAATAATAATCAGTTAAAAATTAAAACAGTTTACAATTTAAAATTATTAATACAGTTTTAAAACAACAGTTTGGGTGCTAAATCCCATGCCATACATTCAGTGGTGTTGGGCATCTAGGTACTTTGGTTGAAGGGCATTCGAAATAATGTTGTTTTGCAGGCCTTGCGGAACTGGGCAAGGTCCCGCAAAGTTCTAACATCGTCTGGGAGTTGGTTCCACCAGTGGGGGGGCCTCAATAGAGAAGGCTCTTTCTCTGGTAGCCTTCAATCTCGTCTCCCTCGACCCGGGGATTACTAATAGGTTTTGTGATCCAGATCTGAGTACCCTCTGGGGAATATATGGGGAGAGACGGTCCCTAAGGTAGGCAGGTCCTCGGCCGTATAGGGCCATATAGTTCCAGCGATAAGCTGCAGCTAATAGCCACTGATGGACCTCCGCTCCATATGTTTATCCAATCCCCTCTTGAAGCTGTCTATAAGAACATAAGAGAAGCCATGTTGGGTGCAAGTCACTTGGTGATTTACGGGCAGTCATTCTCTCTCAGCTTAATATGCTTGTTGCAAGGATAAAACGAGGAGAGCAGATGTTGCTCTTAGCTCCTTGGAAGAAAGTGCGATAAAAATATTTAATTTGATGTAAATACTAGAAACCCTGCCTATTTCCCGCTAAGAGGCAGATGGCAACCGCGATCATCGTCTCTTAAGTTGGCGGTACGGCAATCCAACATTAAGGAGCAATGAAGAAGAAAGAGCAGATCTGTTGGTGAGGACAGTCTTAGAATGTCCCAGTCGCATCAACCAACTGAGAATTTGGGTGAAGTCAAGTTTCCCCCAACCAGGATGGCCCAAAGCTAACCAGATTTCATCCGATCTCAGAAGCTAAGCAGGATCGATCCTGATTAGTACTGGGATGGGAGACCACTGAGAACTCCAGGATCGCTATGCAGCGGCAGGCAGTGGCAAACCACCTCCGAACATCTCTTACCTGGAAAACCCGTGTGTCACTATGACTCGATATCACTTTCCATCACTACCAAGTTTGAGAGAAGGGCCTACAGAAAGCTTTTCTGGATCCAACCAAAGGTCCGTCTGGTCTAGAAGAAGAAGATGATGATATTGGATTTATATCCTGCCCTATACTCTGAATCTCAGAGCCGTCACAATCTCCTCTACCTTCCCCCCCCCCCCACAACAGACACCCTGTGAGGTGGGTGGGGCTGAGACACCAGCTGCCCTTTCAAGGACAACTCCCACGAGAACTATGGCTGAACCAAGGCCATTCCAGCAGCTGCAAGTGGAGGAGTGGAGAATCGAACTCGGTTCTCCCAGATAAGAGTCCGTGCACTTAACCACTACACCAAGCTGGCTAGCGTCTTCTTTCATAGAGTGGCTGATCAGTTGCCCTGCCAAAGTCCCGCAAGCCAGGTGCAAAGCCCTCCCCCACACACACACACACAGACAGATGTGGCCCACCCCAGAAACTGGTATTCAGGGAAGAAACGTAGCAGTCTAAGAAGGCACGCGAATGGAGGTACTTGAAGGAACAAGTTGAAGAGCTAATCGAAGGGCAGTTTAATCATCCAGAGAGCAGAGAAGGGAGGAGAGCAACTGTGTGTTTCAGTTCAGAAGAAGGGTGAGCCTCACCACACCGCTCAAGTCTCATTAAGCGGCTACTTGGTCTGTCACCCAGATGTTGAGGCGCTTTATTGAAAACTGAAGGAGCCTGTGTTAATGAGGCTGGGAGATGGTGTTGTGGATATCCTGTAATTAATTGAAAATGCTTTCCTGGGGGGCAGAGGGGAGGCGGAAAGCAGGGGTCATGATTCAAACCAAATGGACAGCCTAAGGCCGGCTATTGAGCTGGCAAAGCCTTCTCTGGCCTTTCACTCAGATCCCTGTCTCTCCTCCCCCCCACCCCCCACCAACCCCATTGCTACACCCTGCAACATGTGTGGCACGAGTTGCAGCATTCGCATGACCACTTCAGGACTCAATGAACTGCACCCAGACCAGACCTTGCCGGGTCAATTGGGTTGTGTGAATCGCTTTCTTAGGCAGGCTCGTAGCTACGGAGGGTGGGGGGGGGGAGGTTGCTCTATTAAAAACCCCTTCCCTCTGTAGGGCCCCTTCGTTGGAGAGGGAGGGAGGGAGAGAGCACATGAGAGAGCAACAAGAGCGAGCGAGAGAGAGCACAAGATGCGAGATTGGTAATTGGGACAAATTGGAAGGTCTTCAACAGGAAGGGAGAATTGCCAGAAAGCAAGAGAGACAGCGTGAGAACAAGAGAGTGGCAGCGAGGGGGAGAGCGACAGTGAGAGAGCGCAACAATGAGGGGGAAAGCTAGAGAGCGACAGTGAGAGAGAGTGCGGCAGTGAGGGGGAAAGTGAGAGAGCGACAGTGAGAGAGAGAGAGTGGCAGTGAGGGGGAAAGTGAGAGAGCGACAGTGAGGGGGAAAGTGAGAGCGCGACAGTGAGAGAGCTCAACAGGGGGAAAGCGAGAGAGCGGCAGCAAGAGAGTGACAGCAACGGGGAGAGCGAGAGGGCAACAATCAGAGAGAGAGTGCAAGAGAGCTGGGGCTGGGCAGGCTGGCCACAGCAGGGAAGAAGCAGCCAAGCCCCGTGACCCCCACCACCACCATTTTTTTTTTAAATCTCCAAGGCCCTCCACCCAAACTTTTCTGGCTACGGGGCTGTTCTTAGGACAATGGGAGACAAGTATCTTTACTGAAACTACTGTCAGACTCCAGGGCTGTCACTTTCTCCAGGACTCCTTTGTAGGGCTTGCTGTGGGTGGAAAACCATCCTGGCCTCCACCCCCCTTGGAGATCAGGGCCCTGCATGATCTATTACAGTTCTACAGGGCCTGCAAAACAGAGCGTCCATTGACGCTGGCCCTCAACTCACTGGCAGAGCACACATGCTACCGATAGGAGCTCCAGATTTGGTCCTCAGCATTTCCGACCAGTTTCACACAGCAGGCGACAAGGAAGACCCTTCCCTGAAACTGCAGGGTACAGCTGCCAGCCAGAGTTTGCAGCACTGAGCAAACTGACCCAACGGTCTGATTCGGTGTAAAGTCGCTTCCTTAACACCCAAGGTGGATCTTTGCACCTCGCCGCTAAGAATGGCAGTTTCCCCCAGTCAAATAGGCAAGTGGTACCGCAGGCGGAATCTTCTTCTGCAGCATCCGGCCTATTTGGGTGCTCTCCCAGGTCTCGTCACAAGACAGAGGCAACCAGTGAAGTGGCTAAGTTTGCGGGTGACCCTAAATTGTTCAGGGTGGTGAGAACCAGAGAGGATTGTGAGGCGCTCCAAAGGGATCTGTTAAGGCTGGGTGAGTGGGCGTCAACGTGGCAGATGAGGTTCATTGTGGCCAAGTGCAAAGTAATGCACATTGGGGCCAAGAATCCCAGCTACAAATACAAGTTGTTGGGGTGTGAACTGGCAGAGACTGACCAAGAGAGAGATCTTGGCATCGTGGTAGATAACTCACTGAAAATGTCAAGACAGTGTGCAATTGCAATAAAAAAGGCCAACGCCATGCTGGGAATTATTAGGAAGAGAACTGAAAACAAATCAGCCAGTATCATAATGCCCCTGTATAAATCAATGGTGCTTTCTCATTTGGAATACTGTGTACAATTCTGGTCACCGCACCTCAAAAAGGATATTACAGCATTGGAAAAAGTGCAGAAAAGGGCAACTAGAATGATTAAAGGTTTGGAATACTTTCCCTATGAAGAAAGGTTAAAACACTTGGGGCTCTTTAGCTTGCAGAAACGTCGACTGTGGGGTGACATGATAAGAGGTTTACAAGATTATGTATGGGATGGAGAAAGTAGAGAAAGAAGTACTTTCCTCCCTTTCTTACAATGCAAGAACTCGTGGGCATTCAATGAAATTCCTGATCAGTCAGTTTAGAACGGATAAAAGGAAGTACTTCTTCACCCAAAGGGTGATTAACCTGTGGAATTCACTGCCACAGGAGGTGGTGGCAGCTACAAGCATAGCCAGCTTCAAGAGGCGATTGGATAAAAATATGGAGCAGAGGCCCGTCAATGGCTATTAGCCACAGCATATTGTTGGAACTGTCTGGGGCAGTGATGCTCTGTATTCTTGGTGCTTGGGGATGGGGAGCAAAGTGCAACGCCACTGAGGATGTTCTCCGCAGCTGAGAACGAAACGTCTGGAAGGAAAACTTTCTCCAGTAGAACACGGCACTTGATCCCGAAAGACTCTACAAACCCTAATCATGAGATAAATTGTTTTCCCAAAATTAACTTTCATGTTTCTGGAACCAAGTGCTTCCTGTCACTCTCAGTGAGCCGACAGTCTAGGCCCATTTTGACAAAGTTCTTCAGTTGGGTGAAGACCGTCTCAATGGAGGGGGGTGCGACTGAACATATGAAGAAGTGTTTGCAAGTTGAAGTCAATTATTGATTTCCTGGAGATGTACTGAGAATATTCTTAGAATCGTGTATACATTGTAGCTTTGGATTCCAGCTCTGGAGGCAACAGCAGCTGAATACCATGGGTCGTTGGTTGAGCATCTGCATTGCTTGCAGCAAATCCCAATTTCAGTTCCCGGCCTCTTCTGTGAAAAGAATAAGGTAATAGGTGAATTGAAAGCTCTCCACCCGAGACCCTGGAGAGCCACTGCCAGTCAAAGTAGAGAGGACTAACCATTCTTCAGTGCTATAACTCCGTACAACAGGGGTGGGGAACCTTTTTTCTGCCAAGGGCCATTTGGATATTTATAACATCATTCGTGGACTATACAAGATTATCAACTTAAAAAACAGTGCTCTGTTGAGGGAGAACGATTCAGGCTGGGGAAAATTAATGCAAATAATTGTTTTTCTATTTGAAGTCATGTGGAAAGGAAAGGAAAGGCCCCCTGTGCAAGCACCAGTCGTTTCCAACTCTGGGGTAATGTTGCTTTCACAACATTTTCACGGCAGACTTTTTACGGGGTGGTTTGCCATTGCCTTCCCCAGTCATCTACACTTTCCCCCCAGCAAGCTGGGTACTCATTTGACCGACCTTGGAAGGATGGAAGGCTGAGTCAACCTCGAGCCGGCTATCTGAACCCAGTTTCCACCGGGATTGAACTCAGGTTGTGAGCAGAGCTTAGGACTGCAGTACTGCAGCTTTAACACTCTGCGCCATGCGGGGAAGAGCCTAATTTGGCGCACACACACACACACACCTGACCTGTTACCCTAGGCAAATGCATAGGTCCAGGACTTTTTTGTAGAAAAACCTCAGCAGGACTCAGTAGCATATTAGACCACATCCCCTAATAGTAGTATATTAAGTCACATGCTCATTAACATATTAGGCCGCACCATCTGGGATAATCAAGTGCAAACTGAACTGGTGGTAGCTGGCTTTCACACACACACACACCCCGAGCCCTGACACCCCTCCCTCCCTCCATGAGGAAACTGCAGCTGCTCCCAACAGACCTTTAATGGCACCCACATACCCACAGCAGTCCTTCACAATGCCCATCACTCAAGCTCCACAGAGCAGAAGGAAGGCAGGGAAAGAAATGGGGGGAAGAAAGTGAAATAAAGAAATGGGGGAAGAAAGGGTAATAAAGGAAAATAAAGAAATAGGGGAAGAAAGGGAAATAAAGAAATGGGGGAAGAAAGCATAATAAAGGAAAATAAAGAAATGAGAGGGAAATTTACCTGACCTGTGACAGTGACTTTTCCAGACCCCATAGCAATCCTGGCCAGCCAGCCAGGCCCCAAGGAGGCCACTGTGCAGTGCGACTGGGCCCTGTGATCCCTTCAGGCCAGCTGAGCCCCAGGGAGGTCACTGTACAGCATGGCTGGGTCCCGCAATCCTTGCCGGCCAGTCGGGCTCTAGGGAGGCTGCCACATGGCTTGGCTCAGCCTAGTAATCCCCAAGGGCCAGACCAAGTGATCTCGAGGGCCGTAAATGGCGCTCTGGCCAGATGTTCCCCACACCTGCCATATAAGATGATTTCATGTGTTCTGGGGGAGGGGAGTGGCCTATATAGTCCTCCCCCCTACCATCTCAGCACAACCCTGTGAGAAATATCTGGTTGAGAGCGAATGAGGAGAATCAGTGGGACACGGTGATTCCTGGATATAAGCTATATCGGAAGGATAGGGAGGGAAGGGTTGGAGGTTGGGTGGCTCTGTATGTCAGAGAGGATATACGGTCCAGTAAGGCTGAGATCAGAGAATTAGATTCACTTTTAGAAATGCTTTGGGTTGAAATAGAGGGCCCAAAAGGAAATTTAACTATGGGAGTTTGTTATCGCCCACCAAATCAAAAGAGAGAGGACGATTATAATATGATGGAAGGCTTAAAGATAGCGGCTAAACGTAAAAACTGTGTTGTAATAGGTGATTTTAACTACCCGCAGATTGATTGGGTCAATATGTGTTCTGGTCGAGAGAAAGAGATTGAGTTTCTTGATGCTCTCAATGACTGTGCTATGGAGCAGATGGTCTCAGAACCTACCAGGGGTGGGGCGATCCTGGATTTGGTCCTAAGTAATGCCCAAGATTTGGTGAGAGATGTAAAAGTGATTGCGCCGCTTGGGAGCAGTGACCATAATGTTATTGATTTCACCGTTTGTATAAATAGGGAGTTGTCCAAAAAGACCACCACAACCACGCTTAACTTTAAAAGGGGTAAATACACTGAGATGAGGAGGCATGTGAGGAAGAAACTGAAAGGAAAGGTACATACGGTCAAAACCCTTGGGGAAGCTTGGACGCTATTTAAAACTATAATCCTAGAAGCTCAGATAAAATACATACCACAAGTTAGGAAAGGCACAAACAGGCATAAGAAAAGGCCTGCATGGTTAACAAACAAAGTAATGGAAGCTGTAAAAGGTAAGAAGGACTCCTTTAAGCGGTGGAAAACCAGTCCAAGTGAGATTAGTAAAAGGGAACACAGGCTGTGGCAAATCAAATGCAAGATTGTGATCAGGCAGGCAAAAAGGGACTATGAGGAGCATATTGCAAAAAACATAAAGACCAACAATAAAACTTTCTTCAAATATATTAGAAGTAGGAAACCAGCCAGGGAGGCAGTGGGGCCCTTGGATGACCATGGGGTAAAAGGATTACTGAAGGAGGATAGGGAAATGGCTGAGAAGCTAAATGAATTTTTTGCCTCCGTCTTCACTGTAGAAGACGAGAACTTTTTGCCCGCCCCAGAACCACTAATTTTGGAAGGGGTGTTGAAAGACCTGAGTCAGATTGAGGTGACAAATGAGGAGGTCCTACAACTGATAGACAAATTAAAAACTAATAAGTCACCGGGTCCGGATGGCATACATCCGAGAGTTCTGAAGGAACTCAAAGTTGAACTTGTGGATCTTCTAACAAAAATCTGTAATCTTTCATTGAAATCTGCCTCCATTCCTGAGGACTGGAAGGTAGCAAATGTCACCCCCATCTTTAAAAAAGGTTCCAGAGGAGATCCAGGAAATTACAGGCCAGTCAGTCTGACTTCAATACCGGGAAAGTTGGTAGAAACCATTATCAAGGACAGAATGAGTAGGCACATTGATGAACACGGGTTATTGAGGAAGACTCAGCATGGGTTCTGCAAGGGAAGATCTTGCCTCACTAACCTGTTACATTTCTTTGAGGGGGTGAACAAACATGTGGACAAAGGCGACCCGATAGATGTTGTTTACCTTGACTTCCAGAAAGCTTTTGATAAAGTTCCTCATCAAAGGCTCCTTAGAAAGCTTGAGAATCATGGAGTAAAAGGACAGGTCCTCTTGTGGATCAAAAACTGGCTGAGTAATAGGAAGCAGAGAGTGAGTATAAATGGGCAGTCTTCGCAGTGGAGGACGGTAAGCAGTGGGGTGCCACAGGGCTCGGTACTGGGTCCCATGCTCTTTAACTTGTTCATAAATGATTTAGAGTTGGGAGTGAGCAGTGAAGTGGCCAAGTTTGCGGATGACACTAAATTGTTCAGGGTGGTGAGAACCAGAGAGGATTGTGAGGAACTCCAAAGGGATCTGTTGAGGCTGGGTGAGTGGGTGTCAACGTGGCAGATGCGGTTCAATGTGGCCAAGTGCAAAGTAATGCACATTGGGGCTAAGAATCCCAGCTACAAATACAAGTTGATGGGGTGTGAACTGGCAGAGACTGATCAAGAGAGAGATCTTGGGGTCATGATAGATAACTCACTGAAAGTGTCAAGACAGTGTGCGTTTGCAATAAAAAAGGCCAATGCCATGCTGGGAATTATTAGGAAGGGAATTGAAAACAAATCAGCCAGTATCATAATGCCCCTGTATAAATCGATGGTGCGGTCTCATTTGGAGTACTGTGTGCAGTTCTGGTCGCCGCACCTCAAAAAGGATATTATAGCTTTAGAGAAGGTGCAGAGAAGGGCAACTAGAATGATTAAAGGGCTGGAGCACTTTCCCTATGAAGAAAGGTTGAAACGCTTGGGACTCTTTAGCTTGGAGAAACGTCGACTGCGGGGTGACATGATAGAGGTTTACAAGATAATGCATGGAATGGAGAAAGTAGAGAAAGAAGTACTTTTCTCCCTTTCTCACAATACAAGAACTCGTGGGCATTCGATGAAATTGCTGAGCAGACAGGTTAAAACGGATAAAAGGAAGTACTTCTTCACCCAAAGGGTGATTAACATGTGGAATTCACTGCCACAGGAGGTGGTGGCGGCCACAAGTATAGCCACCTTCAAGAGGGGTTTAGATAAAAATATGGAGCACAGGTCCATCAGTGGCTATTAGCCACAGTGTATGTGTGTATATAACATTTTTTGCCACTGTGTGACACAGAGTGTTGGACTTGATGGGCCGTTGGCCTGATCCAACATGGCTTCTCTTATGTTCTTATGTTCTTATGATTACCCAGGTTGAGAGGTTTCCCAGTGAGTTTTACAGCACAGCAGGGATTTGAACTCGTGTCTCCTAGACTCCAGTACAACACTCTAACCCAGGGGTGGCCAAACTTGCTTAACGTAAGAGCCACATAAAATAAATGTCAGATGTTTGAGAGCCACGAGACATGAACGTTAGGTGTTTGAGGGAAGGAAGGAAGGAAGGAAAATGTGGGGGAGGTAGAAAGAAAGCAACTTTAACTTTAAAAGCGTTCTCTAAGCTGCTGGCTGGTTTTGCTTGGAGAAGTGATTTAAATAGACCGATGCCTTCTCCAAGGTGGTAGGGGCTTTGAGAGCCACACGATATGTGTAAGAGCCACATGTGGCTCCCGAGGCACAGTTTGGCCACTCCTGTTCTAACGACTGTACCAGATCAGCTCCCAGCTGGGGCGAGTGCAAGAATCCACAGTATCTTTCCTCAGGATGGAGTGTGTCTTATGCAATGGATCTTTCTTTTTTTGTTCGGTTTGTTTATAATTAATGGAAACCAGACTTTGGAAGGCAGGACACGCAGATCCTTATTTATATGAGAGAATATGTCTGTGTTTTGTTTATGACTCATTCCTGCTTCTTGTCTTGTAACTTGGGTTTGTTTAAACGAGTTCTTTTCGGAGGCCAAGGATCACAGCAACGCATAAGACAATATATGCACAAAATGAAATACAACAGTACCGAATTTTCGTGCGAATGTTTTTAAGACGAAACTTTCAAAAAAAAAAGCAAGCCCCTTCATTGCACGCGTGTTTGTGTGTGTGTGGTATTCTTTTTCCATCAGATACATTATCTCTCAAAAGGACTTGGAGGTGACTTTTATTCTTTCAACGCAGCTAGCGCGAATTAGATCGCTGGCCATTAATCTAGCCGGTAGTCGATAAATGAGCCCTCCTCGAAATCTTGGCCGCCCTCGGAACACTTCAAGGACGGCTCAAACAGGAAGGTGTAAATTAACGTTGCGAACCGTCATGAAATTAGGTCGACTGGGACGGAATTTTTTTTTTTTATCCTTTACTGGAATCAAAGCCTACTTTTTTGTTGTTGATTTCCTGGTTTCATAAGATACTTATGAATTTACTGTACATAGACATCTCAGGCAGAGAAAGACAGGTGGTAGAAAGTGCCGTCTTGTTGCGGTCAAATGATAGCAACCTTGTACGTTTTTCAAGGCTAGAGACGTTTGGAAATACTTGGAGAGCCAGTTTGGTGTAGTGGTTAAGTGTGCGGACTCTTATCTGGGAGAACCGGGTTTGATTCCCCACTCCTCCACTTGCAGCTGCTGGAATGGCCTTGGGTCAGCCATAGCTCTGGCAGAAGTTGTCCTTAAAAGGGCAGCTGCTGTGAGAGCCCTCTCCAGCCCCACCCACCTCACAGGGTGTCTGTTGTGGGGGAGGAAGATAAAGGAGATTGTGAGCCGCTCTGAGACTCTTCAGAGTGGAGGGCAGGATATAAATCCAATATCTTCATCTACCTCACAGGGTGTCTGCTGTGGGGGAGGAAGGGAAAGGAGATTGTGAGCCGCTCTGAGACTCTTCGGAGTGGAGGGCGGGATATAAATCCAATATCTTCATCTACCTCACAGGGTGTCTGTTGTGGGGGGAGGAAGGGAAAGGAGATTGTGAGCCGCTCTGAGACTCTTCGGAGTGGAGGGCAGGATATAAATCCAATATCTTCATCTTCTTTGTCATTGCCTGTTTCTCCATAGCGACCCCAGTATTCTTTGGTGGTTTCGCATCCAAGTATGAACCAAGACCAGCCTAGCTTAGCTTCTGAGATCTGACCAAATCCATCTAACCTGGGGCATTCAGTACTGGACTTCTTTCTTAGGGAGACTATATGGTGTGGGGGTTGTGCTAAGATGCTAGGTATGTTGTGCTGTTTATGTGCCGGCTGAGTATTTTAAGCTAGGTTTTTAATTGTTAACAACTTTTAGACTTTCATTATTATTTTCGTTTTGTAAGTTTTATGCTTTCATTATGTTTCGTTTTGTTAAGCCACCAAGTTCTCTGCATAGGTAGCACTAGGGTTGCTAGCCCCTGGTGGAGGCGGGGCATGTCCTAGATGGCTTTCAGCCAGTAGCATGACATCACTTCCAGGAAAACCCGGAAGTGACATCATTCTTCTCTAGTAATTGTCTGGAACTGTGGTAAAACCATAAGCGTTTTCAATGATTCCTAGAAAGTAGTTATATCTGGCTTTCCCCACGTGACATCACACCGTTTACTTACTTACTTATTTACTTTATTTGATTTCTATCCTGCCTTCCCCACTCAGGGGCAGCTCGCAGCATAAAACCACACAGCAAACAATTAGAATCCATACGATATTGTAAAATTTCACGTTCAATAATTAAAACAGTCAAAAAAATGTTTTGGCGCTAGCCTCCTTGGTGTTGTACAATTTCAATGGCAACAATATTTCTTCAATTTCCCTACAGTACAGGCTCAGTGTCAGTTAAAAGTCAACCGGAAGAGAGTGGCCTCGCAGGCCCTGCGGAACTGGGCAAGGTCCCGTAAGGCCCTCGCTTCCTCCGGCAGTTGGTTCCACCAGTAGGGGGCTGCTATCAAGAAGGCTCTCTCTCTAGTGGTCTTTCGTTTGGCCTCCCTCGGCCCAGGGATTGCTAACAGATTTTGAAATCCAGTTCTAAGTACCTTCTGGGGAACGTGTGGGGAGAGGCGGACCCTAAGGTAGGCAGGTCCTAGACCATATAGGGCTTTAAAGGTAATAACCAGCACCTTGTAGCGAATCCGGTATACTATTGGCAGCCAGTGCAGTTCCCGCAGTCCCAGCTGTATGTGCTCCCACCTGGGAAGCCCCAATAGCAACCTGGCCGCCGCATTCTGCACTAGCTGTGGATTCCGGATTCGAGACGGGCAGCCCCAAGTAGAGGGCATTACAGTAGTCCAATCTCGAGGTGACCACTGCATGGATCACCATCAGTTGTGTCCTTGCCGACTCCTCCCCTCAATCACCCAGAAGTAACATCACACCAGCAGCTTTGTCCCTGCTCACTCCTCCCCCTCAGTCACCCACCGGTTGCCAGGCCTAGCAACCCTAGGTGCAGGGCCAGCTCGCCCACTAGGCAAACTAGGTAGTTGCCTAGGGCACCGGGAGGGTGGGGGTGCCAAATTGGGCTCCCCTCTCCCAGTGCCCCAGGTGAGTGCCTAGTTTGCTTGCCTCCTCCGCGGGCCCGCAGCCACCCGTCCTTTCCCGCGCCTTGCTTCGCCAGCACAATGCTGTGATCTCGCAGGCGGGCAGCGATGGGACAGGAACGGAGGAGGAGAAGGAGGGGGCGGGTGGGCGTCTCAGCACAGCACCCGGGGGGGTGAGACGGAGCATGGTGCTGCGTTGCAGCGCTGCGGGGGGGGCGCCATGCGTCCATGGACCAGCGCTGCCTAGGTGGCATAGAAATTTTCTAAATAAATATATTTTTAAAAAAAACAGTAGGACCACCATGGGGCACGGTTGCAGTTTCTACAACCTTTACCACCAAGGGTGCATAAAAACCTGAAAGACATGAGAAGGTATGGAACCTTTTGGTTTTCTTCACAATCTAAAACAGCTAGTAACTTACTTACCTGCAAGTTTTTAAATAGACGGCTGCCTCTCTTGAAATATACGGAGGGGGGGGCGCATCACAAAGCAGATGATGCCTACAAAAATATCCTATGATTTCCATTTAAGTAGTGCTAAGCGAATACAAAAAATGAATTGATTTCTATTAGAAGCACCAGCATACAACAGACAAGGTATCGGGACATAATTCAACTGTACTTGAATGTTTAACCTACTGCTGTTGATTTTTTAAAATTTTCTTGTAAGGGTGCTGTGAAAAACTACAACAACAACAATTTTTATTTATATCCCGCCCTCCCCGCCGAAGCAGGCTCAGGGCGGCTAACAACACAATTCCATACATTAGTTATACAAACAATTACACAAAAACTACATTAACAATTTAATTAAAATCTATTAAAATTCTAAAATTGATAAAAAAAAATATACTGGTGCTATTTACAAAGGCGAATTCCTTAGCAGTTACCCTCTTGGTCGGTGAAGGCCAATCGAAAGAGGATAGTCTTCCAGGCCCTGTGGAACTGTTCAAGATCCCGCAGGGCCCGCATTTCCTCTGGCAGTTGGTTCCATAGGCGTGGAGCCATAGTAGAGAAAGCCCGGTCACGGGTGCTTTGTAGCTTCACCTCTTTCGGCCCAGGAATGGTCAGCAGGTTTTTCTCAGCTGACCTCAGTGCTCTCTGGGGTTCATATGGGGAGAGATGGTCCCTAAGGTAGGCAGGTCCTCGGCCATATAGGGCTTTAAAGGTAATAACCAGCACTTTGTAGCAAATCCGGTATACAACCAGCAGCCAGTGCAGTTCGCGCAGCCCCGGCTGTATGTGCTCCCACTTTGGGAGCCCCAACAGCAATCTAGCCGCCGCTTTCTGCACCAGCTGCAGTTTCCGGGTTCGGTACAGAGGCAGCCCCATGTAGAGGGCATTACAGTAGTCCAGTCTAAAGAGTTATTTTAAAATATACCCCAGAGTTTAAAAGTAATATTTGGTGGCATTTGAGGTTGCTATAGATTCCTTCCCCCCATCCATAATGCTATAGATTCCTTCCCCCCAGCCATAATGCTTTAGATTCCTTCCCCCCAGCCATAATGCTAAATGTTGTAGTGAATGTTATTTTATGTGGGAAGAAGACCATGGGATCTGAAACCAAGTTAGGGACTGCTTTGCCTTCTGTCTTAGTCTCCTAAGCCAGTCTGGTGTAGTGGTTAAGCGTGCAGACTTTCACCTGGGAGAACCGGGTTCGATTCCACACCTGCCGATGTGACCTTGAGTCAGTCACAAGTTCTCGCAGAGCTGTTCCTCTCAAGAGCCGTTTCTGTCCGAGCTCTCTCAGCTCTGCTTATCTCGTGTCTGTTATGGGGAGGGGAATGGAAAGGAGATTGTAAGTGAAGGGTGGGGTATAAAGCCAATCTCCTCTCCTCTTCTTCACCTTCTTTCCCTTTGTGGCACGTAGAACGAAGGTAATAGGAACCCCCAACCACATCTACCATGCCCCAGTGAAAACTGCTCGAGCGTATGAGAATGTTAAAGGGAAGCAGAGTTGTAATATTTTTTTCCACAGGCATATCTCATGGAATGATTCTCTGATGGATCCCATAACCATATTGGAACTTCGGGGGGGGGGGACATTGCTGGAAGAGGGGGCAAAACACCACCTGTGGGACTTTGGTTCCTGGCCACCATGTGCTGTTGATAGCTCTATAAAGATTCGAGTCCAGTTCACCTTCGTGACTATCAAGATTTTCGGGGCATGAGATTTCAAGAGTCAAAGCTTCTAAGTAGCAGGCCTTGAATGACTAGATCCAGGACCAGTAGCACCTTAGAGACAAAAAAGGATTTTCAGGGTATGAGATTTTGAGAGGGAAAATCAGATACCATCTCAGAAACTCATACCCCGAAAATCTTAAGACGGGCCACATACCATATAAGAAGAGCCTTTCTGGATCAGCCCCAATGGTCCATCTAGTCCAGCATCCTGTCTCACACAGTGGCCAACCAGTTCCTCTGGAGGGTCAACAACAGGGCAGAGAGGCCCTGCTGGGTCAGACCAGGGAGGGTCCATCTAGTCCAGCCTCCTGTCTCACACAGTGGCCAACCAGTTCCTCTAGAGGGCCAACAACAGGGCAGAGAGGCCCTGCTGGGTCAGACCAGGGAGGGTCCATCTAGTCCAGCCTCCTGTCTCACACAGTGGCCAACCAGTTCCTCTAGAGGGCCAACAACAGGGCAGAGAGGCCTTGCTGGGTCAGACCAGGGAGGGTCCATCTAGTCCAGCCTCCTGTCTCACACAGTGGCCAACCAGTTCCTCTAGAGGGCCAACAACAGGCAGAGAGGCCCTGCTGGGTCAGACCAGGGAGGGTCCATCTAGTCCAGCCTTCTGTCTCACACAGTGGCCAACCAGTTCCTCTAGAGGGCCAACAACAGGGCAGAGAGACCGAGGCCTTCATACGAACATCAGAAGAGCCCTGCTGGGTCAGACCAGGGAGGGTCCATATAGTCCAGCCTTCTGTCTCACACAGTGGCCAACCAGTTCCTCTAGAGTGCCAACAACAGGGCAGAGAGGCCGAGGCCTTCATAAGAACATCAGAAGAGCCCTGCTGGATCAGACCAGGGAGGGTCCATCTAGTCCAGCCTCCTGTCTCACACAGTGGCCAACCAGTTCCTCTAGAGGGCCAACAACAGGGCAGAGAGGCCGAGGCCTTCATACAAACATCAAAAGAGCCCTGCTGGATCAGACCAGTGGTCCATCTAGTCCAGCCTCCTGTCTCACACAGTGGCCAACCAGTTCCTCTAGAGTGCCAACAACAGGGCAGAGAGGCCGAGACCTTCATACAAACATAAAAAGAGCCCCGCTGGATCAGACTAGTGGTCAACATCCTGCCTCACACAGTGGACAACCGGTTCCTCTGGAGGTCTAGCAGTAGGCCATAAAGGCCAAGGCCTGATGTTGCCTCCTAGCTCTAGGATTCAGAGTAGTGCCTCTGAATGTGGAAGTTCCCCTCAGAGTCACCATGGCTACTGATAGACTGATTCTCCATGAATCAATCAAATCCCCTTCTAAAGCAGTTTATTCTTGTGGCCGTCACTACATCCCCCTGCAGCAAATTCCACATTTTAATCACTTTTTGTGTAAAGCAGTATGTTCTTCTTTTCTGTCCTGAATCTACTGCCCATCAAATTCATTGGACCACCCTCGAGCTAGTATTTTGGGAGAGGAAGAAAAATTTCTCTTTCTCTCTCCACCACAGGCATAATCTTATAACCCTCCATCCAGTTTGGTGTAGTGGTTAAGTGTGCGGACTCTTATCTGGGAGAACCGGGTTTGATTCCCCACTCCTCCACTTGCACCTGCCGGAATGGCCTTGGGTCAGCCGTAGCTCTGGCAGAGGTTGTCCTTGAAAGGGCAGCTGCTGGGAGAGCCCTCTCCAGCCCCGCCCACCTCACAGGGTGTCTGTTGTGGGGGAGGAAGGGAAAGGAGATTGTGAGCCACTCTGAGACTCTTCGGAGTGGAGAGCGGGATATCAATCCAATATCTTCATCTACCTCACAGGGTGTCTGTTGTGGGGGAGGAAGGGAAAGGAGATTGTGAGCCGCTCTGAGACTCTTCAGAGTGGAGGGCGGGATATAAATCCAATATCTTCATCTACCTCACAGGGTGTCTGTTGTGGGGGAGGAAGGGAAAGGAGATTGTGAGCTGCTGTGAGACTCTTCAGAGTGGAGGGCGGGATATCAATCCAATATCTTCTTCTACCTCACAGGGTGTCTGTTGTGGGGGAGGAAGGGAAAGGAGATTGTGAGCTGCTGTGAGACTCTTCAGAGTGGAGGGCGGGATATCAATCCAATATCTTCTTCTACCTCACAGGGTGTCTGTTGTGGGGGAGGAAGGGAAAGGAGATTGTGAGCCGCTCTGAGACTCTTCAGAGTGGAGGGCGGGATATAAATCCAATATCTTCATCTACCTCACAGGGTGTCTGTTGTGGAGGAGGAAGGGAAAGGAGATTGTGAGCCGCTGTGAGACTCTTCAGAGTGGAGGGCGGGATATAAATCCAATATCTTCTTCTTATCTTTTTCTTATTATTGGTCTCTAAGATGCTACTGGTCTCAAATCTAGCCGTTCTGCCGTAGACCAACATGGCTGCCCTCCAAAAACTCTTTTTTAGTGAATGCGGTTGATTTTCTTTTTTAGAATGTTGGTTTTATATGTTACGTATGTTTGCAATCAGACTTCATAAACCATTTCAAATGGTATTTGGAAGGGCAGAATATTAATTCATTAATTGTCTGTCTTCTTTTAAGCAGAGAAACGACTTATAAAATCTTAAACATTTTAAAATATATCTCCTCTGGAAGGAGACAAGATTGTCAGTGTTTTGAGAATTCATGCCTTATAAGTAGATTGTGCCCATCTTTATTAGAAATCAGAAATGTTGTCTTGCTGTCGGTATGTTACTAATTTTCATTCATTAATTCAGTCAGTCTACTAAGGTGATATTAATGGCATGCTAACAGACAGTATATAAATGGCAGTTCTTTCTCTGTATGGTGTGCCGTTTTTCATCTTTCCGCTATTATTAACAATCTCCAGTCATAGGGAATCTTTTTATCAGCCTACATTAATCGTATTTCAGCAGCTATTTTGAAGAGCCCTCTGACAATCCAGTTGTCTCCAGAAGTGAAATGATCATTGTTTTTTGTTGCCCTTTAGCCATCTCACCGTTAAAGAAACGTTTCAAGCGCCGCGAGATCGAAGCAATCCAGTGCGAGGTGCGCAAGATGTGCAACTACACCAAGATCCTTTCCACGAAAAAGAACTTGGATCACGTGAACAAAATCCTGAAAGCCAAGCGGCTACAGAGACAATCAAAGACGGGCAATAACTTTGTCAAAAAGAGGAGAGGGCGTCCCCGCAAGCAGCCCCTCTCATTTGACGAAGACTCCAGAGACCAAATGCCAGTTTTGGAAAAATGCGTCGACCTGCCTTGCAAACGAGGTCAACGATTCACGCTGAACCCTTTAATATTGGAACAAGCAGTCAGTCAAGATACAATCATGGCCACCATTGAAGCTGTCGTACATATGGCCCGAGAGACAACGCAGCCTCCCCCTCCACCACCACCCCCTCCACGGACAGCCAGAGTGGGGAAAAGAAAAAACAAATCACAGCAACATCCAGAGGACGAGGATGACGAAGTAAAAGTCAAGAGGCATCGGAAAACTAGAGGAAGTGAAAGTGAAAGCCTTCCCTAGTTGCAGATGTGGCTGATCATAGGACAGTTCTGGACAGTTAGCACCCCGGGAACACGGCCCGGAGTGCAGAATTAGGCAGGTCTGTTCAACACCTACCGCAGGATCAGACTTGCTCTGCATTTCAGTAGCACAGCAGCCATGAAGAGTTCAGATAGGAACAACCAGTAATAATAATAATTACAATAATGATACATCTTTGGCATTATCCCTTAGGTTGATTACGGGAGAGGGAGAGGAAGATTTCTTTCCCCAACTCCCCCCCCCCCCCAAAAAAAAGTAGCGTTCTGCATTGCAGAGTTTCTGGTGCAAATCAGCATTGTGGTTCTCGTGTCTCTGAGGAGAAGGGGGTTCACTCAAAGTCACTAGAGATTCATCCGCAGTGGGGACTGATGGTATCCCTATGAGAATTGTCAATGTCATTCTGAACAGAGGACCTTGCCTCTTCCAATAGATGTAGTTGCGAGGGATAATGGTGCCAGGGCAGCTTCTTCGACTGGTGCAGGGCCACAGTGGGAAAATTCATGTTTGTTGGAAGTTGTCCCTATCACAGTGGTTTTAAAGGCGCAAGATCCCCTGCAGGTAAAAACATTGGCAATCCTCAGAACGGAAATTGCATTTGGGACTTTTGCTTTTCGACAACAGTGACAAAAAAAAAAAAAAAGGAGTGTGTAGATTCCTCAGCTGTTCTCTTGGTTTTAATCTGCTTTGACAATGTTTGTCTTTTTTGTTTCTATATGGGTGTTTTAGAAATGTTCACTGGGTTTCAGGCAACTTGATCCCAAAGGATCGAACTCGCTAGTTCAGAATCTGACCATTTTCCCTTCCTCGCCTCCATAATTCGATGCAAATAAGAAAATAGTGAGTGCCGTAGGCAATAGTACCAGAGTTCTACTTTACCGAGCACTCTTCTAGAAAGCAATGGAATAGCTTAGTGTTTCACAGTAAAAGCAAAAAAACAATATTAAGCCTTCCGACATAGTGACTTCGCGTTCCCATTGGCGATGTTAGCAAGAGCCTACCAATGCCTTCAACAGTTTTCGCTGAAAAGACCAAGTCTGTAAGAAAACCTGGGTGCAAAAATGATTGCAGGCGTTAGTAGGCTCTTGCTAACATCGGTAGGCTCTTGCTGGATCCGAGCAGTGTAGCAATGCCTTGACTTTAATTAATTAAAACAACAGCAAGTATAGTTAAAAAAAAAATTAACCCACATAGAAGATGAAACCAGAGGGAGAACAAAATCTTGACATTTCTTCGCAAGCATTTAAATTCAAATAACGGAATAAGTGTTCTTAATCTAAAATAATAATAATAATAATCAAAACGTTCAAAGGGTATCACCACTGCAGTTGTATTAATGCCACTTTGGACAGTTTTTTCCAAGTTGTGGTTGCCTTAATAAACTGAAAAATAATTTTTTTTTGTTCTTTTGTACATAATGTAATTATAAAAAAAAAATGAAGGAAATCAAGTCTGCATGGACACAAACTGTGTGTGACGAATTGTCTTTTTAAAACCGTCAGTTTCAATTGTCCAGTTCAAATTCAAAGTGTACTTTTAGCCACCAGTATTTTTTTAAGCTTGGATATATCTATATATGTGTATCTGAAGCATTTCCTTAGCCAAAACAAAAATACTAATATTATTTTGAAATGCAAAGACCTTTAAAGAATGTGTTATTACATTGCAGTGATAATACTTTCTTTTTAATGAAAATCAAGTTGGTTGTTAAAATTTAAAGCAAGTACTAAACAAATTCCTTTCCCTTGTTTCATAAATTTATTCCAAGTATCCTTGCATTGATCCACCTTAGTTGGATAAGGAGAGCCCTATTCATTAAGTTACAAATCTGATCTGAGGAGGAAATAAATCTCATTACTGTTAAACTCTGCATAGCATTACTAAAAAGAAATGTAACCCCTGTCCACACCCTGATTCTTATGTGTTTCCTTCCTCTTACTTAATTGCAAGTTGGAAAAGTTTTTTTAAAAAAACATAATTGCATTATTTATCAGAACACTTCAGTCTTCCTGCTCGGAATTTTGTAGGCAGCAGCTAAAACTTCCAAACCGACCCTGGCTGGGCTGCGTAGGAAACTCTTTCACTGATTCCCCACTAGCCTTACGCCACTCTCATGCTAATCTTCTCTGCGGGGCGTCCATCGGATTTCACACTATCTGCCCCGGGGCTGCAACTTGCTTTGCCTTTTTCATGTGGCAAACAGAAACCGCTTCTTAGAGGATCTTGTTTGCTGCGCGGAAGAGGCGAAGCAAGTTGTAGCCTCAAGACAGATAGTGTGAAATCTGACGGAAGCCCCGTGGAGAAGAACAGCGTAAAGACTAGTGGGGAATTGGTCTTTCTCGCCCTCCAAGGGAGGACATGACCCTTTTCCTTTTCCCCTTTCAATTTTCTGGCACCTCCTTCTTCAAGGACCCTCATCTTTGGCTGGCAAATATCTTCAGGTTTTGGGTTTTTTAATTTCTTTATCCAACAGTTCTAAATGTTCATCTAGCATTCTTCTGACCTCCTCCAAGGTATTCTCTAAGGAATTATTTTCCACCGAAGCATCAATAATCTCTTCGCTCTGTTTAGCCAGGTGACTCAAGAGATTCTGCTCTGACACCTATTTATCTCAAGCATATTTTAATTTCTCATCCCATAACAGATTTTGTTTTGTTCAGCTCCATAATTAGATCAGTGATTGCCTCTGTCATTTCATCCCTTGTACAGTCCAGTTTTTTTTTTTCAACATCTGCACCTGACTTCAGATCAGGAGTGGAATTCTAGCAGGAGCTTCTTTGCATATTAGGCCACACACCCCTGATGTAGCCAATCCTCCTGCAGCTTACAAGCTTCTTTTTTGCAAGCTCTTGGAGGACTGGCTACATCAGGGGTGTGTGGCCTAATATGCAAAGGAGCGCCTGCTAGAATTCCACCCCTGCTTCAGATTATGAGACTATGCGGTGGAGAAATGTGAACTTCAGGAGAAGAGATTTGTCCAGGATAGGATTTTTCTTTTAAGACTGTACCATTGATTACATTGTTCTACACAAATCATGATATAATAAGCAGGAATGGCAAATGGGAGCTCATGGGAGCTTCCTGATAGCATTTACGCAGCTGAAAATTGCCTGATCACGCCATCAGCCACATACCATAACATATGGCAGATCTGTATGAGCCACCTCCCACCAAGCAAAGTTGGGCAGCCCAACACCCATTTACTTGTCCAGAATTTTTTATTATCACAGTCCAGGGAAGGAGGGAAGAAACAGAAAGTCAATCGAACCCTGGCGGGTAGTAGAAAAAGCAAGAGTCCAGTAGCACCTTGAAGACTAACAACATTTATGTGTCAGGGTAGGAGCTTTCATAACCCACCACAAATTTTGTTGATCTTTAAGGTGCTACTGGACTTTTGGACCAATTTCACACTATGCTTATTCCAGGTAGCCCTTTTGCTCCTGGGACTTCTCTCCATTTTCGCACAAGTTGCCCCGGAGCTATGAGTTGGCGTGCCGCTATTCCGTATCAAGCGAGATACTCTGACAAGCAGTTTCTGCTTGCTGCGGAAAAGGGGCACGGCAACTCGCAGCTTCTCAGCAGCTTATGCGAAAATGGCGAGAAGCCCCAGGGGCAAAAGGGCTCTCTACCCAGAACAAGCTTAGTGCGAAATCGGTCTTGCTCTTTTCTGCTGCTACAGACAGACTAACGCAGCTACCCATCTTGATCGTTCTCCTGGTGGACCGGATCACTAAACGTGTCTAGTAGGTCACACATTCTGAAAACCTGTTAAACAGCAAGGAGAGCCACCCAGCATCTTTCAGTGCTATAATTCTGTGACCCACATGACAAGCCGGCTGTTGACATTAGCACATGCACAATAGTTAAACAGTTCATGCATGCAACAATGCGCTTCAGTCATATATATTCCACAATAACAGGGAATTGTGATTGGCCAGGTGTACAGAAGGAAACATCTGTTTGCCACTGCATAATGTCTGGAGTCACATCATTCTTCTGACAAATATTCCTTTCTGAGACTAGCTGATACGTCAGCTTTCCTGTCTTTAGCAATGCACCAAGGGGGGTGTAAACGCACAAAATGACTCTTAAGACAAAAAAATAATACTGGATAAGTAGGTCCCGCTGAACACAGTTGGATTTACTTCTAAGCAAATATGTATAGGATCATCTCACTAAGCTCCAAGACTACATTTAAGAAGATGATATTGGATTTGTACCCCACCTTCACCCAGAGTCTCAGAGCAACTTACAGTCTCCTTTGCCTTCCTCCCCAATAGACACCCCGTGAAGTGGGTGGGACTGAGAGAGAGCTCTCCCAGAAGCTGCCCTTTCAATCTCAGAGTCTCAGAGCAACTTACAATCTCCTTTACCTTCCTCCCCAATAGACACCCCATGAAGTGGGTGGGACTGAGAGAGAGCTCTCCCAGAAGCTGCCCTTTCAAGGACTGCTCTGTGAGAGCTATGGCTAAAAAGGGAAAGGTAGTCCCCTGTGCAAGCACCAGTCATTTCTGACTCTGGGGTGATGTCATATCACGACGTTTTCATGGCAGACTTTTTACAGGGTGGTTTGCCGTTGCCTTCCCCGATCATCTACACTTCCCCCCCCCCCCCCAGCAAGCTGGGTACTCATTTTACCGACCTCGGAAGGATGGAAGGCTGAGTTAACCTTGAGCCGGCTACCTGAACCCAGCTTCTGCAGTGGAAGGGTGGGGAATCAAACCCAGTTCTCCCAGATAAGTGGGGAATCAAACCTAGTTCTCCCAGATAAGAGTCTGCACACTTAACCACTATACCAAACTGGCTCTCAAGCCATAAAGCTGCCATAAACTGAGTCAACCCATTAGACTGTTCATGTTGATATTGCCCACACTGACTGGCAGCAGGTCTCCAGGATCTGAGTTAGAGGACTTTCACATCAATGAGTATGTGATCCTTTTCACTAGGTATGCCAAGGAATGAACCTGGCATCTTGTGTGTGCTGTACCACTGAGCCATGGCCCTTCTTGTTTTAATAAAATCTGAACGTTCTTCATTCAGGTGATAAATGCTGATATTGAAATACTACAATAAGTTTCTCATGCTATTCTGTTTTATGGTTTATCACTAAAATCATTTGAGGGGAGTCATGGCTCAGGGGACAGACATCTGCTTTGATTCAATCCCCAGTATCTCCAGTGAAGAGCATATAGTAGGTGATGTGAAGGACCGTAGTCTGAGACTTTGGAGACCCAGCGCCATTTGGAATAGACTATACTGATGTCGATAAATCATGGTTGGACATTCTATGGAAGATGCAGGAGTTCAAGAGAGAAAGAACTTTGTGTTTTGAGATGTGTCAAAGATATGCCGTAGCCATTGGCTTCAGACTGGATTCCTTCCTTTCTCCCCATCCCCCAAAAAATCACAAAAAAAGCCTTGCAAGATAGGTTTCAAGATTTTTGCTTTTCCACAAAAACTTGAAAACCAACTATCATGAGAGCGACACAGCTCTGTGATCCTTGATTGGCTGTTTTGACCAGTGGCTAACACATACTTCTGTTGATCTCTGCTTGGAGCGAAAGATTAGCGGTCTAAATTGTACAAGGGTAAACTGACACCGTAAGGTGGCAACAGAAATTTTAGTGCTTTGCATCTCATATAACCTATCAATAATAAATCGCCGACAGAATAATATTATAAAAGAATGTATTCCGTGCATATTGTCAATAATTTAATTTCACTACTCAAGGTATTATGCAAGAATGTTTCAGGAATAAGGGGTTTTAAAATTGTCGTACACCTTTCCTCTCTCTCGCTCTCTTTCTCTTTCTAAAATTTAGTTGAGGAAATGTTTAAATTCTCTAAATACACTCATCAAAACCAAGTGTTGTTAAAATATTTGGTATGAAGGTGAACAAGCGTTAGGTATCTGGCCTCAGTTCAAGTCCCCACCAATAGTATTGTGAGAGGGCTCTGGATACTTGGAATCCTGCGTGTGGAACTCCCTTGCTGGATCAGGGTAGGGGTTTTTTTGGCTTAGAATTAATATATTAATGTGCTCATGGAATGTTAATATGTTAAAGAATCCCTCTAAATTATGATAACATTTTGCCACATTCCTGGCAAGAGGAAAGGAGAAAGGCCCAACAGAAAGCAATCGCGACGGAAGCGTCATAGAAATGCAAAAACAAATGTTGAAGCAATTGACCTTTATGCTTCAACAATGAAATTGAAAATGAATCACAGTCTTAAAAACGTTGACACCATGTGTATTTTGCGCCATTACATTATCCATAAGGTTAAAGATGCTATAGGGCTCCAACCAGTCTTACTCTGAATTTTAATCAGTTTGGGTAGGGCAGGCCAACACATGACACTGCCTTCTACTAAGTCAGAGTGGTCTACTCCCAGCTACCAGCAGCTTTCCAGGGTCTCAGGCGGGAGGTCTTTCACATCACCTATTACCTGATCCTTTCAAAAGGAGATGCCCGGAATTGAACCAGGGACCTCCGGCAGGCAAAACCAATGTTCCACCACGGGGCTGTGGCCCTTAACCAAAACCCAGTCCCAGGATCCTTTCAAGATCTGTATTCTGGTGAGCACATATTCTTCAGATCTCCAGTGGGAATGTCTCCAGAATGCGGTCCATTGCCGACAGGCAGATTAGAAATTTTGGTTTATTTGTTTATTTTTCTCCCCCCCCCCCCCCCCGGAAAAAAAAAATAATTAAGGTGCAACCATTTCTTCTGATTTACCCCCCAATCCTAAACCGGTATACCTGTTAGCACCACTGGCATAACATTATTATTTTGAAGCCTTCTTGTAGTTGTAGGCATGTCTCTAACTTCTTAAAATAGCTGGTGCGGCAAGTCTTCGGATCGGGGTCGTGAATTAGAAGCACATTTCAGCCAAGGAAAGAAGATGGGAGGGGGAAAAAAGAGGGAAAGAGCTGCCAATTTTGTCAATGTGAAAAAAAAGGTACAATCCCCTGTTGATTGGATTGTTTATTTTTTTTAAAAGTCGTTTCTTAAATAATAATATTAATAATAATAATGAATGCACACAAAGTGTTAAATATGTATATAACTGTATTTCAAAAATTTAAAAAAAAATCCTACAAAAAACAGATGGGGCACAAGATTGTTCTATAAGTCGTGCTGGCTACTTTTTAGTTTGTACTCATAAGTGGTTTTTAAAAACCTTTTTTAACGTGTAATTTGCATGTTCTCCTTTGATTGTATGTAAACATATTTTAGAGCAAAAAAAATGTATTTGTATTTTATTGAATATAGAAGCAAGACAAAAAAAAAAACTTGTACATTTGTTTGAAATGTTCTTTTTGTAACGGTTTTTATTCATGACGCATTTTTGTACATTTAAAAAAAAAATACGAAGATGGACTCGCTGTTCTTTGAGGGGTAGGCCCATCCGGCATGCGAAGATGTCATGCTCTTTCATGATTTTAGATGTTGGTTTCTAAACATTTTTTTCTAAAAAGGAAACACTCCCGTTTTCGCTACCAAATCAGGTTAGCACAGTATAGAGCACTTAACTATTAAAAAAAAAAACCAGAAAAAGGAAAAAAAAGTTAATCCTATTCATATGTTATTCATTGTGTGAAATTAAAGGAATTCAATTCAGTCTACTACGACTTGTGAATTCTTTTGTCTTATTTTCCATCTGGTTCACATCACCGACGGGTTTAGTAGCTTTGGGGATACAAATGCATGCATGAACTCACCAGCTCTCTTTTTGTGGCCATGGATAAATCTGGGCTTTAGTTTTTCTTTTTTGAAAAAAAGAAAAAGATTTTAAAAATGAAATGTTCTATTGTTAAGCAGTGAGAGACTGTTTCTTCGACAATGGTGGGAAATTTGGGGAAGCGCTGAGTTCAGAAGAGAAGGTGTTCTCTTGGCCCAATTGCCAGCTCATTCAAACGCAGACTAGTTTGCACACATTGGGACCTCGCCCTGCAGATTCAAGTGTCAGGTAATAATATGCATGTGGGAATGAACCAATCCAGATCAAGTATTGCCTCTGCAAGCCAGCTCGGGCTGTATGAGAAACTGTATTACAGTTTAGTTTAGTTTATTCGATTTGTATCCCGTTCTCCCCGCCAAAGCAGGCTCAGGGCGGCTCACAATACACAGTAAAGTCACAATAGAACAGTGAAACATTAAATTAAAACAGTTAAAACCATTTAAACAATTTGGTGCTAATTACTATTTAGTTACAGATGGTGTTCAGTATTCTTAGGCATCCATTAAAGCTAATATATAGACAATTTCAGTTGAAAGCTAACTGGAATAATTTTGTCTTGCGGGCCTTGTGGAACTGGGCAAGCCACCCCATTGGTCCATTGTTACCAAGCCACCCCATTGGTCCATTGTTGTAATCCGCCCTGAACCTTCAGGAAAGGGCAGAATAGAAATCTAAATCAATTAGAGAGAGAGAGAGCACCCTGATACCTGTTGAGGACTTTTTAAAAAACTCGGCACACTCAAGCATTTCCCATATCAATCCTGTTTGCTGGTCATAAGGGGGTAATTGTGACAGAGCTCACTGATGGACCTCCAGATGGCACTTGGTTTTTGGCCACTGTGTGGCACAGAATGTTGGACTGGATGAGCCATTGACCTGATCCAACAGGGCTTCTCTTATGTGACACAGAGTGTTGGACTGGATGGGCCACTGGCCTGATCCAACATGGCTTCTCTTATGTTCTTACGTGACACAGAGTGTTGGACTGGATGGGCCATTGGCCTGATCCAACATGGCTTCTCTTATGTCCTTATGTGATACAAAGTGTTGGACTGGATGGGCCATTGGCCTGATCGAACAGGGCTTCTCTTATGTTCTTATGTGACATAGAGTGTTGGACTGGATGGGCCACTGGCCTGATCCAACAGGGCTTCTCTTATGTTCTTATGTGACACAGTGTTGGACTGGAGGGGCCATTGGCCTGATCCAACATGGCTTCTCTTATGTTCTTATGTGACACAGAATGTTGGACTGGATGAGCCATTGACCTGATCCAACATGGGGTGGGTGGATTGGCAACAGCTCTCCCCAGGGTCTCAGGCAGAGAATGGCCTCTTCCAACACCTCTTAACAGAGATGGTTTTAATCCGGGGTCATTTCATAGAAAAAGAGGTGCCTGGAGCATAATCCATTTGCATAGGCCACACACCAAAAGGTGTATTAAATTATATCCGCTCAGCATCTACCTGTAAATGCTTCTGGAATTAGAACTGTCATCAGAAAACCTGACTCCCGTCATACTTTTTCAATGACTTTCTTCGATGTGGCCACAGTGGCACGATGAAGATTTCCGTCTGTCTGCTTTATGTTTTAGTTATTTTCCCATTTTTGGTGGTGGTGGTGGGGGGGAATATTAGAAAGTTTGTCAGATCTTAAGAGTTCAGCAAAATTCTCACAGGGGGTTGAACAATGGAGCCCAGAAGCAAGTATTGGGGGGGTGGGGTAAGAAAGAAAGAGTGCAATAAAATTTAGAGGTTCCAGAGTTCTGATTCTGTCAGCTCCTGCCCAAAATGAGGCTTGGTTTTAATTGGCTCTTCCAGGATTTGAACCTGCAACCTCCTGGGTGCAAATCATGCAATCTGCTGTTGAACCACAGACCCTTCCCAGCCCAGTCCAGCAGCCAAACTTGAATATGAATTGCCCGCGAACCTTGCGAATATTCTACAATGGCTGTGGGACACAATACTTTCTAACAGAGTTGATGTGTGCACCCATGAACCGGCCGTACAAGGCCGTCCAGTCCTGCACATATAACTCTTCTGTGCAATTATATGTGTTGTTGTAGACTTTCTAGGCTGCATGGCCGTGGTCTAGGCATTGTGAGACGTGACGTTTCGCCAGTAACGGTGACTGGCATCCTCAGAGGAAAACCCAGAAAACTGGAGTTCTCTCTGGGTCTAATATTGACCCAGAGAGAAATCCAGTTTGCTGGGTTACACCTCTGAGGATGCCAGTGACAGTTACTGGCGAAACGTCGGGTCTCACAATGCCAAGACCACGGCCACACAGCCCAGAAAATCCAGAACAACCAATGGACTCCGACCTTGAAAGCCTTTGACAACATAATTCCATGTGAGGGATGGTGGCTCAGTGGAGGGATGGTGGCTCAGTGGTAGAGCATCTGCTTGGGAAGCAGAAGGTCCCAGGTTCAATCCCTGGCATCTCCAACTAAAAAGGATCCAGGCAAATAGACATGAAAAACCTCAGCTGTCAAGGGGAGGGATGGTGGCTCAGTGGTAGAGCATCTGCTTGGGAAGCAGAAGGTCCCAGGTTCAATCCCTGGCATCTCCAACTAAAAAGGGTCCAGGCAAATAGACATGAAAAACCTCAGCTGTCAAGGGGAGGGATGGTGGCTCAGTGGTAGAGCATCTGCTTGGCAAGCAGAAGGTCCCAGGTTCAATCCCTGGCATCTCCAACTAACAAGGTCCAGGAAAATAGGCATGAAAAACCTGAGCTGTTCAAGGGGAGGGACGGTGGCTCAGTGGTAGAGCATCTGCTTGGCAAGCAGAAGGTCCCAGGTTCAGTCCCTGGCATCTCCAAAAAAGGGTCCAGGCAAATAGGTGTGAAAAACCTCAGCTTGAGACCCTGGAGAGCCGCTGCCAGTCTGAGAAGACAATACTGTCTTTGATGGACCAAGGGTCTGATTCAGTATAAGGCAGCTTCATATGTTCATATGTGTGTTCTGGTACATTCAGAACTACAGACAGCTCTACTTCAACCAGTTCAGACAGCGTTGGTATAGATTTGAGACCTGTCTCTGTATTAAATTATTATGGGGGAATGATTTCATTTGAAAGCATTAAGAAATAGGAAAACCAGAGGCTTTTTGCTCACCACTCTTCCGCTTCAGGGTAAATAGTGATTTTCTGTATTCATTGAAAATGACATGGCTCTTAAGGTATCCGCCAAAGGATGGTTAGAAGAAGCTGAGTCGCATTAAAACGATCAATAAAGCAGAAATCGGCAATATATCCATGATGAGAAGAAGACTCCCATAAGAGAAAACTCTGTTAGGAAAACAGAAGCCAGGGTGGTGGGGAATGAACGAAAACCTGAGGATGGTGTGGAATATAGAGGATGGTATGGAATTGTTTTTGTGGCCCCAGAAGGTAGAACCAGAACCAATGGGTTGAAATTAAATCAAAAGAGTTTCTGGCTCAACATTAGGAAGAACTTCCTGACCTTTAGAGCAATTTCTCAGTGGAACAGGCTTCCTCAGGAGGTGGTGGGCTCTCCTTCCTTGGAGATTTTTAAACAGAGGCTAGATGGCCACCTGACAGCAATGAGGATCTTATGAATTTAGGGGAAGGTATTTGTGAGTTTCCTGCATTGTGCAGGGGGTTGGACTAGATGACCCTGGAGGTCCCTTCCAACTCATGATTCTATGAAAGGGACTAAATGCACTTTCAGTCAACTTCGAACGCACTTTAGGTTCGCAAGTGGATTTTGCCATTTCACACAGTAAATTTCAGTTATAAATTGGAAGAGCACTATTCAGTGTGCGTGAAAGCACCCTAAGACTCAACAAGTTGAATGCTGGTCATCTTGTTGGAGAGGAATTAAATTCCATAATAGAGGACCCACTGTGAAAAAAGACCCAGGCTGTGGTGCTCGACCCGCTTACCTCTGGAAGTGAGATCACGCACACACAGAAGGGGTAGTATATATGAGAGCGAATAATCCATCATGCACCCTGATTCCATGTTGTTGAGGAATTTTCAAAAGATTCGGCACACCCAAGGATTTCCTGTTTCGATCCTGTTTGCTGGTCATAAGGGTATAATTGTGACAGGCCCCGCTGGTGGGCCTCCAGATGGCACCTGGGTGTTGAACTGGATGGCCCACTGGCCTGATCCAACATGGCTCCTCTTATGTTCTTATGTGACACAGAGTGTTGGACTGGATGGGCCATTGGCCTGATCCAACATGGCTTCTTTTATGTTCCTATGTGACACAGAGTGTTGGACTGGATGGGCCATTGGCCTGATCCAACATGGCTTCTCTTATGTTCTTATGTGACACAGAGTGTTGGACTGGATGGGCCATTGGCCTGATCCAACAGGGCTTCCCTTATGTTCTTATGTGACACAGAGTGTTGGACTGGATGGGCCATTGGCCTGATCCAATATGGCTCCTCTTATTTTCTTATGTGACACAGAGTGTTGGACTGGATGGGCCATTGGCCTGATCCAATATGGCTCCTCTTATTTTCTTATGTGACACAGAGTGTTGGACTAGATGGGCCATTGGCCTGATCCAACAGGGCTTCTCTTATTTTCTTATGTGACACAGAGTGTTGAACTGGATGGCCCACTGGCCTGATCCAACATGGCTCCTCTTATGTTCTTATGATTTCAAGGGAATCGGGTCTGTTTTAAACCATAAAACTTTCCCTCAGATACCAGGTGATCTAAAGGTAGCGAGAGTCTGGGCTTTCAGTTCACTGGTGTGAGGTAAATTTTGTGGCACACCAGTAGAATATGGAGGTCACTGTGGAAGGAATGGTGTATCAACCTCAAAGAAGATGTATCTGGTTTCCACGAACAAAACAGCTGCACAGGATTCCAAGCAGAGAAACCTGGCTGAGGCAAGTTAATGTGCAGAGTAGTTTCAAGTTTCTCTAATACTTTCCAGCATAAACAGGCTTTCATCGATTAGGCCTTAGATTGGATCCTAACACACACACACAGGATTCCACCCCCACACCTTTTCCCAAGAATGAAACTCAATGGCACCAGGTCTGCTCATTGGCAGAGATGGGCCTAACAATCAGGTACTCTATTTTCTCTCAGAGGTAGAGCCAGACCACTCTTGTCATGCCACCAAGCAAAGCTACCCTTCACTCAGCTTCAGAATACCCGAGCACGGGCCTTTTCAATCGCAGCCCCCGCCCTATGGAATCAGCTTCCTGAGGAGGTGCGGGCCCTGCGGAACCTTGATCAGTTCTGCAGGGCCTGCAACACTACCCTCTTTAAACAAGCATATATCGACTGCTGAATTGTTGTTAATTAAGGATCCACCAACACGGTCCTGTCCAACGACCTATGTCAACATGGAACTAATCAAACCGGCAGAAACTAGCGTCAGAACGCCACCATTGCTGCCAGATTAATTTAAATTATGAATTTTTAAATACATTAACTGGTTTTTAAATGATGTCAAATTTAAGTTTTATCGTTAAATTTAAAGTTTTTATATTTATTATTGTATATGTATGAGATGTTGTTAGCCGCCCTGAGCCTGCCTAGGCGGGGAGGGCGGGATACAAATAAAATTTTACTTACTTACTTACTTACTCTGCTCTTTTCCTGAGCCGGACCTGAGTTCTCGCTGCTCTCTCCGGAGGCAGAACTTGAACTCAATCCTGCTGTGTTTTCCCTCCAACCTTCCACACACCCCTTTTCCAAGGTGATGGTTGGATGCTGGAGTAATGAGAACAAGTTGGATGACTGGGTGCTAGAGCAGCACTCCCATAGGCTCAGATGAGTGACCATCTTTCCCTTCAGGGGTGGGACAGTCTTCTGTCCGTCACAGTAATCGATTGTTGAGCCGCAGGGATCACAATCCTGTCAAGAGTTCACGGTGTGCATGCTCACCACCAGCCATTTGAATTGATCCCAGGAGCAAAATGGTACCGAGAGCAGATATATCAAAACAAGAAAGATGTTCCAAAATGAGTTGACGTTTCAAATAATGTGGTAATATAGCTGTGATTCTCTGTTTCAGCTTTCTTTGGCATGGGCTATTATTGTTTGTTGCTTCAAGCATATATTTATCTGATGAAGACCACATGTGAAATGTTAGCCCGATCTGGAAGCTGCGTCATTTGATTTCATGAAGGATCTCCAAGGTCTATGACCATCTGCCCTATATGGAACCTTACACTCTGCTACGTGAGCAAGTCTGGCCGTTGTGTGAGATGTATTCCATATTGATACCATTCTGAAGACTTCTACATTCATTGATAACTGGTTCCATATAGTATTGAATTGGACAGATATTGTAGGATCCGCTATGATACTGTTCCTTGGTGGTAACAATTGTGTGAAAAGGATTTAGGCGTCTTAGTGGACTATACGCTGAACGTGAGTCAGCAGTGTAATGCGGTGGCTAAAAAGGCAAATGCAATTTTGGGCTGTATCAACAGTAGTGTCTAGAGCATGTGAAGTGATGGTATCGCTTTACTCTGCTCTGGTAAGACCTCATCTGGAGTATCGTGTTCAGTTTTGGGCACCACATTTTAAGAAGGATGGAGACAAGCTGGAACGGGTCCAGAGGAGGGCGACAAAAATGGTGAGGGGTCTGGAGACCAAGTCCTATAAGGAAAGGTTGAAGGAGCTGGGCATGTTTAGCCTGGAGAGGAGGTGGCTGAGAGGTGATAGGATCACCATCTTCAAGTACTTGAAGGGCTGTCATATTGAAGATGGTGTGGCCCCAGAAGGTAGGACCAGAACCAACGGATTGAAATTAAATCAAAAGAGTTTCCGGCCCAACATTAGGAAGAACTTCCTGACAGTTAGAGCGGTTCCTCAGTGGAACAGGCTTCCTCTCCTTCCCTGGAGGTTTTTAAACAGAGTCTAGATGGCCATCTGACAGCAATGCGGATCCTGTGAATTTAAGGGGAGTTATTTGTGAATTTCCTGCATTGTGCAGAGGGTTGAACTAGATGACCCTGGAGGTCCCTTCCAGCTCTATGATTCTGTGATTCTAATTAGTTTTTGACATTATTGGATGTTCTTGAAATGAAGTAAATAGACATGCGTTTTTGAAAATATTCTTTATTGTATTGCTTTGCACTTTTCATGGTTGCTGTGTCATATATTTGGATATTCAAAACGAGCGAGACATGCTTGCAGGAACTCAAGCGAGCAGTCTGCTCAGTTTTGTAGCAAGGAACGGTATCCAAAGACACCCCTGCCTTCAGCACTTTGCAATAATCCAATCTGTACGTGACCAAAGCATGAGTGATTGTGGAGACATCGTATCTCGTAAAGAAGGGCCACAGAGAGCTAACTGCAAAGCCAATTAAATGCAGTCCACTCGAAAGCAAAGATCCGCACCTCCCACTGCAAATGCATCATTTTATTCTTAATTTACTATAGCCCTCCTTTCTCACTGAGACACAAAATAGATTACACAGAGGAGATCAATGCAATCCAATAGCATCAGACGTCTAATAAGCAATGCAAGTAGGACTAAAATTACCAACAATGCAAAAAAAACCCCCAAAAGATGATCAAATGTGATATATATAAAATGATGCAGGGAATTGATTGAAAAAGCAGGAAACAGCAGCAACAAGCACAGAATGTATACAATAAACTGAATATATAATGTACACCGTGGTACAAACTAGTTTGGTGTAGTGGTTAAGTGTGCGGGTTCTTATCTGGGAGAACCGGGTTTGATTCCCCACTCCTCCACTTGCACCTGCTAACATGGCCTTGAGTCAGCCATAGCTCTGGCAGAGGTTGTCCTTGAAAGGGCAGCTGCTGTGAGAGCCCTCTCCAGCCCCACCCACCTCACAGGGTGTCTGTTGTGGGGGAGGAAGGGAAAGGAGATTGTGAGCCGCTCTGAGACTCTTCAGAGTGGAGGGCGGGATATAAATCCAATATCTTCATCTACCTCACAGGGTGTCTGTTGTGGGGGAGGAAGGGAAAGGAAATTGTGAGCCGCTCTGAGACTCTTCGGAGTGGAGGGCGGGATATAAATCCAATATCTTCTTCTTCTTCTAGAACCCCACTGCATCTACAAAAAAATAACTTCCTGAACCATTTGATTGTACTATAGCTGTACTCATTTATATAAGCACCATCCTGAACAATTCTCTTTCACATAGCTTGCAGAATGGCAGAAGTGGAATTAGAAATGCATGAGATAGGCAAAGTGGAGAAAGAAGTACTATTCTCCCTTTCTCATGGACATTCAATGAAATTGCTGAGCAGTCGGGTTAGAATGGATAAAAGGAAGTCCTTCACCCAAAGGGTGATTAACACATGGAATTCACTGCCATAGGAGGTGGTGGCAGCTACAAGCATAACCAGCTTCAAGAGAGGAATGGATAAACATATGGCGCACAGGTCTATCAGCGGCTATACGCCACAGCGTATTGTTGGAGTTCTCTGTCTCGGGCAAGTGATACTCTGTATTCTTGGTGCTTGGGAAGTGAGGCAACAGTGGGAGGGCTTCTGGTGTCCTGGCCCCTCTGATGGACCTCCCGATGGCACTTGGTTTTTTGGCCACTGTGTGACACAGAGTGTTGGACTGGATGGTCCATTGGCCTGATCCAACAGGGCTTCTCTTATGTTCTTATGTGACACAGAGTGTTGGACTGGATGGGCCATTGGCCTGATCCAACAGGGCTTCTCTTATGTTCTTATGTGACACAGAGTGTTAGACTGGATGGGCCATTGGCCTGATCCAACATGGCTTCTCTTATGTTCTTATATGACTCAGAGTGTTGGACCGGATGGGCCTTTGTCCTGATCCAACATGGCTTCTCTGATGTTCTTATGTGACACAGAGTGTTGGACTGGATGGGCCACTGGCCTGATCCAACATGGCTTCTCTTATGTTCTTATGTGACACAGAGTGTTGGACTGGATGTGGCATTGGCCTGATCCAACAGGGCTTCTCTTATGTTCTTATGTGACATAGAGTGTTGGACTGGATGGGCCACTGGCCTGATCCAACATGGCTTCTCTTATGTTCTTAATGGCAACCCACCTCTATTCATCTCTTGCCGTGAAACACAATAGAAGTCATCAGAACTCAGTGGTGACTTATCACCTCTTTCCCCCAGTATGTAGGTGCTAGGGATGTGACACACATACTCCCACTTTCAGCCCCCATCTCCCTACCACTGGTGGGAATAATTAGCCCTCCAAAAGAGAAGAACACCAGAACACCACAGAGAGGAACGTCACAGGGAGCCATTCTCTCGCCCATATTATTCATTTATATGCGCCCCCTTGCCCAGATTGCCCGAGGTTTTGGGCTGGGTTGCCACTAGTATGCTGATGACACCCAGCTCTATCTGTTGAGTGGCTGGCCAGTCGCCACTCCTGACCAGTTGTCTGAGGTCCTGTACCTGAGTCGGGGTGGGATGGGTATGGGCATCAAGCTCCCAGCTTTGGATGGAGCCACATTGGTGCCAGCCCAGCAGGTGTAGAGCTTAGGAGTGACCTTGGATGCCTCCCTTTCCATGGAGGCCCAGCTCATGATGGTTGCCAGGTCTGCCTTTTGTTATCTTCGGCAGATCAGGCAGCTAGCACCATATCTATCCCCCCAGGACCTGGTTACAGTGATCCGTGCAAAGGTCACTTCCAGACTAGACTACTGTAACTCGCTGTACACTGGCTTACCCTTGAGACTGATCCGGAAACAGCAGCGGGTGCAGAATGCAGCAGCTCACCTGCTGACCGCACCACCTTTACAGGTGGGCATTCGGCCAGCACTCCACAGTCTGCACTGGCTGCCCATTGAGTACCGGATCCGCTTCAAGGTTTTAGTTCAAATGTTTAAAGCCTTATGCAGCCGGGGGCCAACATATCTGCGGGACCATCTCCTTCCATATATGCCCAGGGGGTTGTTATGCTCAGCCTCCCAACATCTGTTGGCCATCCCCGGCCCAAGAAATGCCCGCCTTGCCTCAACCAGGCCAGGATTTTTTCAGACCTGGCCCCGACCTGGTGGAATCAGCTCCCTATTGAGATCCGGGCCCTACCTGGCTTATTAGCCTTCCGTAGGGCCTGTAAAATGGAGCTGTTCCGACAGGCTTTTAGCTGAGGCTGAGGGTGTCTATCCTTGATCAGGTTGGCCTCCCCGGCCAGCACTGTCATCTGTGCTAGGAAGTGGAATAAGAACTGCCACCCCTATGAGATATCATGATGTATGGGGGCAATATGCGATGACATGGTAATCTGAGTGCTGTTGAGTTGTCTGTTTATAGAATGTTTTTTATCGTATTCTATTGTTCTATCATACGTTGTACTCCGCCCTGAGCCCTACGGGGAATGGACAGAATAGAAATATGCTAAAATAAATATAAATAAATAAATCTGATGTACCTATGTAACCCAGAAGCGACATAGGCACATTGGGAACATTGGGGCAGAGACATTCTGGTTTGGGGGCAAAACTCTATGGTAGAAACAATTCTACCATAGAGTTTTGCCCAAAACCCAGAGTGTCACTCCCTGACATGCCTATGATACTTCCAGGTGACATAGGCACATTGTATTAATTTCTGGCTTTCCTCACCACACATATGAAGCTGCCTTATACTGAATCAGACCCTGGGTCCATCCAAGTCAGTATTGTCTTCTCAGACTGGCAGTGGCTCTCCAGGGTCTCAAGCTGAGGTTTTTCACACCTAATTGCCTGGACCCTTTTTTGTTGGAGATGCCGGGGATTGAACCTGGGACCTTCTGCTTACCAAGCAGATGCTCTACCACTGAGCCACAGTCCCTCCCCTTGTGTGACTCCTGGTAAGTGTATCCCCCATCCCAGCAGGAACTCATTTGCATATTAGGCCACACCCCTGACATCGCCATTGTTTCACACAGCTTTTTTGTAGAAAAAGCCCAGCAGGAATTTATGTGCATATTAGGCCACACCCCCTGACATCGCCATTGTTCCACACAGGGCTTTTTTTGTGGGAAAGGTCCAGCAGGGACTCATTTGCATATTAGGCCACACCCCCTGACATCACCATTGTTTCACGCATGGTTTTTTGTGGAAAAGGCCCAGCAGGAACTCATTTGCATATTAGACCACACCTGACATCACCATTGTTTCACACAGAGCTTTCTTGTAGAAAAAAGCTCAGCGAGGACTCATTTGCATATTTGGCCACACCCCCTGACATCGCCATTGTTTCACACGGCTTTTTCGCAGAAAAAGCCCAGCAAGAATCATTTGCATATTCAGCCACACCCCCTGACACCAAGCCAGCCAGAACTGCATTCTGGTGTGCTCCTGCTAAAAAAAAAAGCCCTGTTAACAGCCGTGGCTTCCTTGATGGAATCAATCCGTCTCAAAAGAGATTACTTCCAGAAAAAGATGACCCAGTGGGTCCAGCTCTCAACTATCGATTGACTGAAACCAGGTCTTTTTTTGTAGCAGGAACTGCTTTGCATATTAGGCCACTCACACACACCCCTGAAGTAGCCAATCCTCTTGGAGCTTACAGCAGAGAGCTTACGAAGAGCCCTGCAAGATCACGGAGGATTGGCTACATCAGGGGGCATGGCCTAATATGCAAAGGAGTTCCTGCTACCTCAAAGGCCCTGACTGAAATTATTTCTGGGTTGCAGGTGGTGCCGCCTAGCCTCCGGATCCCAATGGGGCAGGAACACGCTCCATCGCAGGGGGACGCTGACTTCGATCCTGCCCCGAGATTGGCCCAGCAGCTACAGCCGCAGAATGACTCCCAGGGAGACACAAATCCCTCCTTCCCTGGCTGAAATGAGCTGGGGCTTTTCATTTGAACTTAGTTACAGAATAGGGTTGCCAAGTCCAATTTAAGAAATATCTGGAGACTTTGGGGGTGGAGCCAGGAGACTTTGGGGGGTGGAGCCAGGAGACATTACGGGTGGAGCCAAGATCAAGGCTGTGACAAGCGTAATTGATCCAAGGGGAGTTCTGGCCATCACATTTAAAGGGACAGCACACCTTTTCAATTCCTTCCTTCCATAGGAAATAATGGATAGGGGCACCTTCTTTTGGAACCCATAGAATTGGACCCCCTGGTCCAATCGTTTTGAAACTTGGGGGATATTTTGGGGAGAGGCATTAGATGCTGTACTGAAAATTTGGTGCCTCTACCTCAAAAAACAGCCCCCCCCCAAAGCCCCAGATACCCGCGGATCAATTCTCCATGATTTTCTATGGGAATAAATCTCCATAGGGAATAACAGAGTTCCCAGCAGACATTTCCCTCCCTTCCCCCCCCCCCGCTTTCTGACGACCCTGAAGCGGGGGGAGGGTCTCCAAACCGGGGGATCCCCTGCCCCCACCTGGGGATTGGCAACTCTATTAGAGAAAGGGGTTGTTTTGTAGAAAAATAGGTGGCGTAGCTCATTGGCATAACTCATTAGAATATGCCGCCCCCCACCCCTGCCAAAAGCATCCTGATGCAAGAAAGGAGAGCCCCAGGCAAGCGAGGCCTGCTTGGGCCGGCTAAAGATCCAGCCAGCCCAAACAGTTCCCCAATCAAAAGGCCAGCAAACCACCCGCCGCCCATAATCACATCAGAAGTGAAGAAAGGGTGGGGCGGGCTTCTCCGGGGGTTAATGAGGGCTGCTGGGGGTGTGGCAAAGCCCCTGGTGGCTGGCTGGCTGCCCACTCTCCTCATCCAGAGATTGTTATACAGCTGCACCTACTATTCAATGGACAAAGTAGAAGAAGAAGAATTGCAGATTTATACCCCGCCCTTCTCTCTGAATCAGAGACTCAGAGCCGGCTTACAATCTCCTATATCTTCTCCCCCCACGACAGACACCCTGTGAGGTGGGTGGGGCTGAGAGAGCTCTCCCAGAAGCTGCCCTTTCAAGGACAACCTCTGCCAGAGCTCTGGCTGACCCAAGGCCATTCCAGCAGGTGCAGGTGGAGGAGTGGGGAATCAAACCCGGTTCTCCCAGATAAGAGTCTGCACACTTAACCACTACACCAAACTGGCTCTCCTTATCCGATGGAGAAAGGGCATATGCTGTCCCCCTCAGCCAAAAGCAACCTGATGCAAGAAATTGGACAATTCCGCAGGGCCTGTAAGACAGCCCTCTTCCGGTTGGCCTATAACTGACCGGCACCAAAACCACCAAAACTAACAAAATACTGAAGGAAGTCGATAGATAGCGTAGTGCTGGATTGATGTACTGATTTTTAATGTATTTTAATGTTGTAATCTCTTAATTATATAAATTGTTATTGTATTTAAAATTTGAATTTTATTGTTAGAATCTCTGTGTTGTAAGCCGCTCTGAGCCTGCTTCCGTGGGGTAGGGCGGGATATAAATCAAATAAAATGAAAATGAAAATGAAAGGTAGGTGGGGAGGAAGAGGGGGAACCCTCAGAAAGGTTCAGGAGCTGTGCTCCTGTGAGCGCCTGCTGAATCTGAGGCCTTTTAAGAGAGAAGTCTTTCTCTACGCGACGGCTCTTCCCGCCACCCGAAAGGACAGCTGGAGGAGACAAACTGCCCTTGAAGGACATCGGGATGTAGGTCGCAGTAATGAAAAGTATTTGTAAAAAAACCCGAAGCCCAGTGGCTTTCACGTGCCTGTTGTGATTTTTATCGCTCGGCTTTCCACGCCGTTGCTTTTCCTTTTATTTAGACTCATTAAACAGCCCGAGCTTTAATGCGGAGGAGTTAATAGCCATTGTGCGCTGTCTGGATGTGCTCGGAATGACGCGGGCTGGCTTTCGAAAGGAGTCCGTCGAGTAACTCTCAAAAGGACGAGCGGAGGCTTCATAAAAATCCGTTCTGCTCTGGCGTGGCTGCCTGGCGCGTGTCCCAAGGGCACCTCAAGCTCACCTGGGTGTCAGAAGTACGCAGGACGCTGGGAGGAGACCCGACTCAAACTGGTGTGGGAGTCAATTTGAAGCCAGTGAGAAAGGGAGAGATAGGGAGACAAGGCCGGTTCCAGGTTTTCTGAGACGTTGAGCTCCCCCAAAACCCATGGTTGCCAACTCGAGGTTGGGAAACTCACAGAGATTTGGTGAGGGGAATTCGTTAAAGGGAGAGACCTCAGTGGGCTACAATGCCATAGAGCAGGAGTGTCAAAAATGCGGCCCAGGGGCCGAATCAGACCACCAGAGGGCTCCTATCAGGCCCCTGAGCAACTGGCTCTTGTCTGCTTCCTTCTCCCTCTCTTTTGCTTTTTTTTTTTTTTTTTTGCATCACAGCTTGCTTTGCAAGGCTTGCTCCATCGTACAGATGCTACAGAGAAAAACCTCTATTTTCTCCATTGGCTGAGTCTCCTCCCTTGGAGAGAAATGGGGTAGAGCTTGCTTTGCCAGGTTTTCTCAATCTCACAGCAGAGCTACTTAGCCAAGCCTCTCTTCCTTCTATTGGCTGAGGCTCTGCCGCCTCCTGGTCCCCTGAGGAAGGAAGGAAAGAACCAGAGCTTCCTTTGCCTAGTTAGTTCCCTGGATCACATGGGAGAGATACAAAGAAAGCACCTTTAAGACTAACAAGTGCTGATATTTTCTTTTCTTTTCTTTTTTTAAAAAAAACTTTAATTGTGTTTGTCCGTGTCTGTTATAAAGTTTATATCTTTAGTACCTGGCAGTACCATGACCCAGCCTAACAAGATCTCATTTATGTCAGATCTGGCCCTCATAACAAATGAGTTTGACACTCCTGCCATAGAGTATGCCCTCCAGAGCACCTACTTTCTCCGATCTCTTGTCTGGAGATCAGTTAACATAAGAACATAAGAGAAGCCCTGTTGGATCAGGCCAATGGCCCCTCCAGTCCAACACTCTGTGTCACAGAAGAACATAAGAGAAGCCCTGTTGGATCAGGCCAATGGCCCATCCAGTCCAACACTCTGTGTCACATAAGAGAAGCCATGTTGGATCAGGCCAGTGGCCCATCCAGTCCAACACTCTGTGTCACTTAAGAACATAAGAGAAGCCATGTTGGATCAGGCCAATGGCCCATCCAGTCCAACACTCTGTGTCCCATAAGAACATTTATTTATTTATTTATTTATTTATTTATTTATTTATTTATTTATTTATTTATTTATTTATTTATTACTTTACATTTATATCCCGCCCTTACAACATCATAAAAACAATCAATTCAATAAAACATATAAAACCATAATTTACTTATCAATTTTAAAACTATTAGCGCTGTCTTAGTCCAATCTAGGCGGTATTGACTTCTGACTATGATCGCCAGCATTCTGTAGGATGTTGGATCAGGCCAATGGCCCATCCAGTCCAACACTCTGTGTCATATAAGAACATAAGAGAATCCATGTTGGATCAGGCCAATGGCCCATCCAGTCCAACACTCTGTGTCACATAAGAACATAAGAGAAGCCATGTTGGATCAGACCAAAGGCCCATCCAGTCCAACACTCTGTGTCATATAAGAACATAAGAGAAGCCATGTTGGATCAGGCCAATGGCCCATCCAGTCCAACACTCTGTGTCATATAAAAACATAAGAGAAGCCCTGTTGGATCAGACCAAAGGCCCATCCAGTCCAACACTCTGTGTCACATAAGAACATAAGAGAAGCCATGTTGGATCAGCCCAATGGCCCATCCAGTCCAACACTCTGTGTCACACAGTGGCCAATATATACACACACGCACACACACACACACTCTGTGGCTAATAGCCACTGATGGACCTCTGCTCCATATTTTTATCCAATCCCCTCTTAAAGCTGGCTATGCTTGTAGCCACCACCACCTCTTGTGGCAGTAAATTCCACGTGTTAATCACCCTTTGGGTGAAGAAGTACTTTCTTTTATCCATTCTAACCTGACTGCTGAGCTATTTCATTGAATGCCCATGAGTTCTTGTATTGTGAGAGCAGGAGAAAAGGACTCCTTTCTCTGCTTTCTCCATCCCATGCATAATCTTGTAAACCTCTACTGAGGAAGACTCAGCATGGGTTCTGTAAGGGAAGAACTTGCCTCACTAACCTGTTACAGTTCTTTGAGGGGGTGAACAAACATGTGGACAAAGGAGACCCAATAGATGTTGTTTACCTTGACTTCCAGAAAGCTTTTGATAAAGCTCCTCATCAAAAGCTCCTTAGAAAGCTTGACAGGTCCTCTTCTGGATCAAAAACTGGCTAATTAATAGGAAGCAGAGAGTGACTATAAATGGGCAGTCTTCGCAGTGGAGGACGGTAAGCAGTGGGGTGCCGCAGGGCTCAGTACTGGGTTCCATGTGTCAAGCATGGTGAAATTCCATTGATAATTGATTGTTATGGGGTCCTTCATAACAATGGTCTGTGAAGTATCATGTGAAGTATCATGGAGGACCAAGCTTTGCTAGCTTTGTTATTCTTTCCCCTCCCCCTTCTTGCTTTATTGCTCGTAAAATAGAAGTAGTGAGAAACGAAACTAACTTGAGAAGAAGTAATCAGCACCTTCCCGTACATTCCTGGTAGGGAGTGCGACACATCTGGGGAAAGCAAGGACAAAGTCCTGATAACACTATGAGAATGTAGACATTTATGAAAGTTTATGTGTGAGAGCTACCCCGCACCCCCATCCTTTGGAATCCTTTTGAAGTAAGCCTTAAAAGTATTGTATCAATGTATTTGTGGCATCACTCTCAAGAATTTGTTACACTGAAAGTATCGGTTTATCAATAAACGTAGTTTTGTATCAACTTCGACTCATCATTGAAACCGCATGCTTGACACCATGCTCTTTAACTTGTTCATAAATGATTTGGAGTTGGGAGTAAGCAGTGAAGTGGCCAAGTTTGCAGATGACACTAAATTGTTCAGGGTGGTGAGAACCAGAGAGGATTGTGCGGAACTCCAGAGGGATCTGTTGAGGCTGGGTGAGTGGGCAGATGAGGTTCAATGTGGACAAGTGCAAAGTAATGCACATTGGGGCCAAGAATCCCAGCTACAAATATAAGTTGATGAGGTGTGAACTGGCAGAGACTGACCAAGAGAGAGATGTTGGGGTCGTGGTAGATAACTCACTGAAAATGTCAAGATAGTGTGTGATTGCAATAAAAAAGGCCAACGCCATGCTGGGAATTATTAGGAAGGGAATTGAAAACAAATCAGCCAGTATCATAATGCCTCTGTATAAATCGATGGTGCGGTCTCATTTGGAATACTGTGTACAATTCTGGTCACCGATAGAGGTTTACAAGATTATGCATGGGATGGAGAAGGTAGAGCAGAGGTCCATCAGTGGCTATTAGCCACAGTGTGTCTGTGTGTGTCTGTGTGTGTATTGGCCACTGTGTGACACAGAGTGTTGGACTGGATGGGCCATTGGCCTGATCCAACATGGCTTTTCTTATGTCACCCCGCAGTTGACATTTCTCTAAGCTAAAGAGCCCCAAGCGTTTAACCTTTCTTCATAGGGAAAGTGTTCCAAACCTTTAATCATTCTAGTTGCCCTTTTCTGCACTTTTTCCAATGCTATAATATCCTTTTTGAGGTGTGGTGAACAGAATTGCACATAGGACTCCAAATGAGACCGCAAGATCGATTTATACAGGGGCATTATGATACTGGCTGATTTGTTTTCAATTCCCTTCCTAGTAATTCCCAGCGTGGCGTTGGCCTTTTTTATTGCAATCGCACACTGCCTTGACATTTTCAGTGAATTATCTACCACGACCCCAAGATCTCTCTCTTGGTCAGTCCCTGCCAGTTCACACCCCATAAACTTGTATTGGTAGCTGGGATTTTTGGCCCCAATGTGCATGGCTTTGCACTTGTTCACATTGAACCGCATCTGCCACGTTGACGCCCACTCACCCAGCCTCAACGGATCCCTTTGGAGTGCCTCACAATCCTCTCTGGTTCTCACCACCCTGAACAATTTAGTGTCATCCGCAAATTTGGCCACTTCACTGCTCACTCCCAACTCTAAATCATTTATGAACAAGTTAAAGAGCATGGGACCCAGTACCGAGCCCTGCGGCACCCCACTGCTTACCGTCCTCCACTGCGAAGACTGCCCATTTATACTCACTCTCTGCTTCCTATGAATCAGTTGTAATCAGGGGTCGTTTTGTAGAAAAAATAGGTGGGGGAGCTCATGAGCATAACTGATAAGCATATGCCACTGCCACCCCCCACCAGCCAGAAGCAACCCGGCACAAGAAACTCGGGCAAGTGAGGCCTGCTTGGGCTGGCTAGAGATGCAGCCAGCCCAAGCAGACCTCACGCACCTGGGGGTCTCCTTGGAACCCCTTCTCCAGTCAAAAGGCTAGCAAGCCACCCAACCACAAGAATCACAGAAGAACTGGAGAAAGGGTGGGTTGGGCTTCTCCAGGGATTAATGAGGGCTGCTGGGGGCGTGGCCAAGCCCCTGGTGGCTGGCTGGCTGCCTGCTCTCCTAATCCAAGTCCGCATTCTTCCATCTTAGGCGGGCTAGACAGCTGGCTCCCTTCCTGGAACGCGACGATCTAGCAACGGTGATCCATGCTACGGTCACCTCGAGGCTGGACTACTGCAATGCCCTCTACATGGGGCTGCCCCTGTGTCGAACCCGGAAATTGCAGCTGGTGCAGAACGCCGCCGCCCGGTTGTTATTGGGGCTCCCAAGGTGGGAGCACATTCAGCCGGGACTTCGGGCGCTGCACTGGCTGCCAATATCCTACCGAGTTCGATACAAGGTGCTGGTTATTACCTTTAAAGCCCTATATGGTCTAGGACCTGCCTACCTGAGGGACCGTCTCTCCCCGCATGTTCCCCAGAGAGCACTGAGATCGGGATCTCAAAATCTTCTGGTTGTCCCCGGGCCAAAGGAGGCCCGCTTGAAGATCACAAGAGACCGGGCCTTCTCTGTAATGGCTCCATTTTGGTGGAACCAGCTGCCGGAGGAGGTAAGGGCCCTGCGGGATCTCACCCAATTCCGCAGGGCCTGTAAGACAGTCCTCTTCCGGCTGGCCCACAACTAACGGCCCTGTATACCGACTACTGAATGCTGTATATTGTATACTGATTTTTATCCGAAGCTGAATAGAGTGTAGCTCCACGACTGCTGGCTGTTTTAATGATGTATAGTTATAACAAATGTTTGATTTTAATTATATATTGTGAAATGTTAATTTAAAGTGTAATTTTATACTTTTATGTTAGTTTTATATATGTTGTAAGCCGCCCTGAGCCACTCGGTGGGAAGGGCGGGATATAAATCCCAGATAAATAAATAAAAAACAAATAAAATCCAGGAATTGTTATGCAGCTGCACCTACTATTCAACAGACAAGGTAGGTAGGTGGGGAGGAGGAGGGGGGCCATCAGAAAGGTTCAGGAGCTGCACTCCTGTGAGCTCCTGCTGAGCTCAAGGCCTGCTTATATGTGTTATTACTAGAGAAAGAGCCTTCTCTATTGCGGCCCCCCCACTGGTGGAACCAACTCCCAGACGATGTTAGAGCCTGGCGGGACCTTGCCCAGTTCCACTAGGCCTGCAAAACAACGTTCTTTCGAACGGCCTTCAGCCCAAATGTGTAAATGCCCAACAGCCTTGAAGAACGGCGCGATGGTCGCACCACGCTGTTGTTGTAAAGCTGCGCGAATAATATTAAATTGTAACCTGTTTGAACTTTTAATGGACTTGTGATTGTGGTTGTTTTTAGTGTTTTATTGTCGACATTATGACGCCGTTAGCCGCCCTGAGCCTGCTTCGGCGGGGAGAGCGGGATTTAATGTGAAAAATAAATAAATTATTGTCCATAACACTGGGCATTTTTTTTTATACTGCCTGTCTGCAGGTTTGGCAGACAGATCCCCCCCCCTGGTTTAGCAGTGTGATCCCTGAGAATTCAAACCGGGTTCTTCCAGTTAAGAGCCCACACACTTAACCGCTACACTACACTGGCTATGCTATTAGGGTTGCCAAGTCCAATTCAAGAAATATCTGGGGACTTTGGGGGTGGAGCCAGGAGACTTTGGGGGCGGAGCCAAAAGCAAGGGCGTGACAAGCATAATTGACCTTCAAGGGAGTTCTGGCCATCACATTTAAAGAGACTGCACATCTTTTTAAATGCCTCCCTTCCATAGGAAATAATGAAGGATAGGGGCACCTTCTTTTGGGGTTCATAGAATTGGACCCCCTGGTCCAATCGTTTTGAAACTTGGGAGGTATTTTGGGGAGAGGCACTAGATGCTATACTGAAAATTTGGTGCATCTATCTCAAAAAACAGCCCCCCCCCCAGAGCTCCCGATACCCGCGGATCAATTCCCTATCATCCCCTATGGGAATCGTTCATGGAGGTGCATGATGGTTGTGGGGGCGGGGCTTCCCCCGCCGGCCAGCTGGCTGGGGGAGGGGGGAAGCCTGTAAAACCGGGAGATCCCCCTCTGGGATCTGGGGATTGGGAAGCCTATATGCCAAAGATTTGGTGCCCCTACCTCAAAAAAACAAGATCTCAGAAGTTAAGCAGGATTGGAGAGCACTAAGGAAACCCAGAGTCTTTATGTGGAGGCAGGCTCTGGCAAACCACCTCGAAATGTCTCTCACCTTGAAAATGCTATGAGGTCACCAGAAGTCAGCTGTGACTTGACTGTGCCTTCCACCACCATCCATAACGTTGGTCTGTGCTCAGAACTCCCAATTAAAGCCAGTTTGGTGTAGTCGTTAAAGTGCACGGACTCTTATCTGGGAAAACCGGGTTTGATTCCCCACTCCTCCATTTGCAGCTGCTAGCATGGCGTTGGGTCAGCCATAGCTCTCCTAGGTAGGGTTGCCAAGTCCAATTCAAAAAAATATCTGGGGACTTTGGAGGTGGAGCCAGGAGACTTTGGGGGTGGAGCCAGGAGACATTAGGGGTGGAGCCAAGATCAAGGCTGTGACAAGCATCATTGAACTCCAAAGGGAGTTCTGGCCATCACATTTAAAGGGACAGCACACCTTTTCAATGCCTTCCTTCCTTAGGAAATAATGAAAGATAGGGGCATCTTCTTTTGTGGCTCATAGAATTGGACCCCCTGATCCAATTGTTTTGAAACTTGGGGGATACTTTGGGGAGAGGTACTAGATGCTATACTGAAAATTTGGTGCCTCTACCTCAAAAAACAGCTCCCCCAGAGCCCCAGATACCCACGAATCAATTCTCCATGATTTTCTATGGGAATAAATCTCTATAGGGAATAATAGAGTTCCCACCAGACATTTCCCTCCCCTCCCCCCACTTTCTGATGACCCTGAAGTGGGGGGAGGGTCTCCAAACCGGGGGATCCCCTGTCCCCACCTGGAGATTGGCAACCCTACTCCTAGGAGTCATCCTTGAAAGGGCAGCTGCTGTAAGAGCCCTCTCAGCTCCACACACCTCACAGGGTGTCCATTGTGAGGGAGGAAGGGAAAGGAGATTGTAGGCCGCTCTGAGTCTCTGTCCTTGAAAGGGCAGCTGCTGTGAGAGCCCTCTCAGCCCCACCCACCTCACGGAGTGTCTGTTGTGCAGGGAGAAGATATAGGAGATTGTAAGCCACTCTGAGTCTCTGTCCTTGAAAGGGCAGCTGATGGGAGAGCCCTTTCAACCCCACCCAGCTCACGGAGTGTCTGTTGTGGGGGGAGAAGATATAGGAGATTGTAAGCCGCTCTGATTCAGAGAGAAGGGCGAGGTATAAATCTGCAATTCTTCTTCTTCTCTTCTTAAAACAGAACACCTGCTTCTCAATTTTTTTTTGTAGTTTTATTGACAACTCAATACACACAATACAAAAACGCTATGCAAAGAACTCAAGACAGTACCGAACAAAATACTACACAAACCGACAAATATAGACAATATAATAATAAAACAAAACATAATGTCATACTGGAGAGTGATGGTAAAAACTAATTAGTCTAATCATCAGTACTATAAATCTAAGTTAATTTATATCATACATTTACACTGCTTTTACTATTAGTCTAGCATTCACATTTTCTAGCACATTATATATATGTGCAAATAAGAATAAGACGGAAATAACTTTGGAAAAGTCTATAATATGCTTCTCAAATTTCAAGAAACACCATTTTTGGAAGTACATTCAGTGATTGACATAAGGAGGAGGAGGAGTGGAATTCTAGCAGGAGCTCCTTTGCATATTAGGCCACACCCCCTGATGTAGCCAATCCTCCAGGAGCTTACAAGGCTCTTTTTTGTAAATTCTTGGAGGACTGGCTACATCAGGAGGGTGTGGCCTCTGTGGAGAAACGCCATTTTAATCCATGTTGGGGCTTCATTGGGAGGGATCGCTAAACTGCCAAGCAGGCTTGGGCCTAGCCTTCCCCTCCTCCCCCTCCTCCCTTCCAGAGCCAAACCAACAACTCTAGGGGGAAAGTCTCCTAGAGAGGCAGGAAGTTCTTTTGTTCTCTGCATGTGAGTTAGGAGGAAGAGTTTTTCAGTTTGCAGCTGGCGCTCTGGAAGAGAGGTTGCTTGCCTGTGGACTCCTGCCTGTGGGGGAGGCCTGCTCAGGAAAATGAGGCCTCCAGGCAGTAAGACTAAGTAAGTCATCCAAAAAGGCAGGGCGTGTTTAGATCAGGGACAGTAAAATGCGTTTATAACACATTTTGTTTGTCAGGCTGTTTGCTGTACGGGTGCTGTGCTGTGCTAACTTTTTAAATGCAACTGTTTTTGTTTTGTTTTTCTTTCCCTTTCTTTTTCTCTTTTAAATAAATATTTTTTTGCTGTTTTAAATGCTGGCAGTCAAACTCTGTACCACATAGATCCCCAAACCGCTTTAGACCACGCTGCGTTATAAAAGGGGGCCCCGGGGAAGGGGGAAGGCATGCAGTTGGATAAGGTGCCAATCCTCCAGGGGTGCCCCAAAGAAGTGCTGAGGTCTCTGTGAAACCCAAGTGCAGGGTGGCAGAGGACCTTGAGGCCTGGCCTCATAGCTGGAGAAGGGGATTGGGAGTCCTGTTCCTCTCAATCTGAACCCCTAGACTGAGCAGGTGGTGGCAGCGAGCCCAAGGGGCAGGAGGAGAAATAGCTCCCTCCAGGAGTTGGCGACTCAATAGGGAGCTGACGGGACCGGGTCTGAAGGCAGAATCGGGCCGGTTCCGTCACAGCCTCATATGCAAAAGTGGTCCTGCTAGAATTCCTTACAGGGCTCTTCTCACAGGGCCTGCTGTAAGCTCCAGGAGGACTGGCTATATCAGGGGTGTGTGGCCTAATAGGCAAAGGAGGTCCTGCTAGAATCCCTTACAGGGCTCTCCGTACAGGGCCTGCTGTGAGCTCCAGGAGGATTGGCTGCATCAGGGGTGTGGCCTAATAGGCAAAGGAGGTCCTGCTAGAATTCCTTACAGGGCTCTTCTCATAGGGCCTGCTGTAAGCTCCAGGAGGATTGGCTACATCAGGGGTGTGTGGCCTCATATGCAAAGGAGGTCCTGCTAGAATTCCTTACAGGGCTCTTCTCACAGGGCCTGCTGTAAGCTCCAGGAGGACTGGCTACATCAGGGGTGTGTGGCCTAATATGCAAAGGAGGTCCTGCTAGAATTCCTTACAGGGCTCTTCTCACAGGGCCTACTGCAAGCTCCAGGAGGATTGGCTACATCAGGGGTTTGTGGCCTAATATGCAAAGGAGCTCCCGATCAATTCTATGGGATCTGTTAACAGTGAACTGTTATACCCAATGTAGAATAGGGACCTAAGGTAGCTGAGATTAATCTTACCTATATTTTGTTGGATATTTTAACTCTGCATGCAAGAGGATCTGGGAGGGAAACGGTTAAGAGTAGGGCTTTTTTGTAGCAGGAGCTCCTTTGCATATTAGGCCACACACACCCTGATGTAGCCAATCATCCAAGAGCTTACAAGGCTCTTAGTACAGGGCCTGATGTAAGCTCTTGGAGGACTGGCTACATTAGGTGGGGTGGCCTAATATGCAAAGGAGCTCCTGCTAGAATTCCACTCCGATGATGATTATGGGTGGAATTCTAGCAGGAGCTCCTTTGCATATTAGGCCACACACCCCTGATGTAGCCAATCCTCCAAGAGTGACAAAAAGCCTTTTGAGCTCTTGAAGGATTGGCTACATCACGGGGGTATGGCCTAACATGCAAAGGAGCTCCCGCTAGAATTTCATCCATCATGATGATGATGATGGTGGTGATGGATAGATAGATAGATAGATAGATAGATAGATAGATAGATAGATAGATAGATAGATAGATAGATAGATAGATAGATAGATAGAAGGGTGGATGGATGGATGGATGGATGGATGGATGGATGGATGGATGGATGGATGGATGGATGGATGGATGGATGGATGGATGGATAGATAGATAGATAGATAGATAGATAGATAGATAGATAGATAGATAGATAGATAGATAGATAGATAGATAGATAGATAGATAGATAGATAGATAGATGGATGGATGGATGGATGGATGGATGGATGGATGGATGGATGGATGGATGGATGGATAGTGTGCCATCAAGACACAGTAGGTTCCTGGTGATCCCAGGGCCATGGGGGTTTTCAAGGCAAGAGCTGAAGAGAGGTGGTTCTCTCCTACCATCTTCTGAATAGCAACCCTGCCTTCCTTGGTGGTCTCCCATCCAAGTACCAACCATGACCAATCCCACTTAGCTTCAGGCTAGGCTAAGCTATCAGATATATTGATTCAGCACGCTGTGAGTAGTCTGGTTAGTGGGTTCAACCATCAGGTCTTTGGAATGTTGTGTAAAAGTGTTCAGCACCGTCTATTCTCAGGAAATCAACACATAAGTTCTGCCTGACCTCATGTTATATAGCAGCTGCTGCCTTTCATTGAGGAGCAGGTGTGTGGACCACCCCACCAGAGATTAATTCCAAATAACACCATCTGAGGAGAACAAAGTTTGGTTCAAGAAAAGGCCCCACTGCCTGTAATGAACTGTTTTCAGGTGAACACTGAGCTTTTCATAAATGAGAAGAAGAGGAAGAAGACTGCAGATTTATACCCCACCTTTCTCTCTGAATCAGAGACTCAGAGCAGCTTACAATCGCCTAAATCTTCTCCCCCCACAACAGACACCCTGTGAGGTGGGTGGGGCTGGAGAGGGCTCTCACAGCAGCTGCCCTTTCAAGGACAACCTCTGCCAGAGCTATGGCTAACCCAAGGCCATTCCAGCAGCTGCAAGTGGAGGAGTAGGGAATCAAACCAGGTTCTCTCAGACAAGAGTCCGCTCACTTAACCACTACACCAAGCTGGCTCTCTCTTGTGAAATTTGGGGTGGGGAGGAGGCCTTCATCCCAAAAGTTTGGGTGACATCTCGATGGGTAATGGTAGCTGTGTTTTTGTATATCTATTTGAAGAATTTATACTCTGCCTTAATGTGTCTGTTTGAAGAATTTATGCTCTGTGTTAATTTTACTTTGTTGGTTAAAATATTTTGTGCCATCTTTCCACCCAAATAGGGTCCACGAGGTTTTTCTTTTGAAGAACGCCCCCCCCCACAAGAGGGGAGGGGATATGGTAGAGCATCTACTTTGCATGCAGAAGGTCCCAGGTTCAATCCTCAGCATCACCAGTCAAATGATATGACATTAAGTGATGTGAAAGAGCTCGGTAGCTCATTGGTAGAACATCTGCTTGGCATGCAGAAAGTCCCAGGTTCAATCCTCAACATCTCCAGTTAAAAGGACCAGGCAGGAGGTGATGGGAAAGACCCCAGTGGCTCATCACTAGAGCATCTGCTTGGCATGCAGAAGGTCCCTGATTCACTCCTCGGCATCTCCAGTTAAAGGATATGGCATTAGGTGATGTGAAAGACCTCTGCCTGAGACCCTGGAGAGATGCTGCCAGTTGAGCAGAGCCAGTTTGGTGTAGTGGATAAGTGTGCAGACTCTTATCTGGGAGAACTGGGTTTGATTCTGGCTCAACATTAGGAAGAACTTCCTGACTGTTTTAGCGATTCCTTAGTGGAACAGGCTTCCTCGGGAGGTGGTGGGCTCTCCTTCCTTGGAGGTTTTTAAACAGATAATAGATGGCCATCTGACAGCGATGAAAATCCTGTGAATTTGGGGTAGGTATTTGTGGGTTTCCTGCATTGTGCAGGGGGTTGGACTAGATGACCCTGGAGGTCCCTTCCAACTCTATGATTCTATGATTCCCCACTCCTCTACTTACAGTGCTGGAATGCCCTTGGGTCAGCCATAGCTCTCGCAGGAGTTGTCCTTGAAAGGGCAGCTGCTGTGAGAGCCCTCTCAGCCCCACCCACCTCACAGGGTGTCTGTTGTGGGGGGAGAAGATATAGGAGATTTTAAGCCGCTCTGAGTCTCTGATTCAGAGAGAAGGGCGGGGTATAAATCTGCAGACTACTTCTTCAAAATACTGGCTTTGATGGACCCAGAGTCTAATTCAGTATAGGGCAGCTTCATGTCTTCCACGTGAACCCCCAAGATGGCTTTCAACAATTTAAAATACAATTCACCGTTTGGCCCCTAGAATGTAAAATCCTGTACAAATGCCCAGTAAACGAGCAGCAATTTAAAAACAAAAACTGGATTCAATAACCAAATCAGCATTGCAAAAGAAACATTGAGCTGACAGTAACAATATTTAAAAAAAAAAAATAGCACCAATAAACTCTTATAGCAGCGATAAAAGCGACTCCATTAGTGAAACCAATAAAAGGGTGATGGCAGAGAGATAACGGGGATGGCGCCTGCCGGCGTTTCCTCTGCCCCGAGAAGGAAGATGAACAATTTCAGCTGATTCCTCACTTTGCTACAGCCTTCATCCTGACAGAATAAAAGTAGAACCAATGGGAGAGCCAGTTTGGTGAAGTGCTTAAGTGTGCGGACTCTTATCTGGGAGAACTGGATTTGATTCCCCACTCGTCCACTTGCACCTGCTGGAATGGCCTTGGGTCAGCCGGAGCTCTCTTATCTGGGAGAACCGGGTTTGATTCCCCACCCCTCCACTTGCAGCTGCTGGAATGGCCTTGGGTCAGCCACAGCTCTCTTATCTGGGAGAACTGGGTTTGATTCCCCATTCCTCCACTTGCAACTGCTGGAATAGGCCTGGGTCAGCCATAGCTCTCTTATCTGGGAGAACTGGGTTTGATTCCCCATTCCTCCACTTGCAGCTGCTGGAATGGTCTTGAGTCAGCCATAGCCCTCACACTGTCCTTGAAAGGGCAGCTTCTGGGAGAGCCAGTTTGGTGTAGTGGTTAAGTATGCGGACTCTTATCTGGGAGAACCGGGTTTGATTCCCCATTCCTCCACTTGCAGCTGCTGGAATGGTCTTGAGTCAGCCATAGCTCTCTTATCTGGGAGAACCGGGTTTGATTCCCCACTCCTCCAGTTGCAGCTGCTGGAATGGCCTTGGGTCAGCCATAGCTCTCTTATCTGGGAGAACCGGGTTTGATTCCCCACTCCTCCACTTGCAGCTGCTGGAATGGCCTTGGGTCAGCCAGAGCTCTCTTATCTGGGAGAACCGGGTTTGATTCCCCACTCCTCCACTTGCAGCTGCTGGAATGGCCTTGGGTCAGCCATAGCTCTCTTATCTGGGAGAACCGGGTTTGATTCCCCACTCCTCCACTTGCACCTGCTGGAATGGCCTTGGGTCACCCATAGCTCTCTTATCTGGGAGAACCGGGTTTGATTCCCCACTCTTCCACTTGCACCTGCTGGAATGGCCTTGGGTCAGCCAGAGCTCTCTTATCTGGGAGAACCGGGTTTGATTCCCCACTCCTCCGCTTGCACCTGCTGGAATGGCCTTGGGTCAGCCATAGCTCTGGCAGGGGTTGTCCTTGAAAGGGCAGCTGCTGTGAGAGCCCTCTCCAGCCCCACCCACCTCACAGGGTGTCTGTTGTGGGGGAGGAAGGGAAAGGAGATTGTGAGCCGCTCTGATTCAGAGGGAAGGATGGGGTATAAATCTGCAGTCTTCTTATCGATGGTGGTGATGAAAAGTGCCGTTAAGTTGTGGCCAGCTTATGGGAGAAGGTGCTGGAGAAGACTCTTGAGAGTCCCTTGGACTGCAAGAAGATCAGATCAATCAGTCCTAAGGGAAATCAACCCTGACTGTTCCCCGGAAGGTCAAATACTGAAACTGAAGCTCAAATCCTTTGGCCACCCAATGAGAAGGGAGCACTCCCTGGAGAAGGTCCTGATGCTGAGAAAGACAGAAGGCAAAAGAAGAAGGGGACGGCAAAAGAGGAGACGGCTGGACAGCGTTACTGATGTCACAAACACGAATTTGAGCAGACTTCGGAGGATGGTGGAAGACAGGAGGGCCTGGCGTGACTTGGTCCATGGGGTCGCAAAGAGTCGGACTCGACTGTGCGACTGAACAACAAACCAGCTTATGGGAACCCCATTGGGTTTTTCATAGGGTAGACACCATCGACCAGTTGAGTATCTGAGTGTGTCAATTCTTCACACCAATAATAATAATAATTTCAGGAACAGAGAAGAAACGATGCCTCATACAACTGTGTTAAGGAAACAAGGCAAAACTTGGATCTGTTTTCATTCATTCCTTCTTTATTGTCCCCAGATGTCGAAACCGCAGATGTTCCTCATTTCTTCCAAAACATGAAGCAACGATAGCCGTGCTTTGTAAATAACGAGTTCTAACAGACTACTATTTAATGGCCAAGTTAAAAAAGAATAACTAGAGGAGTTAGAAGGGGAAATTCCATTACTTCAGAGGTCTCTCATGGGCTCCTTTTGCAGAACTTCTCACTCCATGGTCTGCCCGATATCATCTTTTGGTGTCAAGGAAAGCAATGCTCTAACTGTCCCTACACTTATGGGAATTGCATTTTTCTTCCCGGTGCAGATGTGTAAAGCATTATTGCTTAAGGCATTAAGGCAGTGGTATCAAACATGCACTCTGGGGGCCAAATGAGGCCCCCAGAGGGCTCCTATCAGGCTCCCAAGCAACTGGCTGTCATCTGCTTCCTTCTCCCTCTTTTTTTGCTTCCTTCTGCACCACAGCTTGCTTTGCAAGGCTTACTCAATTGCTCAGGAGCTATAGAGCAAAACCTCCATTTTCTCCATTGGCTGAGGCTCCCCCCCCCCCCCCCCAGTCCTCTGAGAAAGAAGGAAAGAGCCAGAGCTTCTTTTGCCCAGTTCCCTGGATTTCATGGAAGAAATACAAAGAAAGCATCCCTAAGCATCCCTAAGACCAACGAGTGCTATCGTTTTAACAAATACCTCTTCCTCCTCCCCACAAACACACCCAGTGACCAATGTTCCCTCGAAGCTGCAGTCTCTTGTGAGCAAAATTTCTACTTTGTGAGCTACTGGCATTAAAGTGGTGAGCTACTGCATCAATTAGTGGGGTCATCCTTCCTGAGCTAAGACAAAAATCTGTGAGCTGGAGGCTAAAAATCTGTGAGCCGGCTCACACTGACTCAGCTTAGAGGGAACACTGCCGGTGACCCTTGTTCCAAGCCCAGAAGATGACAAAAAAAAAAGCCACCCCAAAACTCTAGGATTGTTAGGGTTGCCAAGTCCAATTTAAGAAATATCTGGGGACTTTGGGGGTGGAGCCAGGAGACATGAGGGGTGGAGCCAAGAGCAAGGCTGTGACAAGCATCATGGAACTTCGAAGGGAGTTCTGGCCATCACATTTAAAGGGACACCTCTTCAATGCCTTCCTTCCATAGGAAATAATGAAGGATAGGGGCACCTTCTTTTGGGGCTCATAGAATTGGACCCCCTGGTCCAATCGTTTTGAAACTTGGGGGATATTTTGGGGAGAGGCACTAGATGCTATACTGAAAATTTGGTGTCTTTACCTCAAAAAACAGCCCCCCAGAGCCCCAGATACCTGCGGATCAATTCTCCATGATTTTCTATGGAAATAAACCTCCATAGGGAATAACAGAGTTCCCAGCAGACATTTCCCTCCCCTCCCCCCGCTTTATGATGACCCTGCAGCGGAAGGAGGGCCTCCAAACCGGGGGATCCCCTGCCCTCACCTGGGGATTGGCAACCCTAAGGATTGTTGACTAAACCTGCCTGGAGAAAAATTCCCTCCTGATCCCAAAATGTCGATCAGCATGTAAGAAAAAGCCACAAGAACTAAGCACTGATTGAACCCTTCCTGAAACTGGACTGCCCTCTTAGCAGAGTCATTAACACAGCAACGGTGCGCAACCGGATCGAAGAATAGGTAACGGTTTATTTAAGAATTAATGTACTTGATAGAAAAAAAGGAGAGACAGAGATAGGTTCCTTAACTACATCTCTAGGCCGAAGAGAGAGGATAAAACTTGAGTGTGGCGCTTCCAGGAGTGGAATTCTAGCTGGAGCTCCTTTGCATATTAGGCCACGCACCCCCTGATATAGCCAATCCTCCAAGAGTTTACAAAAAAGAGCCTTGTAAGCTCTTAGAGGATTGGCTACATCAGGGGTGTGTGGCCTAATAGGCAAAGGAGGTCCTGCTAGAATTCCTTACAGGGCTCTTCTAACAGGGCCTGCTGTAAGCTCCAGGAGGACTGGCTACATCAGGGGGTGTGGCCTAATAGGCAAAGGAGGTCCTGCTAGAATTCCTTACAGGGCTCTTCTCACAGGGCCTGCTGTAAGCTCCAGGAGGATTGGCTACATCAGGGGGTGTGGCCTAATAGGCAAAGGAGGTCCTGCTAGAATTCCTTACAGGGCTCTTCTCACAGGGCCTGCTGTAAGCTCCAGGAGGATTGGCTACATCAGGGGTGTGTGGCCTAATAGGCAAAGGAGGTCCTGCTAGAATTCCTTACAGGGCTCTTCTCACAGGGCCTACTGTGAGCTCCAGGAGGACTGGCTACATCAGGGGTCTGTGGCCTAATAGGCAAAGGAGGTCCTGCTAGAATTCCTTACAGGGCTCTTCTCACAGGGCCTGCTGTAAGCTCCAGGAGGACTGGCTATATGAGGGGTGTGTGGCCTAATAGGCAGAGGAGGACCTGCTAGAATTCCTTACAGGGCTCTTCTCACAGGGCCTACTGTAAGCTCCAGGAGGATTGGCTACATCAGGGGTATGTGGCCTAATAGGCAAAGGAGGTCCTGCTAGAATTCCTTACAGGGCTCTTCTCACAGGGCCTACTGTAAGCTCCAGGAGGACTGGCTACATCAGGGGTGTGTGGCCTAATAGGCAAAGGAGGTCCTGCTAGAATTCCTTACAGGGCTCTTCTCACAGGGCCTGCTGTAAGCTCCAGGAGGATTGGCTACATCAGGGGGGTGTGGCCTAATAGGCAAAGGAGGTCCTGCTAGAATTCCTTACAGGGCTCTTCTCACAGGGCCTACTGTAAGCTCTTGGAGGATTGGCTGCATCAGGGGGGTGTGGCCTAATAGGCAAAGGAGGTCCTGCTAGAATTCCTTACAGGGCTCTTCTCACAGGGCCTGCTGTAAGCTCCAGGAGGACTGGCTACATCAGGGGGGTGTGGCCTAATAGGCAAAGGAGGTCCTGCTAGAATTCCTTACAGGGCTCTTCTCACAGGGCCTGCTGTAAGCTCCAGGAGGATTGGCTGCATCAGGGGGGTGTGGCCTAATAGGCAAAGGAGGTCCTGCTAGAATTCCTTACAGGGCTCTTCTCACAGGGCCTACTGTGAGCTCCAGGAGGATTGGCTACATCAGGGGTGTGTGGCCTAATAGGCAAAGGAGGTCCTGCTAGAATTCCTTACAGGGCTCTTCTCACAGGGCCTGCTGTAATCTCCAGGAGGATTGGCTACATCAGGGGGGTGTGGCCTAATAGGCAAAGGAGGTCCTGCTAGAATTCCTTACAGGGCTCTTCTCACAGGGCCTGCTGTAAGCTCCAGGAGGATTGGCTGCATCAGGAGGGTGTGGCCTAATATGCAGAGGAGGTCCTGCTAGAATTCCTTACAGGGCTCTTCTCACAGGGCCTACTGTAAGCTCCAGGAGGATTGGCTACATCAGGGGGGTGTGGCCTAATAGGCAAAGGAGGTCCTGCTAGAATTCCTTACAGGGCTCTTCTCACAGGGCCTACTGTAAGCTCCAGGAGGATTGGCTACATCAGGGGTGTGTGGCCTAATAGGCAAAGAAGGTCCTGCTAGAATTCCTTACAGGGCTCTTCTCACAGGGCCCACTGTAAGCTCCAGGAGGACTGGCTACATCAGGGGGTTGTGGCCTAATAGGCAAAGGAGGTCCTGCTAGAATTCCTTACAGGGCTCTTCTCACAGGGCCCACTGTAAGCTCCAGGAGGACTGGCTACATCAGGGGGTTGTGGCCTAATATGCAAAGGAGGTCCTGCTAGAATTCCTTACAGGGCTCTTCTCACAGGGCCCACTGTAAGCTCCAGGAGGACTGGCTACATCAGGGGTGTGTGGCCTAATATGCAATGGAGCTAGAATTCCACCCCCGGGCGCTTCCAAAAAGAAGGGGGAAATTGCTCTGAGAGTAGCAATCTGGAGACAGACGAGGCATGTCGTTAAAAGGAGGACGGGGGCTGACCTCACGATCCTATCTAATTGTCTTCTTGCTGCCCCCTGCAGGGTCTTCTTCTCTTCTTTGTACACCAGACGCTGCCTTTTCCTACAGACCCACAAAGATGAGACGGGTTGACTCAATCAAGGAAACCACGGGGGCCCCTCAGTTTGCAAGACCCGAACGAGGCTGTTAACGAGAGAACGTTTCGAAGGACATCGATTCATAGGTGACTCGATAGCACGGCTTTTTTTTGAGCAGGAACGCACAGGGACGTAGTTCCGGCCGGCTTGGTGTCAGGGGGAGTGGCCTGATAGGCAAATGAATTCCCGCCGGATTTCTTTTTCCCCTTACAAAAAGCACCATGTGAAACAATGGTGATGCCAGGGGGTGTGGCCTAATATGCAAACGAGTCCCCGCTGGGCTTTTTCTGCCAAAAAAAGCCCCGCTCGACAACACATATAACGTGGGTTACTTTACCTATGGTTCATTTGTAAAACCAGCATTTTGTTTACAGATGATCATTAAAAGTAATTAACATTGTTGCTGTGTAGTCTTTGCATATGTCAAAACATCTGAATTGAGTTGCATGCTAATTTGCTGTTCAACTGTGTAGAGGCATCTGCCTATCTATATAAAATGGTAGCTTCCATTTCTATGTGTCTGAAGAAGAGTGTTGCTGTTGTTCAGTCCGACTCTTGGCGACCCCGTGGACAAGGTCATGCCAGGCCCTCCTGTCTTCCACCATCCTCCGAATTCCGCTCAAATTCATGTTAGTGACTTTAGTAACGCTGTCCAGCCATCTCATCTTTTGCTGTCCCCTTCTTCAGTTTGGTGTAGCGGTGAAGTGTGCGGACTCTTATCTGAGAGAACCGGCTTTGATTCCCCACTCCTCCACTTGCAGCTGCTGGCATGGCCTTGGGTCAGCCATAGCTCTCGCAGAGCTGTATTTGAAAGGGCAGCTTCTGGGAGAGCTCTCTCAGCCCCACCCACTTCACAGGGTGTTCGTTGAGGGGGAGGAAGATAAAGGCGATTGTGAGCCGCTCTGAGACTCTTGAGTGGAGGGTGGAATATAAATCCAATGTCTTCTTCTTTTGCCTTCTGTCTTTCCCAGCATCAGGATCTTCTCCAGGGAGTGCTCCCTTCTCATTTGGTGGCCAAAGTATTTGAGCTTCATCGTCTGACCTTCCAGGGAACAGTCAGGATTGATTTCCCTTAGGACGGACTGATTTGATCATCTTGCAGCCCAAGGGACTCTCAAGAGTCTTCTCCAGCACCACAGCTCGAAAGCATCTATTCTTCTGCGCTCGGCGTTCCTTATGGTCCAGCTCTCACAGCCATACATGACTACTGGAAATACCATAGCTTGGACTATATGGACTTTTGTTGGCAGAGTGATGTGTCTACTTTTTATTATACTGCCCAGGTTTGCCATAGCTGTCCTAGTGACATATGTCTCTGTATATGTAAAATGCTTTTAAGAATACCTGCTTTTACCCATAAATCCACTGGCCTTTCGCCAACCTGCGCCTTTGCTGCTATTCCAAGAAGCGCCAGCTGCAGAGAGAACCTGTTGAAAGGGTACTTTATGTTTTTTTTCCTGGACATCCTTCTTTATTGGAGGTTAATTTCTTCTGACGCACACGGCCTGCGTCTGCCAACAAAGTCAAATGCATTGTACGCTTCAGCTTTGGTCTTGCCTTGCAGGGTTTCGTTGGAAGTACATACAGGGGAGGGGAGAGAAACCAGCAATTAAGGAAAGGTGTCTCCTAAAGATGCGCCCAATGATTGAACAGTTCACAGCAAAAAGCGATGCCGGAGGCTACCTTATCGGACTTGATTGCATTGTCTGTCAGATTCAAAAGAGCAAAGGGAGGGACGGTGGCTCAGTGGTAGAGCACCTGCTTGGGAAGCAGAAGGTCCCAGGTTCAATCCCCGGCATCTCCAACTAAAAGGGTCCAGGCAAATAGGCATGAAAAACCTCAGCTGTTCAAGGGGAGGGACGGTGGCTCAGTGGTAGAGCATCTGCTTGGTAAGCAGAAGGTCCCAGGTTCAATCCCCGGCATCTCCAACTAAAAAGGGTTCAGGCAAATAGGCGTGAAAAACCTCAGCTGTTCAAGAGGAGGGACGGTGGCTCAGTCGTAGAGCATCTGCTTGGCAAGCAGAAGGTCCCAGGTTCAATCCCCGGCATCTCCAACTAAAAGGGTCCAGGCAAATAAGTCTGAAAAACCTCAGCTGTTCAAGGGGAGGGACGGTGGCTCAGCGGTAGAGCATCTGCTTGGTAAGCAGAAGGTCCCAGGTTCAATCCCCGGCATCTCCAACTAAAAGGGTTCAGTCAAATAGGTGTGAAAAACCTCAGCTTGAGACCCTGGAGAGCCGCTGCCAGTCTGAGTAGACAATACTGACTTTGATGGACCAAGGGGCTGGTTCAGTATCAGGCAGCTTCATATGTTCAAATGTGGTGGGGAAAGATGTTAGTGATGCATCCAGAGATTCTTGTCTCACTCGTTTGGATTCTTTGTTTTATTGAAGAAGAAGAAGAAGAAGAAGAAGAAGAAGAAGAAGAAGAAGAAGAAGAAGAAGAAGAAGAAGAAGAAGAAGAAGAAGAAGAAGAAGAAGGAGAAGGAGAAGGAGAAGAAGACGACTTTTACCCAATACTTACATAGTCGAAGGAAATAGATCTCCTGGGAATTATGTAATGACTTTGCCCAGAAGAAAATCGGTTGGCTGTAATGACAAGGAGAAAGAGAAGAAGGAGAAGACGATATTGGATTTATATCCTGCCCTTCACTCTGAATATCAAGTTCAAGTTCACACACTAAAACCCAGTTCGAACGTGCACCGAGAGTAGATTGAAAGTGCATTATCGGATCAACCCTAGCTCCTGTAGGAGTTGTCCTTGAAGGGGCAGCTTCTGGGAGAGCTCTCTCAGCCCCACCTACCTCACAGGGTGTCTGTTGTAGAGGAGGAAAGTAAAGGAGATTGGGAGAGTGCATTATTTAGTCTGTGTGACCGCAGCCTGAGAGACGTAAATCAGTTGCTTTGCTTCATAAAGAAAGAAAGTTTCTCCCAGATAAGAGTCCAGGCTCTTAACCATACTTAACTTGATTGAGGGGGGACATGATTGCTCTCTTTCAATATTCGAAAGGCTCTCAAATACAGCAAATTACATAAGATATGAGAGATCAATAAAAAAGGAATGACAAAACTGGGGCTGAGAGGGCTCTCCCAGAAGCTGCCCCTTCAAGGACAATTCCTACAGGAGCTAAGGCTGACCCAAGGCCATTCCAGCAGCTGCAAGCGGAGGGGTGGGGAATCGAACCCAGTTCTCCCAAATAAGAGTCCGCACACTTAACCATTACTTAACTTGATTAAGGGAGGACATGATTGCTCTCTTTCAATATTTGAAAGGCTGTCATTTAGAGGAGGGCAAGGAGCTGTTCCACTTGGCAGCCAAGGACAGAACCCTAAGCAAAGGGCTCAAATTACAAGCAAAAAGGTACCGGCTGGATATTAGGGGGGAAATTTTTTACAGAGTAGTTCAGAGGTAGAACCAGCTGCTTAAGAAGGTGGTGAGCTCGCCTTCATTGGCAGTCTTCACAAGACGGCTGGATGATTCTTTGTCGGAGATGCTTTAGGCTGATCCTGCATGGAGCAGGGGGTTTGGACTAGATCGGGGTGTCAAACTCATTTGTTATGAGGGCTGAATCTGATTTAAATGAGACCTTGTTGGGCCGGGCCACGTGTGTACCTATTTAAGATTAGGTAACAGATGTATAAACTTTTTAAAGGACACAGACAAACACAACTAAAGATTGTTTTTAATTTAAAATAAAACATGCTTAAAACATTAGCACTTGTTGGTCTTAAAAGTGCTTTCTTTGTATTTCTCCCATGGGATCCAGGGAACTGGGCAAAGGAAGCTCTGGCTCTTTCCCTCCCTCCCCAGGGGATCAGGAGTGGGGGAGGAGCCTCAACCAATGGAGGAAATTGAGGTTTTGCTCTGTAGCTCCTGTGCAATTGAGCAAGCCTTGCAAAGCAAGCTGAGATGCAGAAGGAAGCAAGAGGGAGAAGGAAGCAGACGAGAGCCAGTTGCTCAGGGGCCTGATAGGAGCCCTCTGGTGTGCCTGATTTGGCCCTCAGGCCACATGTTTGACACCCCTCTACTAGATGGTCTGAATGGTCCCTTCCAACTCTAGGATTCTATGAACTGCTACACCAAACTGGCAATATTAGATTTATATTGATTTAAATATATATTGATTTAAATATAGATTTATATAGATTTCTAACATTAGGAAGAACTTCCTGACCGTTAGAGACTTGAGGAAGAACTTCCTGACCGTTAAAGCAGTTCCTCAGTGGAACAGGCTTCCTCAGGAGGTGGTGGGCTCTCCTTCCTCGGAGGGTTTTAAACAGAGGCTAGATGGCCATCTGACAGCGATGAAGATCCTGTGGATTTGGGGTAGGTATTTGTGGGTTTTCTGCATTGTGCAGGGGGTTGGACTAGATGACCCTGGAGGTCCCTTCCAACTCTATGATTCTATATCCCGCCCTCCCCACCGAAGCAGGCTCACCTGAGAGCTCTTTATTTCCATCAGGGTTCTAGCTCCTTGGGGGTGTTCAGATTTGATTTCCTTTAGAGAATAGGACTTTTGACACCCAATAAGTAAAGCGCTGAAGATGGGGTCTGCATCCCCTAAGGCGGCAAAGGGAAGAAGGCGCTCGGATAAGAGGTTAGAGTCTGAACTGATAGTTTCTGGACAAATCAATTTGTACTTGCTTCTTTATGGTTAACAGTTTATTGTTTCGCAACCTAACATTTTTATTGTTTCTCAACCTGTCCTTGAAAGGGCAGCTTCTGAGAGAGCTCTCTCAGCCCCACCTACCTCACAGGCAATACGCCCTCTATGCTGTGGAGTCTTGTGAGCAAAAATTCTACTTCGGGAGCTACAGGCATAAAAGTTGTGAGCTACTGCATGAATTAGTTTGCTCTGGAGCTAGTTTTCCTGAGCTAAGACAAAAATGTGTGAGCTGGAAGCTAAAAACCTGTGAGTCAGCTCACACTAACTCAGCTTAGAGGGAACACTGCTCACAGGGTGTCTGTTGGGGGGGGGGAGGTAAGGAGATTGTAAGCCTCTCTGAGACTCTGAGATTCAGAGTATAAGGTGGGGTATAAATCCAATATCATCATCATCTTCTAACATAGCAGATATGCCTTTGTGAGGATAAAATGGGGGAGGAAATAACCACACTGAGACCCATGGGGGGGAAATAGTGGATTGTATGGTCTTGTTCCTAAATACAATTGGAAAAGGTCTTCAAGGAAGAAGAAGAAGAAGCTGGGGGATGTTTAGCCTGGAGAGGAAGCGACTGAGAAGTGATAGGATCACCATCTTCAAGTCCTTGAAGGGCTGTCATATAGAGGAGGGTGTTGAATTGTTTTCTGTGGTCCCGGAAGGTAGGACCAGAACCAATGGGTTGAAATTATGGGTTGATTCTATGATTCTAAGAAGAGGTTGATGATGATGATATTGGATTTATATCCAGCCCTATACTATGAATCTCAGAGCGGTTACAATCTCCTTTACCTTCCCCCCTCCCACAACAGCCACCCTGTGAGGTAGGTGGGGCTGAGAGGGCTCTCACAGCAGCTACCCATTCAAGGACAACCTCTGCCAGAGCTATGGCTGACCCAAGGCCATTCCAGCAGTTGCAAGTGGAGGAGTGGGGAATCGAACCCGGTTCCCCCAGATAAGAGTCCACACGCTTAACCACTACACCAAACTGGTTCTCTCCAATCCGTGCTCAGTGCAGGAATACAACAAACAAACAACTGTGCACAAGTAAATTTTAAAAAACTCTATTCCTTCAAATAAAATACAAAGATACCCTGTGAACAATGAAATTCATAAGGGGTAGGTTCTATTCCAATAGTTCATAAATAGTCCATAAATTCATGTGGCAACCAATTTCCACGAAAGAAGGCTCCAAAGGTTGATATGCCCTTAACGTGTCCCGTCGACATCCTGGTACACGTTTCACATCACAATGCTTTCTCATAGAGCCAGTCCTGCATTTTTAAACAAGATATTTTTTTCACTGACGACAAGCTACAACTTCTTACACCTCTTACAATAGGCACACGCTACTACTCAGAAGGAAATTTATTTATGAACTATTGGCATAGAACCTATCCCTTATGAATTTCATTGTTCGCAGGGTATCTTTGTATTTTGTTTGAAGAAGGAGAGTTTGTTTAAATTGACTTGTGCACAGTTGTTTGTTTCTTGTGCTCTTGTACTAGGCAGCCGCTTGGTTTCTTTGTCAGTGGAGGAATAAGCAGTTTACTGAGGAGACTCAGAGCCGAAGACTTCAGCATGGTTTCTGAGTCCTAAAACATGGGCCTTGTTTCCCAGTCTTGGTGAACGCACGAGCAAACGGTACAAGATGAATCATCTGCCGGTCTTCCATCAGTAAGGTGTTGGCGTTTTCAGAGAGTAGTCATAGAGGCCTGCAGGAGAACATCTAGATCTGATCCCCGAAGCACCTTAGAGATCCAGTTTGGTGTAGTGGTTAAGTGCATGGACTCTTAGCAGCAAGAACCAGGTTTGAATCCCCACTCTCCACATGCAACTGCTGGAGTGACCTGGGGTCAGTCGCACGTTCTCTCAGAGCTGTTCTCTCAAGAGCAGTACTCGGGACAGTTCTCTCAGCCCCACCTACTTCACAGGGTGTGCGTTGTGGGAAGACTAAGGGAAAGGAGAGTGTACGCCACTCTGAGGGGGATTCTACACTGGGCAAAAGACCCAGTAATACTACCCTTTCAGATGTGACAATCTACACTGAAAACTGGCCTCACTACTGTCTTGCTCCGGCGTTTTTGCTACCATCTACACTTGAAATCCTGAAACAGCAGTGAAGCCGTCTCCGGCTCGGTCTTGCGCCTTATTTTCCAAGACCACTATTTAAGCGGAGTTTTTCCCATCCTACAGCACCCTTGCTTCTCCAAGTGAAGGACAGGGTATATATCCAATATCCTCCTCCTCTTTCTCTTCTTCTTCTTCAGAGAGAGAGGGAGGGAAGGAGAGAAAGAAAGAAAATGGGCTCGGTACTGGGTCCCATGCTCTTTAACTTGTTCATAAATGATTTAGAGTTGGGAGTGAGCAGTGAAGTGGCCAAGTTCGCAGATGACACTAAATTGTTCAGGGTGGTGAGAACCAGAGAGGATTGTGAGGAACTCCAAAGGGATCTGTTGAGGCTGGGTGAGTGGGCGTCAACGTGGCAGATGCGGTTCAATGTGGCCAAGTGCAAAGTAATGCACATTGGGGCCAAGAATCCCAGCTACAAATACAAGTTGATGGGGTGTGAACTGGCAGAGACTGACCAAGAGAGAGATCTTGGGGTCGTGGTAGATAACTCACTGAAAATGTCAAGACAGTGTGCGTTTGCAATAAAAAAGGCCAACGCCATGCTGGGAATTATTAGGAAGGGAATTGAAAACAAATCAGCCAGTATCATAATGCCCCTGTATAAATCGATGGTGCGGTCTCATTTGGAGTACTGTGTGCAGTTCTGGTCGCCGCACCTCAAAAAGGATATTATAGCATTGGAGAAAGTCCAGAGAAGGGCAACTAGAATGATTAAAGGGCTGGAGCACTTTCCCTATGAAGAAAGGTTGAAACGCTTGGGACTCTAGCTTGGAGAAACGTCGACTGCGGGGTGACATGATAGAGGTTTACAAGATGATGCATGGGATGGAGAAAGTAGAGAAAGAAGTACTTTTCTCCCTTTCTCACAATACAAGAACTCGTGGGCATTCGATGAAATTGCTGAGCAGACAGGTTAAAACGGATAAAAGGAAGTACTTCTTCACCCAAAGGGTGATTAACATGTGGAATTCACTGCCACAGGAGGTGGTGGCGGCCACAAGTATAGCCACCTTCAAGAAGGGTTTAGATAAAAATATGGAGCACAGGTCCATCAGTGGCTATTAGCCACAGTGTATGTGTGTATATAAAATTTTTTGCCACTGTGTGACACAGAGTGTTGGACTTGATGGGCCGTTGGCCTGATCCAACATGGCTTCTCTTATGTTCTTATGTAAAATTTTTCAGGGCGTGTCCTTTTGAGAGTCAAAGACCCCTGTGTCAAATATCTGTACAAGGGAGTTGTGACTCTTGAAAACTCTTGTCTTGAAAAATATTGTTGGTCTCTAAGAAGAAGAAGATATTGGATTTCTATCCCGCCCTCCACTCCGAAGAGTCTCAGAGCGGCTCACAATCTCCTTTCCCTTCCTCCCCCATAACGGACACCCTGTGAGGTGGGTGGGGCTGGAGAGGGCTCTCACAGCAGCTGCCCTTTCAAGGACAACCTCTGCCAGAGCTATGGCTGACCCAAGCCCATGCCTGCAGGCGCAAGTGGAGGAGTGGGGAATCAAACCCGGTTCTCCCAGATAAGAGTCCGCACGCTTAACCACTACACCAAACTGGGGCTCGAATCAAGGTTTTCACAATTGCTTCACCAATGTCTAGCAGTCCATGTGGCAGAACTGAAAACCTCTGGTTTGGACTGATTTCTGCTCAGGGCTTTTTTTTTGTTAGCAGGGACTCCTTTGCATATGAGGCCACACCCCCTTGGTGTCGTCAACCCTCCTGGAGCTTACAGTAGGCCCTGTACTAAGAGCTCTGTAAGCTCTTGGAGGATTGGCTACATCAGGGGTGTGTGGTCTCATATGCAAAGGAGCTCCTGATATCAAAAAAGCTCTGCTTCTGCGAATGATACGTACTGTATTTTTAAAAAAAAAAAAAAATATTACCTGGACCTCAATTTCTTGTCGCTTGTTGAATATTCCTAACTACAGCAAAAAATATTCCTCGCCCTGATTTACACCAAGGCTGGTCTCTTCTGTGTTTAGTCAGACTTTATGACCCATTTATTGTCTCATCTTCTCCTAGCAGAAGATAATTATTTCTTAATTAATCATACATAAACAGTCTATATCCTTTGTCGATCTGGCTATTTAAAACAGCATTAATCACAAGCAACTTGAACATCAGATCTGCACAAATGAATCCATTTCGTTTCTTCTGTCTCTATTCTGAAGGGTTTTTTGTTAGGTGTGTTGGGGAAACAAAAGGAGGCTGCTTGGGACAGAGGTATCCTCAGACTACAGCAGGGGTGGGGAACCTCCGTCCCGAGGGCCGTATACGGCTCTAAAGGTCGTTTGCTGTGGCCTTCGAGGATTGCTGGATTGAACTGAGCCATGTGGCAACCTCTCTGGGGCCTGGCTGGCCAGCCAGAATTGCTGCAGGGCCTGGAAAAGTTACTGTCACAGTTCAGTTTGCACTTGATTATCCGAAAAGGTGTGGCCTAATATGCTAATGAATGTGTGATCTAATATGCTAACTTTAGGGGATGTGGTCTAATATGCTACTGAGTTCCTGCTGGGCTTTTTCTACAAAAAAGCCCTGGACCTATGCATTTGCCTAGGACAGCGGGCCGTGTGTGTGTGTGTGCCAGATTAGGCTCTCCCCACATGACTTCAAATAGAAAAACAATTATTTGCATTAATTTTGCTGGCCTGAATCATTCTCCCTCGGCGGAGCACTCGGCGGAGCAGAGGACAACCTCTGCCAGGGCTATGGCTGACCCAAGGCCATGCTAGCAGGTGCAAGTGGAGGAGTGGGGAATCAAACCCGGTTCTCCCAGATAAGAGTCCGCACACTTCACCACTACATGGGGCATGGCCTAATATGCAAATGAGTTCCCGCTGAGTATTTTTCTGCAAAAGAAAGCCCTGGTGTAAAGTGCTGTCAATTTGCAGCTGATCTATGGCAACCCCGTAGGGCAGGGGTGGGGAACCTTTTTTCTGCCAAGGGCCATATGGATATTTAGAACATCATTCACGGGCCATAAAAAAAATATCAGCTTAAAAAACAGTGCTCCACCGAGGGAGAATGATTCAGGCTAGCAAAATCAATGCAAATAATTGTTTTTTCTATTTGAAGTCATGTGGGGAGAGCCTAATCTCACACACACACACACGGCCCGCTGCCCTAGGCAAATGCAAAGGTCCAGGGCTTTTTTGTAGAAAAAGCCCAGCATGGACTCAGTAGCATATTAGACCACATCCCCTAATATTAGCATGTTTGGTCACACACTCATTAGCATATTAGGCCACACCTTCTGGGATAATCAAGCGCAAACTGAACTGTGACAGTAACTTTTCCAGGCCCTGCAGCAAGTCTGGCCAGCCAGCCAGGCCCCAGGGAGGCTGCCGCACAGTACATCTGGGCCCTGTGATCCCTGCCTGGCCCCAGGGAAGCTGCTGCACTGTGTGGCTGGGCCCCACGATCCTCACTGGCCAGACAGGCCCCAGAGAGGCTGCCACATGGCAATCTATGTATCTCTCCAGCAATCCCCGAGGGCCACACCAAGTAACCTCAAAGGCCATATACGGCCCTCGGGACAGAGGTTCCCCACCCCTGCCGTAGGGTTTTCAAGGCGAGAGATGAACAGAGGTCATCTTGCCATTGCCTTCCACTGCAATGCAACTCTTGGACTTCCTGGGTGGTTTCCCATCCAAATACAACCAAGGTTTCCCCTGCTTAGCTGCCGAGAGCTGGGCCATCCAGATCAGGGAAATCTAGGCTTTACAGGATTCCCCCCTCCCCCAGTTGGCCAGCGGGGGAAGCCCCGCCCCCACAGCCATCATGCACCTCCATGAACGATTCCCATAGGGAATGATGGGGAATTGATCCGCGGGTATCAGGGGCTCTGGGAGGGCTGTTTTTAGAGATAGAGGCACCGAATTTTCAGCATAGCATCTAGTGCCTCTCGCCAAAGCACCTCCCAAGTTTCAAAAAGATTGGACCAGGGGGTCCAATTCTATGAGCCCCAAAAGAAGGTGCCCCTATCCTTCATTATTTCCTATGGAAGAAAGGCATTTAAAATTTTGTGCAGTCCCTTTAAATGTGATGGCCAGAACTCCCTTGAAGTTCAATTATGCTTGTCACACCCTTGCTCTCGGCTCCACCCCCAATGTCTCCTGGCTCCACCCCCAAAGTCTCCTGGCTCCACCCCCAAAGTCCCCAGATATTTCTTGAATTGGACTTGGCAACCCTAGGGAGATCTCCATGTCATCACTGCACAACTTCAGACAATGCTTGAGAACACGTGGCAACAGTCGCCTGTTGCTGCCTAGACTGGAAGTGATGTCACAACATATGACTCATCGAGGGTCGCCCAGCTGCTCCCCTGAGAAGATCAACAGAGCTTCCAAGAAGGAGGACATGGTGCAGCTGGGATCGAGTGCAAAAAGGGCCTTCTCTACAGCACCTCAGGGAGAGCAGGTCCCTCCTCAAACTGGGCAGGAGACAGGGGGAAGAGGTGATGAGCTGGGAAGCAGGAGGAGGAGAAAGAAGAAGAAGAAGAAGAAGAAGAAGAAGAAGAAGAAGAAGAAGAAGAAGAAGAAGAAGAGGAGGAGGAGGAGGAGGAGGAGGAGGAGGAGGAGGAGGAGGAGGAGGAGGAGAGTGGGTTTATACGTTGCCCTTCACTACCCAAAGAAGTCTCAGAGCAGCTTACAATCTCCTTTCCCTTTCTTCTCCCACAACAGACACCCTGTGAGGTAGGTGGAGCTGAGGGAGCTCTGACAGGAACTGCTCTTGAGAGGATCAGCTATGAGAGAACTTGTGACTGACTTCAGGTCACATCAGCAGTTGCATGCGGAGGAGTGGGGAATCAGACCCGGTTCTCCCAGGTAAGAGTCCGCACACTTAACCACTACACCAAAGCGGCTCCAGTAAAGGCTCCTGGCGAGGCTAGAGAGATGCCTGCTACCCAGATGCCCATCAAAGAAGAAGCTGCCATGTGAAGTAACCAATCAGGATTCTGCCTTCCACTGTTTTTCATGACACGGGGACCTCAAGCAGCCAACCACTGCGAGGAGCAAACAAGAGGACCAGTGGAAGGGAAGGTCCTTGTGTACGATTCTCAATTACTCAATTCCCATCACAGCCCAATTTTCTATCATTCTGGAGAAACTGAGGCGGAAAAACGTTGTCCATACATACACTCAAGGAATTTCCCCTGGTCTCTATGATCCTTACTATAGAGATTAGGAGAAATTTCTAGAGCATCACCCAGAACTGGCATCGTGCCTTCTTCAAAATCTACCATCCCCAGACACTGTACCCCTAAATCTCTTGGCATTTGCCTAGTCAGTGTTGGGAAGAAGAAGAAGAAGAAGAAGAAGAAGAAGAAGAAGAAGAAGAAGAAGAAGAAGAAGAAGAAGAAGAAGAAGAAGAAGAAGAAGAAGAAGAAGATGATGATATCAGATTTATATCCCACCCTATACTCTGAATCTCAGAGTCTCAGAGCAGTCACAATCTCCTTTACCTTCCCCCCACCGACAACAGACACCCTGTGAGGTAGTTGGGGCTGAGAGAGCTCTTACAGCAGCCGCCCTTTCAAGGACAACTCCTGTGTGAGCTATGGCTGACCCAAGGCCATTCCAGCAGCTGCAAGTGGAGGAGTGGGGAATCAAACCCGGTTCTCCCAGATAAGAGTCCACGCATTTAGCCACTGCACCAAACTGGCTCAGGACCCCTGTTCTAATGCTACATGAGGTGGGAGGACTTGGGTGCCTCGCGCAGTCATCCTTCCCAAGGCTAATAGAGATGTCAGCGAGATTGGCTAACCAATGTTGACAGTGAGTGTTCTAGCCATGACCACATAAGACGCAGCGCTGTCCTCAGGCCCTGTTATGCAAATTATTTTACATTCTTCCACACAGTAACCCGATTCTGCAAAATCTTAACTACTGAGTTCATAAACATGCAAATTGGTGTACTATGGGTGGGGGGATTTGCATACGATGGTAAGTTTTACTGTGAGCACGCAATTCACATTTCCCTGTGCGAGATTTTTTTTTTTTCTGTTTCAGTGCCACCAAGAATGAAGAGCCTTGGCTTTAACCCAGTGGTTCCCCCCCCCCACCCCGTTCCTTTGAGAAGTCTGAGTGCTATAAATTCCACCTCTGTCACGACAGCTCTCTATGATGCGAGTGATTATATCCTTGCAAGATGTTTTGAGTGCCGCAGAGAAACAGCAACATTACGGGAAATGGCTCTTGGGAACACATTGGATGATCAATTGTCACCCGAAATTGCCTGCAATTTTCGTGCAGTGGGCGGCGTTTCATTACTTTTACCGATGGGGAAAAGGCGTCGCTTTCGGAAATTGTGAGACGCCGGAGCGAACTGTGAATCTCGGCGGAGGAGGCATCGGCGTACGGCCGCCGGGCTGGTATTGCCGGGTGGGAATATCTACTGGGGTTGAAGAGGACAAACTGTTAAAACAGTCAATGGTGCAAGAAAAAACCCCGAGTTGAGAATCTTTGATTGCTATTTTTATCTTTTCAAAAGGCAAGAAGGGATGGGGATGAATAGGAGACCAGCAACGGCCGCTGGCTCATAGGGATACCATCCAGGGGAGCAGGCGATCCAAAGCAATGCTTCCATGTACGGGAATGTCTTAAAACGTATCTCTTAACGCTATAATGATTCACGTTCACTTTGGTAAAAAAACATGTATAAAGTTTAAACGTACCCTTTTGCACGAGTGAGCGAAACAAAAGGGAGAAAGGAACAAAGCATCTAATAATTTTCTTGCAAAAAGTCCGGCTGTTCAGCCAAACAGGCGGCTCGAGGGCCAAATCACGGCCCCATCAGCTGACCTGGAGAAGGCATTTTGCTCTTGAAATCACTTCTCCAAGCCAAGTTACCCACCAGCTTGGAAAATGAATTTAAAGTTAAAGTTGCTTTCTTTCTCCTTCCTTCCTTCCTTCCTTCCTTCCTTCCTTCCTTCCTTCCTTCCTTCCTTCCTTCCTTCCTTCCTTCCTTCCTTCCTTCCTTCCTTCCTTCCTTCCTTCTTTCCTCCCTCCCTCCCTCCCTACCTTCCCCCCTTCCTTTCTCCCTCCCTCCCTTCCTTCCTCCCTCCCTCCCTCCCTCCCTCCCTCCCTTCCTTCCTTCCTTCCTTCCTTCCTTCCTTCCCCTCCCTCCCTCCCTTCCTTCCTTCCTCCCTCCCTCTTTCCCTCTCTCCCTTCCTTCCTCCCTCCCTTCCTCCCTCCCTCCCTCCCTTCCTTCCTCCCTCCCTTCCTTCCTTCCTTCCTTCCTTCCTTCCTTCCTTCCTTCCTTCCTTCCTTCTTCCCTCCCTCCCTTCCTCCCTTCCTTCCGTCCTTCCTTCCCCTCCTTCCTTCCTTCCCCTCCCTCCCTCCCTTCCTCCCTCCCTCTTTCCCTCTCTCCCTTCCTTCCTCCCTCCCTCCCTTCCTCCCTCCCTTCCTTCCTCCCTCCCTCCCTTCCTTCCTTCCTTCCTTCTTCCCTCCCTCCCTTCCTCCCTTCCTTCCTTCCTTCCCCTCCCTCCCTTCTTCCCTCCCTCTTCCCTTCTCTCCCTTCCTTCCTTCCTCCCTCGCTTCCTCCCTCCCTCCCTCCCTCCCTCCCTTCCTTCCATCCTTCCTTCCTTCCTCCCTCCCTCCCTCCCCCTTCCTTCCTTCCTCCCTTCCTTCCTCCCTCCCTTCCTTCCCCTCCCTCCCTCCCTCCCTCCCTCCTTCCTTCCTTCCTTCCTTCCTTCCTTCCTTCCTTCCTTCCTTCCTTCCTTGCGGCTCTAAAGCATCTGACGTTCATGTCTTGTGGCTCTCAAACATCTGGGATCCTTTCTGCTTACACTTGTCCTTGGATGTCTTCCTTCTGGCCTTACAATGGAGAAAGTGCCCTTTTGGGAGCAGACGCCTCACATTCGCTGGGTCTTCAAAATGCCTCTAGCTGGATCAGGGGTGTCAAACATGTAGCTTGGGGCCTGAATCAGGCCACCGGAGGGCTCCTACCAGGCCCCCAAGCAACTGGCTGTCATCTGCTTTCTTCTCCCTCTCCCTTGCTTCCTTCTGCATCACAGCTGGCTTTGCCAGGCTTGCTCAATCGCACAGGAGCTACAAACCAAAACCTCTATGTTCTCCATTGGCTGAGGCTCCTCCCTTGGGCAGGAAGGGAGGGGGAGCAGAGCTTGCTTTGCCAGGCTCTCTCCATCACAGAGCAGAGCTACTGAGTCAAGCCTCCCTTCCTTCTATTGACTGAGACTTGGTCCCCTGGGGAGGGAGGGAAAGAGCCTTTGCTCAATTCCCTGAATCCCACGGTAGAACTACAAAGAAAGCACCTTTAAGACCAACGAGTGCTAATGTTTTAAGCATATTTTATTTTATGGGTTTTTTTAATCTTCAATTCTTCTTGTCTGTGTCCTTTATGAAGTTTATATCTCTGCTATCTAATCTTAAATAGGTGCACACATGGCCCGGCCCGACAAGGTCTCATTTATGTCAGATCAGGCCCTCATAACAAATGAGTTTGACACCCCTGTTGTGGAAGGTTCAGGTACCGAGCTCGTGTGATGAAATGCAGTAACAGACCACTTCCGGAACGCCAAGGAAATGGGCGATCCAGGCAGTCAACAAGGATTTACGTTGTGAAGTGCTGTTGTTCATTCTTTGAATGAATAAGAGCTAAACGAGGCTAGATAAAAATATGGAGCAGAGGTCCATCAGTGGCTATTAGCTGCAGTGTGTGTGTGTGTATATATATATATTTGGCCACTGTGTGACACAGAGTGTTGGACTGGATGGGCCATTGGCCTGATCGAACAGGGCTTCTCTTATGTTCTTATGTGACACAGAGTGTTGGACTGGAGGGGCCACTGGCCTGATCCAACATGGCTTCTCTTATGTTCTTATGTGACACAGAGTGTTGGACTGGATGGGCCACTGGCCTGATCCAACAGGGCTTCTCTTATGTTCTTATGTGACACAGAGTGTTGGACTGGAGGGGCCACTGGCCTGATCCAACAGGGCTTCTCTTATGTTCTTATGTGACGCAGAGTGTTGGACTGGATGGGCCATTGGCCTGATCCAACAGGGCTTCTCTTATGTTCTTATGTGACACAGAATGTTGGACTGGATGGGCCTCTGGCCTGATCCAACAGGGCTTCTCTTATGTTCTTATGTGACACAGAGTGTTGGACTGGAGGGGCCACTGGCCTGATCCAACAGGGCTTCTCTTATGTTCTTATGTGACACAGAGTGTTGGACTGGATGGGCCATTGGCCTGATCCAACAGGGCTTCTCTTATGTTCTTATGTGACACAGAATGTTGGACTGGATGGGCCACTGGCCTGATCCAACAGGGCTTCTCTTATGTTCTTATGTGACACAGAGTGTTGGACTGGATGGGCCATTGGCCTGATCCAACAGGGCTTCTCTTATGTTCTTATGTGACACAGAGTGTTGGACTGGATGGGCCACTGGCCTGATCCAACAGGGCTTCCCTTATGTTCTTATGTGACACAGAGTGTTGGACTGGATGGGCCATTGGGCCTGATCCAACATGGCTTCTCTTATGTTCTTATGAGGTCTCCGGACATTCAGAACCCTTTTTCACCTCCCAGCCTTTCTCTAAGCTTCAGTTGTGACAAGGCACTTCAACAAAGATCCATAGTTACAGCTTTCTTACAGCTCCAAACAGCATTACAAGTCATCTCTGGACTACAAAGTTCAGTTCCCCCGGAGAAAATGGATGTCCTGGAGGGGGAACTCTATAGCATTGTACCTTGCTGACGGTCCTTGTTTGCCCCAGGCCTCATCCTCACACCTCCTGGAATTTCCCAATCTGCATCTAGCAAGTCGAACTCCTCCAGCCCCCTTATCGGTGGCCAGCTAGAACCCTTGCCTGTTTATCCCAGGTGGAGAAACGCAGCACAGCGGTATTTGATTCCGTTGTCCTCAAATGCAGGTGCGAAGTACAAGTTGCAATCACAGCACATCTAAATCAGCTCATTGGCCCTTAAAAATATACCAAGAGGGACAGAGCATTCGCTAGTAGACTCTAAGAGGTTTTTGCATTCAGTTATAGACGTTATAGAGTTATAGAAGAAGGAACAGCCCCGTGGCGCAGAGTGGTAAAGCTGCAGCACTGCAGTCCGAGCTCTCTGCTCACGACCTGAGTTCGATCTCAGCGGAAGCTGGTTCAGGTAGCCAGCTCCAGGTCGACTCAGCCTTCCACCCTTCCGAGGTCGGTAAACTGAGTACCCAGCTTGCTGCGGGGAAAGCATGGGTGACTGGGGAAGGCAATGGCAAACCACCCCCGTAAAAAGTCTGCCGTGAAAACTTTGTGAAAAGCAACATCACCCCAGAGTCGAAAACGACTGGTGGTTGCACAGGGGACGACCTTTACCTTTTTATAGAAGAGGCACAGTACTGGCCTGCTTAAAATGTTACACTTAAGTGGCTTTGAGCTAATTTGCTGCCAAAAGAATGACTTGCTCGAAATTAAGAATGTATGAATGAATGAATGAATATTATAGAGAGTATAAGAGCAATTGGCCGTCTATAAGAACAGCTTGCT